>NW_024870936.1:0-65000 GCF_019054845.1 Dipodomys spectabilis
CAGACTCTCTTTTGCTCAGGTATGGCGGCTGCGCTCACCTGCCACCGCCACAGCTGCCGCCGCCGCGGTGGCTGCTGGCAAGGGCCTCAGAAGTGTCTCCTTGCCTGGGTTTCCTTCTCTGGCCAAAACTCTCTGTCCTGTGATGATTCACTTGGTGTAATTCTCTGACTTAGGACTGTCCACTGGAACTCTATAACTGCTTTCTATGCGAGAGCTTACTTAGACTCCAGCTTCTCCTCCGCCATCTTCCCGGACTCCCCTCTCTATTCCTATTTTTTACCTACACCTCTCCCTAAACCTAATAATTTCTGGTTTACCAAATTCTTGTTTGTGGTTCGTAGCCCATTAATATATAGTTGTTTGATGTTGATAGATGTATCTGTTGAACTAGATTGTACTTGCAGACTATTGACTGTGCAAATACAGACTTTGGTTGATGCTTGCCTTAAGTTGGTGTTCAAGCACAAAACTGGTGTTATTTTCATCCCAAATGGGCAGAGTATGTCGGAAAAACACAAGAAAAATGGCAAGTCAGGGTATCTCAACTCCCGCTCATGATAATCTAGGGACATGAACAGATAATGAATAATCCAGACAAGCATTCCCAAATAGCTCTACAAACACTGTTGGCAAACATGATAAATGAAACGATTGAAAACATACAAAGGACTCTGTATGAGCGTGATAGGGAGAGAGAGGAAGCAAACAAAAGGTCAATGGAGGAAAGGATTGAAAACCTACAAAGGACTCTTTATGAGTGTGATACGGAGAGAAAAGGAGGCAATCCAAAGGTTTATACAGGAATATCATGAGCATGAGGAAGCTACTCAAAACTGATACAGGAATTCCCTGAGCTGCATGAGAATACTCAAAGCGAAAGGCAGGAATGGCGTGAAGAGACTGAGAACACTCAAAGAGAACTACAGGAATGGCATGAACGGGAGCAGGAGGAAGCTAAGCAAAGAGTAATACAGGAATTGAGGAGAGCAAGATGAGAATACACAAAGATCACTAAAGGCATTCATGGGATCCATTATCGAAGAGCTGAAGGAAGTCAGGGAGACCACAAAGGGAATGCTGAATGGAACCCAACAGAAGGAATGGGAGTCCAAGGAAACCATACCCAATCAACTAAGTGATTTGAGAATTAACACTGAACACCAAATTAAGGAAGTAAAGAAGTTCATACAAGATCTAAAACAAAACTTCAGCAAAGAATTTGAAGCCATCAAGCTGACCAATTAGAAAGAAAAGAAATAAAAAACACAGTAGAAAGTCTTGACAGCAGTTTAGAGCATGCAGAAGATTGAATCTCGGGATTGAAGACAGCCTAGATATTATAGAGAAAGAAGATACAAACATCCAAGACAAGTACAAGAAATATGATAGATCTATCCAAAACTTGGAAGACACCATCAGAAGGCCTAATCTAAGGATAATGGGTGTAGAAGAGCACCTAGAAACAGTAGTTAGTGGTCTAGGAAATTTGTTTAACAGGATCCTAGCAGAAACTTCCCAAACATGCAAAAAGTTAGGCCTATTCAGATACAAGAAGCTTTTGTAACTACAAATAGACCAGACCAGAATAAGACATCCCACCGTCACAGTATGATCCACACAGGATCAACTCAGACCAAGAAAGATCCTTAAAACTTCATGGAGAAAAGATTAATCACCTATAAAGGGAAACCAATTAGAATCACCTCAGAATTCTCAGCAGACACCATCAAAGCAAGAAGAGCCTGGAATGATATATGCCATGCCATAAAAACAAACAACTCTCAACTAAGAATACTGTACCCAGCTAAACTCTCCTTCATAACTGAAGATCAAATAAAAAAACTTACAGAGCAAAGAAAAATTGAAAACAATACATCTCCACCAAACCAGCCCTACAAAAGATTCCTTAAAGATGTCCTACACATAGAAAACCAACAAGACTACAATAAAGGCTAAGAAACTGCACCCAAACTGAGAATCCAAGAACCATAGGAAGAACCCAGTTTTTGCAGACCCCAAGGAAGGTGGATAACATGGCAGGAATGCCCAAATACCTCTCAGTCCTCTCGATCAACATTAATGGACTGAACTCTCCAATTAAGCGACATAGGACTGTCTAGTTGGATTAAAAAACAAAATCCTTCTTTCTGCTGCCTTCAGGAGTCAAATCTTACCCGTAAAAACAAACACATTTTAAATGTTAAAGGCTGGAACAAAATCTACCAAGCAAACGGCTCCCATAAACTGGCGGGAGTTGCAATCCTAATATCAGATAAAATAGACTTCAAATTAAAATTCGTGAGAAGAGATAAAGAAGATTGCTACATACTAATTAAGGGATCTCTCATTCAGGAGGATATTACCAATTCTAAATATCTATTCGCCAAACAATGGAGCACCCAAATTTATCCAAGAAACACTACTTTCCCTCAAATCCTACATAAATCCAAAAGACATTCATTGTTGGGGACATTAGATGCATACCACTATCACCACTAGATAGATCAAATCGTCAAAAACTCCACAGAGAAGCCGCAGATCTAAATAGTTTGCATAGATCAACTAGATTTAACAGACATCTACCGAATATTTCACCCAGCAGAATCAAAATACATGTTTTTCTCAGCAGCACATGGAACATTTTCTAAATAGACCACATTTTAGACCACAAAACAAACTTGTCCAAATTCAGAACATTGAAGTTATACCTTGCATTCTCTCTGACCACAAGGGATAAAATTTGAACTCAACACCAAAAGCCACCAAAGAAATTCCGGTAACATATGGATGCTGAACAAGACTCTGCTGAATCACGACTGGGTCATGGAAGAGATTAGAAAGTGAAATTCAAATATTCATGCTATTGAACAAAAATGAGCACACAAATTACCAGCTCTTCTGGGACACAGCAAAGGCGGTATTAAGAGGCAAATTTTATAGCTCTGAGTTCCTACATCAACAAATTGGAGAGATCTGAAACCAACAATTTAATGAGACATCTGAACCTTCTTGAAAAAGAACAGCAAGATAAACCCCAATCCAGTAGATTGAAAGAAATAATTAAAATTAAATCAGAATTAAAAGAATTAGAATCCAAAAAAACTATAGAAAAAATCAACAAAATGAAGAGTTGGTTCTTCGAACAAATTAACAAAATTGACAGGACCCTTAGCAAATCTTATCAGAAAAAGAAGAGAACACACCCAAATAAATAAACTCAGAGAGGAGAATGGAAACATCACCACAGGAATAATCAAAATTCAGAACATTATACGGGAATACTTCTCAAAACTTTATGCTAATAAGTTTGAGAACTTGGCAGAAATGGACCTTTTCCTAGCAAATATTGACATGCCAAAACTAAACAAGAATGAGTGAAACCATCTTAACAGGCCCATATCAAGCATTGAAATAGAAACAGCAATAAGAGACCTCCCAGCTAAGAAAAATCCAGGACCAGATGGTTTTACAGCAGAATTCTAAAAGGCCTTCAAAGCAGAGCTCACACCAATACTCCTCCAACTCTTCAATGCAATTGAAAGAGAATGTTCACTACCGAACACATTCTATGAAGCCATCATAACCCTCATCCCAAAACCAGGCAGGAACTCTTCAAAGAAAGAGAACCAACCCAGATGCCCCTCAGTAGATGAATGGATCAAGAAAATGTGGGTATAAATGCACAAAGGAATTCTATGCCTCCGTCAGAAAGAATGACATTGCCCATTTGTTAGGAAATGGAAAGGCTTGAAAAAAATTGTATTAAGTGAATTAAGCCAAGCCAAAAGAAGCATAAGGTCCCATGGTTTTCCCTTATTTGCAATATTTTGTATATGTATGAGTCAACAGAAAAGGTCAAGATAAGGTGATGTTAGGAAAATGAACCCTAAAATATGTATTTAAATGTTTTTTTTCTTTCATGCATTTGTTTCTAACGCAATTTATAAGATTATTTCTTTGTTGCTTTGTATGCCTCTCCCCCACAGTATAACCCCTGCTTTCACTGAATTTGATGTCGTTATAATTTGTGGAGGGGAAGGAGAAAAACAAGTCGTTTAAATAACATACAGGTGGACCCATTGGATCAAATGAGAAGTACAAGTTGTCATGTCGGAAACGAACTTACAACTTTGGTGCGGGGGGGGGGGGGGGGGGGGGACGTTGGGGTGGATGGGCAGCGGGAGGCTGTGAAGGGATGGGAAGGGGAAACAAAAGAGGAGGCAAGAATGCGTGATAGAAAATGTACTCTATCTTTCCCATGTAATTGTAAACCTTCCTGAACAATATTTTCACAAAAAAAGTCATCTGCAAAAAAAAAGAGAGAGAGAAGAAAAGAATAGAAAAGTAAGCCAATGTTTTCAACTTAAGTACTAAACAAAAGAGAGAGAAATTAAGGTTATGTATATATTTTAAGAACTAATACAAGCAATATCAAGATATTTTGAAATTTTATACCTTTACTAGATAAAGTAGCTCAAACCTGTAATCTTATCTACTTGGGAAACAAAGATTTGAGAATTTCAGTTCCAAGGAAGCCGAGACAAAAAAGAAGTTTCTGAAACTCTAACCATTTTCTGGGTGCAAAGTTTTTTTGCTTGTATTAGGAGGACCGCAGTTCAATCAGTCCCAGGCATAGTGATACTACCTCAAAATAAGCAATCCAATTACAATCTGCAGATATGGCAATATTAGAGATGCTGTTTCACAAATATAGGGTTTTGGGTTCTGGGTTCAATCCTCCAGTACCACTAGGAATTTAAGTGTGTACCAGGGTAAAAATTTGGCATGTCTAAAGTATAGACTACATACTTGTTTTACAAGCTCTAATAAAGCTTTTACCTCTTTTGCTAATTTTTTAAAAGTATAATCATAACTTCCATCCCCAAACTGAATAATTTCCTATTAGAGATTTTCTTCTATCCATTAAATAATATGTTGTGTGTTGGATACTGTCCTACTGAAGTCATATTAAAGATCAAAAACCCATTGACTGCATTTGGAAACAGAATCTCAAAGGAATCATTTAAGTTGAAGTCTTCTCGAAGAGAGGTAGAAGACCTTGGATATGCCAAGGAAAGAGGACTTAGAAAAAGCCAACTCTGATCTTGGAGTTCCAGTTCCACCAACTCAGAGGTAATGTATTTACAGTATTAATGCTACTCAATCAGTCGTAGTTTATTATTACAATTACTAGCAAACGTGGAATCTATAAGACATGAAATGTCATCTACTCTTTTGGTCCATGACTCATCTCTATAACCATAGTGACTAAGGACGATGAGACTTGGGGGATAATGGTTTTCAGGATGGTAGGAAAGTTTATGTGGGTCTATCTCCAATTAACTACATAAACTTCTGGGCTGGAGGCTTGGTTCAAATGGTAGACTGACTACTGTTAGCAAACAAACTGAGAGCATGAGGTATGTTCAAATGCCATATTGGGAGAAAGAAAAAATCCTTAGAAGAATACTATGAGAAACAGAATTATGAATAGGAAAGCAGAAACAAAAGAAAAAAACATAGATAGAGACAAAGCTTCCCAATGTGAAATATCACACAAACTGCAATATTTAAGGTTTTCCTTCCTACACAGTAGAAATAAATGGTATTTCTACTTGAAGCACCTAAAGTGCAAAACTGTATTCAATAATTGACATTACTTTTATGTTTCTATAATATAACTTGTTTTCCTACAAATTTATAGAATAGTGTAGCTATGGAAAAATCAGTAAATATTTCATTTTCATATAGGATTACATATCCTTCGAAGTGTTGTCTAAAATTGATTTACACTAAAATCATTGCCATTGATATCCTTCTCAAGATTCCAAATGTTTATACTTTCAGCTCACCTTCCACAAAACTCATACCCCAAACATAATTTTTAGTTTGTTCATGCAATCATAGGAACATAAACATATGGCCCAAAATGTTAATTCCCATTATCTGCTGTCATTAATATGGTATAACTAATACAATTAAGATTAAGTATATACCCTGAGAGCAAGACGATTCTTCTTTCTACATACATGCGTGCAGACACACACACACACACAAATGCACACACACACAAACACACACATATTTACCACTCTAACTCAGGTTAGGTTCTTGACACTGGGTATCAGACAATGATCAAATAATCAAACTTTCATGCCAAGACATAAAATACATTTATAATTCCATGTATGTAAAAATATCAGATCATTCAAAATAATGAGAATATTTAACAGAACCATCCAGGTTTTGAACCATCTACTCCCTGATTTCATTCATTCATGACAATGCATTTTTCATATCATATTTATGAATGTTTTTGAGTCTTTCTGATTAGTAGCCAAAAATATGTTATCATATAATAGAAAAGGTAGGTAAAATTAATTGTCCCCAGGTAATCTTTAATATGTCTTAAGAAAGACATCTATTTTCTTCTTGTAGAGTCTGTTTCTGGCATTTTGGGGTCTGGTCGTGGGCCTGAACTCTGGGCCTGGGCGCTGTCCCTCAGCTCTTCAGCTCAAGGCTAGCACTCTACCACTTGAGCCATAGCGCCACTTCCGCCTTTTTTTCTTTTTGGTTATGTGGTGCTGAAGAATCGAACCCAGGGCCTCAGGCATGCAAGGCAAGCGCTCTACCACTGAGCCACCTTTCCAGCCCTGTTTCTGGCATTTTGACTTAATGTCTACTATTAAGTTACAAAGGACATGCCGTATTCCTTAGTTCATTTTCCCTAAAGGTTATGCTATGGAGTTTACTCTGATTTGTTAGCTTATTCTAAATTAAATTTTCTCAACAACTTGAATTACTGTTTATGTTACGCCTAAGCCATTTGAAATATTAAAAAGAACTGGAAATTCACCTTGACAATGATTTGGGAATGGCAATAGTGGTTGTGGGGAGATGAAGGACTTGAATTATCTAGAGTGCCTTAAAAGTGGCACTGTTATTTAAGGACTGATCATTTAGTAAGTGTGGTCTTCTTATTTCATCTAAGAAGCTGAAAGTATGCTTTTCATCACATTCTTGCCTGAAAAGCACTAGAATTATTTCCTTTTTACAGTTTATGCCCTGTTGCTACTGTAGTAAAACCCACAAAAAACTTCAGAACTGTGTTAAGTGCTTTAGATTTTGAAATTTTCTTCTAGTAGCCCTAGTGATAAGAGCTCAGATTCATGGAATACACACATAATCCACAACTAAAAGCACCACAATATAAAAACACCATATGCAAAATGAGGTTCAATTTTTTCTTTGTTGTTTCATTTTTTCTTTCTTATTTTTCTTCTATTTATTCGTTTTTCATTATGAAAATACCTTACAGAGGGTTTACAATTACATGGGCTAGGTAATGAGTGCTTTTCTTAACAAGCATTGTTGCCTCCTCCTCTGTTTCCCCTTCCCATCCCTTTCCATTCCTCCCCCGCCTGTGAGCCCCCATGTCAAAATTGCAAAGTTCTTTTTTCGACATAACATCTTGTACATCTCATTGTTACAATGGGTCCACCTGTATCGGTATTTAAATGATGTCTTTTTTCCCTTACCCTCCACAAACTATACCAACATCAAATACAGTGAAAGTAGGGGTTATACCGTGGGGGAGGGACATACAAAGCAACAAAAATCATTTTATAAATATGTCTGAAACAATCAAATGAAAGGAAAACAAATATTTTTAACACATATCTTGGAGTTCATTTTGCCTAACATCAACTTACATGACCATTTTCTGCTTGTCTCAACCATATACTAGTCATTGCAAATAAGGGAAACCATGGGACATATGTTTCTTTGGGCCTGGCTTAGTTCAGCTTTGGAAGAAAACAAAAGAGTCATTTTTTTCTTATTTATTGTCTTTTAAGGAGCTAGGTGCTCTTTATTTCTCGTTATTGTTGATGTGACTTAAATAAATTTACCAGAATTTTCAAATAAAATAAGGAGATATAAAATGGAATATTTAGTAACAAAATAAAGCTAAACATTTTCGTGATATATTTATTGTAGTCCCATTCTCAGTTATCCTCAAATAACATTGAGATAAGCCAAGCATATGTGTAAACTGGCATGTTTCAAGCACACAGATCTCTGGAATCTGTGGGCTCTGATTTCTGTATCAACTTCACCTAGAAAACAAAATTATCATTTGCTTCATGTCTTAAGCAATGTGTTTAATATGGGTTTTATTAATTTTATCAATAGATCTCATAATCTATGGAATTGATGCATTGCATAAGTATTTGATTTCTTTCCATGGAATTAATATTACATTCATTTTACCTTTTCACATATGAAATAATGACATTCTTGGGGATAAAACATGCCTGATTTTCATTTTGATTACCAAAATGGAACAATTAGGCACTTTGAAAATTTAACTTTAAATCTGAACTAAAGCAAGATATCCCATCACTTATCTGATTATTCCTATAGACTTGAATATAACACATTTTTGAATGGTAGGAAATTCAAAGTATACCTACTCTTTATAAAATAAGAAATAAATGATTGTGATAATATTTATTTTGCCTTCGACTAGAAAGAACCTCACTATAGATGAAAAAACTTGAATGGAAATGCCATAAAATTATGAAAAATTCAAGTCATTATGAGTTAGATGAAATAGTCATTTTTGAAGGTAACAAAGTGAAATCTCTTGAAGCTTTCTTAGCTGTTAAATAAAATGTATTTTCATTCAAAATATTTCATTCATCTCTGCAGCAATGATATAACCAAACCACCTCCAAGCCAAATAGCTTCTCTGATTAATTCAAGTAAGTACTTAAGAACAGAAGTTATCACAATTGTATAGAAATATCTACCCACCACACTAGAAATTAAATCTGAAATCATTAAGGATTGGGATTAATACTTAGCTTTCACTATGTTGCCATAAAGAGGTGAACCCTTTCAAGTGGGCATAGTTGTAGAGATTTGGTCACTGAGAACTTGTGATCAAAGAGGATGTTATGATCAAGTACTTTTCTCCTCTTCCTACATTTTCTTCTCTGTCTCCTTCTCCTTTTCCTTCTCCCTCTCCCTCTTCTTTTTCCCTCTCCCACTCCTATTCCTCCACTTCTTACTTCCTGGCTTCCATGAATACACATACTACTCCATCACATGTTCCTGATATGGGGTACTGTGCCACCACCAACCCAAAGCAATGAGGATAAGAAACATAAACTGAAATGTATAAAATCAGAAGCCAAAAATTAATCTTTTCCCCTTTAAAGTTAATTTTATAAAGTATTGTCATATTAATAGGAGACTGACACAGCATGCTCTCATTTATTATAAGGGTAAGATTTACTGGAAAAAATCTGACCAACATTGCGATAATGAAATGATTGGTTAAATTAAATTATATTAGGACAAATCTACTTTAAAATATCAGATATACTTCAACAAGAAGCAAAAATCACCTCTATGGTTAGATATGAAAAGACAGCAGAATTCAATCTGTTCCTCAAGGAAAATGAACTATAATTGGCAGTATTGTCAATTTCAAAAATGATGTTAGAAGACTGAAGAACAAATTTCCACTCAAACAGTGTGATGTAAAATTTACTTTGTCCCCTGTATTCTATCTATGTCTGGTGCCCAAAATGACTTGTATTTTATTCTAATCATATTTTTAATTAACTTTAAGCAGTTGTATGGGAGTTGCTGTTTGACAAAGCAGTTTGTGAATAGTGTTTAGTGAGTTTTTTTTTAAATTTTTTCTCTTCTGAGGTTTAAACTTTGGGTGGGGTGCTGTCCCTGAGCTTCTTTCGTTGAACACTAGAACTCTATCACTTGAGGCACAGTAGCACTTTCATATTTTTCTGAGATTTAATTGGAGATAAGAATCTCACAGGGCTGGGAAAGTGCATGCCTTGCATACAAGAGGCCCTGGGTTTGATTCCTCAGCACCACATAAACAAAAAAGAAAAAAGCCAAAAGTGGCACTGTGGCTCAAGTGGTAGAGCGCTAGCCTTGAGCTCAAGAGCTAAGGGACACCGCCCAGGCCCAGAGTTTAAGCCCCACGACAGAACCCCTCCCCCCCCAACAAAAAAGAATCTCACAAACTTTCTTGCCTGGGCTGGCTTCAAGCCTCAATCCTCAGACCCCTGATTATCTAGGATTACAGGCGTGAGCCACTAATAACTGGCTTAATAAAATGAATTTTTTTTCTAGTCCTCAGGCTTGAACTCAGGAGCTTGGGGATGTCCATGAGCTACTTTTCCTCATGCTAGCACTTTACGACTTGTGTCATTGTTCCAATTCAAGCTTTTTTTGCTATGTAGTACTGAGGAATCAAACCCAGGGCTTCACACATGCAAGGCAAGCAGTCTACCACTAAGCCACATTCCCAGGCCAATACAATGCCTCTTGATGATCATTATCTCTCATCTTTCTCAATCCTATCTCATCCCTCAATTTACATAATTTTGTAGAATATTCACTGACTTGAAAATATATTACAGATTATATTTTATTAATAGTCTTATTTATCAACATACTAAAGTTATGCATTACAGAATACTGTGATTTTAAATTCTAAGTTATCACTCAGATTTACCCAATACTATTCTAAAAATTTTCCTAATGTTAATACAAATGCACTCTGTAATTCTTTGATAAAGTACAATGATTCTCAGAATGTTAAAGGGTTGGAGTAACAATATCACCTTCAGTTCTAGAACATTTTATCATCACTACTCTCTCAAAATACTCCAATATTTATTACTAGTCACTTCTTGTCATCATTTCAACCTACCCTGCTCTTGAGTAGTTATTATTTCATATTCTACCTCTTCAGATGTGCCAATTTTAAAAAGCTCATATAACTATAAAATGTAGTCTATTTTATATATTTCTACCATGTAATATTACTGTTTCCAAAGTAAGTCCATGTAAATTTTTCTCATAGATGGAGAATATTATTTTGTCTGCCTGTGTATAATTATATAACAACCTCAATGGCATTTCAATATTTTATTATATGGTATTGTAAAAGGTTTTACTATGTATATTCTTGCACATGTGTCTCATTGGACATAGGTTGAAATAATTTTGAATATAAAATTATGTTTCAAAATGCTGGATCACAGAGCAATTTTATATATAATATCTTAAAGATTGCCAGTATGTTTAACAAACTGACCATATCATTTTACGTGCCAAGCACCAATATATATGGATTCCAATTTCTACTTAAAGGTTGTATAGTGCAATCCCATTTTTGTTTCTATTTCCACTAATCTCTAATGTATGCAATGTCTAGGTATGTATTGATCTTTCCATATGTCCCTTGGTTGTTGTTATATTACTATAGAGATATATATTTGGAATTTTTGATAATTTATTCATGATCCTTATACTTTTCCATTGGCATTAATATGTTCTTAATGTATTTCTGATTCAAGTTTCTTTAAATAATGTATATATATATATATATATATATATACACACTATATGTACCTATGTAAATATTCATACTTATATGTGTATATATGCAAATACCTATATATGTATACATACATATGTATATACAGATGGTTTCACACATGTATATAGACATATGTATATTATTATTTTCATTTGTCTGTAAGATATCATTTTACTTTATTTGCTGATCATGTCCTTTATTGATTTTACTTTACTTTATTTTATGGTTAAGATGTTGCACAGAGGCGTTTCAGTTACATGAGTAAGGCAATGAGTACATTACTTGTTGATCATTGTTACCCCTTCCCTTCCTTGTTGTTGTTTCACTATCCCTTCCCTTCCCCAGCACCCACAATCCTATTTCCCCCCACTCGCAGCATGAAGTGGTAAAGTTCATTTCCAATATACTGTCTTGTGGGTATCTTTGTTGCAATGGGTCATCCTGTGTCCTTGTTTCAGGGTTTTGTAATTTCCCTTCCCCTCCCCAGACTAGACATGTATATACAAGATGCAGGGTATCAAAATCGAGTAAAGTGACACAGGGGATATGCCATAGGGGAAAGAACATATAAAGGAAACAACAACAAAGATGAATAAAATGACATTGTACATTTACAACAGTAACAATAAAGACAGAATATTCAAACATGTCCTTTATTGCCAAGGTAATTATTGCACTCCATATCCTTATCATTTTTGGAACTTTGCAAAAATGTTTTGTAGCATTCCTTGTGGACTTACATGTTCAATTTTTGCTAAATCTATCTACTCTTAAGTTACCTGACAGCTCTCTTCTGAAGCCAAAAAGTTAGTCTTCTACAACTTGGTTCCAAACCACTTGTATTTTTTCCTCGTACTAAGAATAATGACTGAAGTCCAGTGCCTGGGGCTCACACCTACAATCCTAGCTATGCAGGAGGCTGAGAGCTAAGGATCACAGTTCAAAGCCAGCCTGGGCAGGAAAAGTCCATGAGACTCTTATCTCCAATAAACCACCAGAAAACCCAAAGTGGTGCTATGGCTCTAACCTTGAGCTGAAGAGCTGAGGGACAGCGTCCAGGCCAAGAGTTCAAGAAGCACGACTAACACCACCACCACCACTCACAGCAACAACAAAGAGAATACTGAATCAAAAGCAATAGCATTAAGAAGTCTTAAAGATAGGCTCAAGTGTAACATTTTAGTATTACCTTTGATACCAATAGCCTTCTTGTCTAATGAGTCATGAGCGCTCAGATGTTGACCAAAGTTCTTAGTTTCTTTACACGATTACTTAAGTATGTATTTACTCATCTATGTTTCTTTTATTTCACCACAGAATCTGTATATATCCTTTATGTCATACTTGAACACCAATGCCTTTGGAAGATATTTATTAATTGGTGTATATTAATTGTATGAAATAATCATTGAAATATTTCACACACTCACATATTGATCAAGGGCCTGATTAACCCGTGTCTGTCTTTCTCCATTCCCATTTCCCTTTATTTTTCAACTGTTTTCTGTGAATTTCTTTGTGCTATTTTCACATATCATCAAAATGTATTAAAGTGCTATTCACTCACCATCATTTAAAATTATACAATGCTGAATATAAAAGCAAACATCTAAATAAATGGAGACATATAATTTTTGTGGATTGCAGGATACAATAGAGAAAAAATATAAATTGTCTCCTCCCCCTGTTTGGGAGGTCATTCATGGGGCTTGAGATCTGGTACTGGGCATTGTCCCTCTGCTCTTCAGCTCAAAGTGAGTGCTCTACTCATTGAGCAACTGTGTCACTTCTGGTTTTCTTGAGGTTAATTGGGCATAAGAGTTTTATGGACATTCCTGTTCCAGCTGGTTTTAAACCACAATCATCAGATCTCAGCCTCCTATGCAGCTAGGATCACAAGAATGAGGCAACAGCACACAGCTACAGAGTTTTATTTATGTTTATGACAATTTCAAAAACACCTGACCAGCACTCTTTGAATCATTGACAAAGTAAAATAAACTGGAATATATTTCTCTGTCCAATAATAAAGCTGCTAGTGTAAAAATTGTTATATTTGTAGAGGAAAGACTATACAGCTCAATGTGTCTATCGGGGACCAGATTAGCTCCACATAAATATTATCAGGGAATATTTAATAAGGGTTAAAACCAAACACTGGTGGAATGACATTCTCTTTAATAAGTGATGATAGGTTAGACAGAATTGAGGAGAATTAAAAAATGAACATTGACTTAAAATAACAAATATTAACTTCAAACAGGATTAAAACGTGACATATAAAACAAAAAGAGAGATGTAAGTATAAAGCCAAGAAAGATGTCTTGACAATTTTGGAGATGAAGCATACTTAAATTTGGCATTAAAATTATAGGAAAGGAAAACTTGATATAGTAGAACTCAATACAAGTGTAAAATAATTTGGTCTGTTAAAGTTCATATACTAGTAGTGAATAAAAATTGGGAGCAGGTGGCTCATGAATATTATCCTAGCTACTTGGGAGGCTGTGATTTGAGAATTGCTGTTTGAAAGCAGCCCACAAAATAAAGTTCCTAAGAATCTTATCTCTGATTAATCAGCAAAAAAGCCAGAAGTGAGGAATGACTGAAATGGTAAATTGTTAACAAATTGCAACAAATCACAGGGACCCTAAGTTCAAGCCCAGGACAGTAGATACATGTACAACAGTAATAGTAGTAATGCTCATAGTGATGATGATGATGATGATGATGATGATGGTGATGATGATTATGATGTTGATTATGAAGATAATGATGATGAAGTGTACCCATAGTCAAGGATAAAATATTTGCAAATCCTATACCTGAAGAATGCTTCAAATCGAGACTTTACATAGAACTCTCAAAACCTAATGTTAAAAAGAACATCAATTAGAAACCAGCAAAATACATCTTGTGAAAAATAAGCACAAGAAAGGCATCATCAGTCATCAAATAAATGCACATTAAACTAAAATGACATCATAAAACATGTATGAGAATTACCTCACATAATTCAATAATGACCATACTAAATGCTATCAAGAAACAGAAACTGGATGATGGCAGGAATGTCAAATGGGAAAGCCACTTCTGAAAACATTTTGACAGGTTCCTAGTATATGACACTTGCAAATACCCACAGCATAGCACAGGAATTGAGCTCTTCAGGTTTTGTCTCATAGAAATAAAATGTAACATTCACCCAAAGGCCAAAACACAGAGCCATATAGCAGCATTATTTCCTCTAGTCAAAGAAATGGAAATCAATTCAGGCATTCTTCAGGTGAATGGGAAATAATTTTTGCTAAATTCTCTAATAACAGAACCAAAAGGCAACTCGAGTGAACACAATACAATATTAAGACCTACAACAATAGGGAATAATCTACCATAGATTTGAAGGCAATCCTAAAAGCTTATTTATTGCATGAACTAGAATTTGGAGAAAAAAATGTGTTGGTTTCCAGGATTAAACAGGTTTGGGATGGGACAAAGAGAAATAATGGGTTTAATTATAAAAAGGAAGCATGAGACAGATTATTTTTGGTAAAGAAACGTATCTTTAAATATGGTACATTCATATAGAGTTGATAAAATTATATTGGACTTAATATGTGCACAAAATATTTAAAACAACTGAAGTCTACTTAAGGTACTTGTAAAATATTAATGTCCTACTTGTGATGTCATACTAGAAATATTCAAATAAATTGGAAAATGTATTCAGGGATTTATCTGTGTTCTTCTTTTTTGGGGGGGCGGGTTTGGTCGTGGGGCCTGAACTCTGGGCCTGGGCGCTGTCCCTCAGCTCTTCAACTCAAGGCTAGTGCTCTACCACTTGAGCCATAGCGCCACTTCCGGCTTTTTTTCTTTTTGCTTATGTGGTGCCGAGGAATCGAACCCACAGTCTCAGGCATGCAAGTCAAGCGCTCTACCACTGAGCCACCTTCCCAGCCCCTCTGTGTTCTTCTTATAACATCATAAAGATCCATACTAACCTCAATAGTATTTAATGACATCTAAAAAACAGAAGTCAATATTAAATGTTTACAATGAAAAATAGTATGTGTCCAAGCTTGAGATGAAATATGCTTTGCTAATTATAAGGCAAAGATATAGAAAACTGATATCCAGGACCAGTTCTGACAAAAAAATGTGAGAAACTACAAAAACAAAGAAAGCTACATATAGTGTAATCTCCCTGTTTTCTCACGTTTGTGGAAGCCATAGGTTAGCGATCATTGCTAAAGGGTGGCTTGGCCTGAAAAATAATCTAAAGTGGTTAGAGCCTTAGTAACAAAAAATAAGTCTTTCTCATGCTTCCCTTTTATAATTAAACATACTACTTCTCTTTGTCCCATCCTGTTAAAACAGGAGTGGTTATAAACAGAAGCACTGGTCTGAAGCCTCAAAATAAGGACCCCAGTCTCTGTGGACCAGTCTCTAACATTAGGTGTTATTTAAATTAACAAGCATGATTTTAGATTTTGTAGAGTGGGATGGTGCATAGTCACAGGCAATGTCTGCTATGTCAAGTAATCCAATCTCCTCTTTCAGGTTACCCAATAGCCAGGTTTCAACACAAATGACTACAATGAGATTGTGCAAATGAGACTGCAACTTTTTCATCTCATGAATCAAAATTGTCAAATGATTTCTGTTTTCCAGATGTTTACACATTTCTCATGATCTTTTCTACTATTTTGTCTTCATTATTGATGTTCATAGTACTTTTTTGTTGTTGTCTTGTGTGTATATGACATTTTTAGGGCTGGAACTCAATGTTTAATGGTCTTCCTTGAATTTTTTGCTCATGGCTGATGACACTCTATTCCTTGAGCCACATTCTCACCTTCTACTTCTTGCTGGATAACTGGAGATAAGTTTTCACATTTTTGTCTGTTTGGACTGACATTGAACTAAAATATTCAGGTCTTAGCCCCCTGAGTTTCTAGGATTCTCTACATGAATGGTTAACATCAATCATTGCTTTACAGTTTTTTTAATTATGTGATAGAGGAAAGTGGAAGTACATTTGTGTTATGTGTGCAATTTTCAAATACAAGTTTGAATAAACTTGATATAATGTAATTGTTATCAATTTCAACAGTTAAATGAATGAATATTACACATTTCCACGGAAATATAATTGAAAACAAAAGGAATAATTTTTTAAAAACATGAATTTCTTTCACTTTACCAATCATGTTTAATATAAGTTTAATTAGCAGACTTCTATGACAAAAAGTAAATATATTAATTTTGTTACACAAGAAGCAAGGTGATTATAGTTAAGAAGAGATATTTCATCACAGTCCAAAATAAGTTTTTGAGCATTCACTCTAAAAAGAAATGTTACATGCAGAAATTAATGGATATTATGTAGCTTGATCATTACACATATTATTGAATGGGATTAACACTTACTACTTCAGAAATATGTAAAACATAATTATATAGTTAGGCACCAGTGGCTCATGCTTGTAATCCAAGCTACTAAGGAGTCTGAGAGCTGATAATCATGGTTCAAAGCCAGCCTAGGCAGGAAAGTCCATGAGACTCTTATCTCCAATGAGACAAAAGAAAACTGGCAGTGACTTAAGTGGTAGAGCACTAATTTGAGCTGAACAGCTGAGGGAGACTATCCAGGTCCAGATTTCAAGCCTCACTACTGAAAAGATTAAAAATAAACAGTTAAAAATAAACAAATATTTGGACATAAATGCTAAAATATATATTCTAAAAATTTTTAAATCTCACTATATATGCTAGTTTATAGAAATATATAGAAGGGTTTTCTGGATGTACTTGTCATTGAATCAATTGTGTAAATCACACATTTCTCATTCAATTAATATTTGTATGTTTATATACTTATATGCCATAAGTATTATTAACAGATATGTGATAGGCAGTGCTGTTTTAGGAATCTTCCTTGACATTCTAAAATAAACCCTTCTCTCCTAAAATCAATATGCCCTCCAACCTCGTCAAAGGTCTCATCTCATTGGAGCAGAAAAGTATAAGCCATAATCATTGTTTGGAACAACTATAACCTATTACATGTATTTCATTTAGTTTAAGAACCAAAACATTCAATTCATCTTAACCATACCAGTAATAGCAAAATGTCTTCTGAGCTTTTCAGTCTCTTAAGAGATGAAAATCTTTAATTATATATTTATTTTTTTCTGCCTATCATCTTATATCTTAGGAAGATCTTTTTGTGTAACCTTGTGCTCCTGATTAGAAGACCGGAACAAAGGCAATAATGAAAATAGCCAAGGAAATTACTTGAAAACAAAAAAGCAATCACAGACACTTCTGTTTCACAGGTTTCAATGAAAATATACGTGAAAGTATCATGTTTTTGCTTTCATTAAAGAGCAATAATTAAACTTTAGTTAGCACTGAAGAAGGAAACAGAAAACTTTCTTTGAAGACAGCTTGACTTTGAACAATTCAACATAAGCATAATGGATTTACTTTGTTGTACTATGTAATTGCCAAAACAATAGAAAACAACACCCAAAAGCAGGAAAACAGATAAGCCAAAGCAGTAAACTTTTTCCTAAAAAATAATTGTGAGGGTATAACTCTTTCAAAGTCATGCTTGTAAAGAGGAAAGGTATATTTGCTTTAGTGTGAACAATAAAAAATATAAAAATCCTTTATTAAAGTTTTACATATCTTGACAAGGTCTTGTCGTGTTGAAGAAGAGGAAAGGTATGAAAAATTTCAAGATTGACTATTCCACAAGGTCATTCTTACTCATCAGCTATAGCGATGGAAGCGGCCTTGGTTATTCTTAGAAGCATTATATGTTGCTTGATTATAAGCTGCAAAACCTTGTCTATTAATAAAGAGTCATTTCCTAAGAGAGGAAAGTTGCTCTGTTAACAAACCTAAAATATCAAAGACTTGGCATAGTGGAAATTATTTTCTAGCTATATCACATTCTGTAGGTGTAGATTTTGTTTCCCATTGTTCCAGGGGACCCATTTTTGTTAACTTTTTTTCACCATGTAGTGATCCTATAAATATCCTGTACCATCCTGGGATTGCTGTATCTTTACTGGATTCTCTAATTTCTGTTGGAAAGTTAGGAAAGATACAAAATTGAGATTCTGTTTCTGTTTAATCTTATTTTTTTTATTGCTTTAGAAACTAACAAAATTACAGAAATTGTCTTTATAATATGAGGAGACAGATTTCATTTCCATATTTATTTATTTATTATTGGGAAAATACTGTACAGAGGGGTTACAATTGCACTGGCAAGATAATGAGTACATTTCTTATCAAGCATTGTAGCCTCCTCCTTTGTTTACCCTTCCCGTACCTTCCCATTCTCTCTCCACCCCCTCACCCTGTTCTTACCGCCCCCCCCCAGCACCAATGTTGTAAAGTTTGTTTTCGACATAATGACTTGTACATCTCATTGTTGCAATGGGTCCACGATTTGTTTTTCCCCTTCCCCTCCACAAATTATACCCACATCAAATGCATTGGAAGCAGGGGTTATACTGTGGGGGAGGGACATACAAATCAACAAAAAAATAATCTTATAAATGTGTTAGAAACAATTGCATGAAAGAAAAAAAAACTTTTGAATATATATCTTAGAATTCATTTCCCTAACATTACCTTATCTGACCTTTTCTGCTTAACTCTGACATATACTAGATATTGAAAATAAGGGATCATATCCATATTCTTATCCTAGCCTTCTACTTAACTATGTACTTAGTGATCCCCAAATGTGAAAATAAAGATAGGTAGATTCTTATTTAAGTATTATTTAGAATTTCAAGAATTCATTAATGCAAGGCCCTTAGTTATATGTACATCATACATTTGTACAAATCTGGTGTCAACATTTTTCTTATTCTCAGAAATTAGGATATGTGGTGACTCTGTAGTTGCATCAGGAAACGGCTGATGCCCTTGGGTTAGTTTACTAAACCAAATACGCTGTAACAAATTTCTGCAAGTTAATTGGATTGAATAATCCGTATTTATCATTTTACAGTTCTAAAGAACAAAAATCTAAAAGAAGTCTCACAAGATTATAATCAAGCCACCTACAGAGCTAAAATATTTTTAGATGATTCTAGTGCAAAAGGCATTTACATCCTCTTCCACTTTCCAGAAATTCAGAATCTGAGTAGCTATCTTTTCCTTTATCTTCTAATGTAGCATCTTTACATCTTTCTTTTTTTTGTTGTTTGTTTGTTTTTTTTTGGGGGGGGGGTCCAGTGGTAGGGCCTGAACTCTGGGCCTGGGCTCTGTCCCTCAGCTCTTCAGCTCAAGGCTAGTACTTTACTACTTGAGCTACAGCACCACTTCCGGCTTTTTTCTTTTTGCTTATCTTTGGTGCTGAGGAATCGAACCCAGGGCCTCATGCATGCAAGGCAAGCACTCTACCATTGAGACACCTTCCCAACCCTTTACATCTTTCTGATGTTTCTTATCTAATGATGTCCCTTTTGAACAACAGCTGGGATTTTATATACCCCTTTGAGTTATACTTCTCCCATCTGATAATTATTCAAATTTGTGTTCCTTGGGTAATGAAAGGTGATTATTTTAAAGCACACACACATATGATGCAAATCTACATTTGAGAGATTGAAAATTTGTGGACAACGATATTTTAGAAAGGTATTTTACTACCTAACACAATAAGTGTGGAGAATTCTTTCTACTATAACCTGTTATCCTTTCATTAATTTTGAACAATATATTTCTTCAATGAGATATAACTAGAAAAAAAGTAGTCCCTGAAAGCAATTAATCATGATTAAAACATTGTCATGACAATGTTTTAACATAGTACATGACAATGTTTTAAATGCCAGGGAGCAGCTCCTGAAGCAGTTCTGGCCCTATCACTTTATACATTCTGCTCACAATCTTCTCTTTTCAAGAGCATTTGATTGTTATTATTTTTGAATTATGGTTAATATTTATATGACTGCTATTTTTAAAGAATGCACCACCCAATACTGGTTGTCTTTTTCTAACTATGACTGAAACACAGGTATTTGAATTACATGAATTGTTTATTGAAGTTGAATCAGTGTGGAGAGGAAAAGAAAATATGTCTCTGTGGCTATGTTACAATAAAATATACCTCCAAGATATTTATCTTAAAATCATCTATTTTTCATTATTTTTAGATTCTGATAAAATTTAGCCTCTCAACTCACAAAGTGTTAATGCAGTTTTATATCATGCCTCCCAAAAGCAAACAACAAATGACTATTTATTTAAAGTTTATTTAAAAATTTAAAAATTTTTATTTATTTAGCTAACTATATTTTTAAACCAAGCCAAATGGCTTATTAGATATTTGAAGTCATGTTCAGACTCTATGGTGGAAGGAAGAAAGAGAAAAAAATTATGTTTCTATTCTTCCTTGAGCCATACTGATTTATTCAACTGTATCTGAAAGAATGAAATCTTGATTTGAAGCCTTTTGCTTGATATCCACAGTGTGTCATTCTTCCTTTATTAATAGGATAATTTGGAGAAAGAATGAGAATTCACACTAGAAAAAGGAGAAGAGGAAAAGAGAAGGAGAAATCTAGATATTTTGTTCTTCCTCATCTCAATCACAATGTCTAGATAATGAATGTGGATAATAGATACAGTGCTCTAGAGTGAAAAAGAAAATGATAACCTATAGAAAAAAGATACCTATAGAAAAAGATAAACCTACAAGTGATCACATGGACAATGTGTATTTATTAAAAAAATATAATAGGATCAAACAGGAAATGTTACCTGTTTGTTTAGTACTTGTTTAGTTTTTATTAAATTCTGGTGTGCTGTAGTCAACTATCATAAAGGTAATCAAGAATGATAAGAAATTAACATCTTAATATCATATTCTAATATTAGCTTAATTCTGTCTGTATTACATATATGAGGCTGTATTTGAATTTTGCTTCAATTTCACATGCTGTAATCTTCTAGTATATAAGTTGAAAGAAGATTCCCTCTGGAAATATTCTATTTTTATAGCTAAGGAATAACATGTCAGCTGTTAGACAGAGACAATGAGATGGAAATCTTCCCCCAGAAATAGTCTTTCACAACTTCTGGTTCAATTTTGTAAGCTGAAGTAAGTCACATGACCCATCTTAATATTGCAGAGTAGAGGTAAATCTCACTTACAGGAAGCTGATGCAGGACATAGAGTAATATGCCAAGATATGCAACATTTGAGATAAATAGGAAAAAGATTACTATAATACAATCATACTTACTATCATATGTCTCTGCAGGATGGAAGCTATTATGTATCTTTGTTTCTAAAACTACTGAGATCTTCAAATCATGACTTTTATGCTTGGATATTACAGGAATTAGAGAACATTTTGATACTGAGACAGCTTGATAAGAAATGTACTCGCTATCTTGCCCATGTAATTGTAACTCCTCTGTACGGTATTCTCACAATAAAAAAAAATCTCAAAGAAAGCTGGAGTAATCATTTCAATATTACCTTTTGTTCTGCAAGGGGAAAGAAACCATTATATAGACAATAATTTATACTTACTTATCTAGTATCATTTTTTCCAGAAATGGATTTTTTAAATAAATGTGGTTATCCACCAGAACAGATGTCTTCATTTATCTTAATCTTGTACAGACAGTATAAGCAATTAGATGTAAGTAGGAGTTCATCAGTAGCACTTTTTTAAAATGCAAAAAATGTGGGCAGGGAGCCAATATATATATTTTTCCAACATCACCTTCCACATCCTGCTTCTTCCTTCCTAGGCAAAACACTCTATCAATAAAAAGGCTAAGATATTTGGCTCTTGACCTTGGAAATGGAAGCAGAATGTTATGGATGTCGGAGATGACGGTAAAGAGTGTTTTACATAATAATGTCACATGTATCAGCCCTATGAGTCCGGCAGGTATTAACACTGTACTTCCTTAGTGATGTGTTTGGAATGTCAGCATTACTAGACTTAGTATTGTATTCCACTTCCTTTTCTACCACCTGGCCTAAATTACAATACATAGTAACAGAATGAAAAATAATGGCATCTTAAGAATGTCCCATTACAACAATGAGATGTACAAGACATAATGTTGAAAAATGAACTTCAAAACTTTTGCCAGGGGTGAGGGGATCCGTGTGCAGGGATGGTAAAGGGAAGGAAGAGACAACAATAATTTATGATAAATGTACTCATTACCTTGCTCATGTAAATTGTAACACCTCTGTACGTTATTTTCACAGTAAAAAACATATCAACTTAAGAAAGACAGTCATTTAGGGCTCTGGGAATGTGGCTTAATGGAACAGTTATTGCTTAGCATGCATGATATCCTGGGTTTAATTCCTCAGTACCACATAAATAGGCAAAGAAACACTGGAAGTGGAGCTGTGCCTCAAGTGGTAGTGTTCTAGCCTTTAGAAAAAAAAAGCTCAGGAACAGTTTCTTGGCCCTGAGTTCAAGCCCCAGGACTGGCAAAAAAGTCATTTAGCTAGTAAATACAAAATAAAGACCCCATACTTGGAATATATAATTGCTTATTCCAACTGATACCTAACAATAGTTCTTAATTCATTTACTTTACCTGTATTAGAATAGTGTGTTTAAAAAAAAAAGTTGTATTAACAGATCACGGCATTTAATGCCAAGAATGTGCTTAGATATCAGGTGAAGATTAATCCTGGAAATTCAAAGATTCCAGGCTTTTGAGTGGTCACTGCTAATCACAATCAGATGTGTAGTCTAAGTGAGATTTGGAAATCTTTTTGGTAAATCATGGCATCAAAAAGGCAGAGGCTAATTAATAGTTTTTAAAGAAGAAAACGAATAAATCTAGATGGAAGGAATAAATGATAATAATAACTAAGTTATACTAGAAACTGTTGGAGAGAACCATTTTTGGTTATTGAAGAACTAGTTATCAACTAGGCTTATTCCTCATTGCCTTTAGCATTCTAGTTACTTAGGTTAGTTCTTAGTCTCTGTGATAAGTTGTCTATCCTTCTATGCTGTTCTTTCATACTTGATCTCCTTTTGCTTTCTAAAAATCTCAGTCTTTCTCTATTTCTCTATGAACAATTTCTGATACTAAGTCTACATACGCAGAAACCAGAGGATGGATGCTAATGTAAGAGTCCATAACTCATGAGTCATTAATGTAACAACATGGGAAAGGACGACATATTTATTGCTACCTCAATTTTTCTGAAAAGTTGTAATGTCATCATTTCATTCAAATGTCCATTCTTTGTCTACATAGTGTCATTAAGTGCACATAAATGCAAATATAAGCCAGATGCTGGTGGCTCACACCTGTAATCCTAGCTACTCAGGATGTTGAGACCAGAGGACTGTGATTCAAAGCCAGCCTGGCCAGGAAAGTTCCTGAGATCCTTATCTTACATTAACCACCAGAAACCCAGAAGTGGTGCTGTACCTAAAGTGGCAGAGGGCTCAACTTGATCTGAAGAGCTGAGGGACACTACCCAGGATCAGAGTTCAAGCCCCAGGACCAACAAAATAATGCAAATATGATTTTAAGTTTCCCCAAAAGAAACCACAACGACAATAGTAATCTTCCCAAGCAGAAAAATGATTCAGTGCACCTACTTTTGCTGAGTTATTGAAGTTGTTGCTTCTTTGTTGGACATATTCTCTTCTTTTAAAATTTGTCGAAGATTAGCTTTATAATAAACTTCATCTAATATTTCTTGTTTCAAAAGAGAAGTCCTTACAGTTGATGTCAATTGGCTTTCTTTCTCTTTCAGTTCAAAGCCAACCCAGACAGGAGAGGCTGTCAAAATCTTATCTTTAATTAAACAATAAAAAAGCCAGATATGGAGTTTTGGGTCAAGCAGTGAGTACTAGCTTAGGGGACAGGTGGCCAGGAAAGACACCTGTACAGGAACAAGGTCCACCCTCTGGGTGCAAGCCCCAGAACCAGCACAAACTACACAAACAAAAAGCAAATGAAAAAATCCACATATTTCTTTGGGACCATCCTTAAAGCACAGGTTTGAAAAAAGGCTCCTTTTGCTGATCTTACTCACTGGATCCTGCTTTTTGGAATCCTTATTGCTATGGAGAACTCAGGACCAGACTAAAGGAATGGATCACTGTCTCCTGCAACAGGAGAATCATCTCAGGAGTGATTTATCAATGCATAAAACACTTTAAAACCTCTATGTCTTTGTTTCTTTCTAGTAGAACACATTTAAAACAAAATTATTTCCTTTTGTTCTATGCTGGCTTTCAAATGTCATATTGTTTCCTTTTGTAATACTCTCAACTAGAAGTTTACAGACAAGTTTTATATGAGTAAAGAACACACTTGAACAAGTCAGGGACAAGGTTTCCTTCAAGTCTTGGATTCTTTTCTTGTACCATTAAAAGGACAGCCCAAATTAACTTGAACTTTGTCATTTCTCTATGTTCAATTCCTCTCTTGGAATCAGTTTCCACTTCCAGTGATAGTTCCTCACATTTACTTACATTAACAATCTATGGTGCTTCTCCAGGTAAAATGAACATTTTGTGGATTCATTGAAATAGCACAAGTACATCTTTCGACATGAGGTAACATGTGTTTCAGAGACAAATTCATAATGAGAACATTTGGAACTTAAATGGCTTTTAAAACATTATCCATGTACATATGGCCTTATAAGATGATGTTAAGTGAAATGGACCCCAAGACAGGGACACAATTTGTTTTTTCTTTCTTGATATTTTTTTAAGGTATGTAACATGTAGTATGTGATTTTTTGGTTTCTCTTCTATTTTCTTCCTCCATGGTATAGACCCTGTTTTCACTATATTTGTTGTCGGCGACCTGCATCATGCATATACATTTTTCTAATGTGAGTAGGGGAAGGGAAATTACAAAATGCTGAAACAAGTATACAGTATGACCCATTGTAACAATGAGTTGTACAAGCCTGGCTTACATCACTTAATATAATTTTTTCCAAGTCTTTCCATTTCCTAACAAATGGTGCAATGTCATTCAATAAAACCCTATATTCTTGATATTGAAACTTTCCTATTATTATTAATGCATGTAATCCAACTCTGTTTATAACTATGTATTCTATGTGGGAAATCTAGATTCAAAGATGTCTAAAATTTTTGCCTTTTCAATCACAACATTTTTGTTATCATGCTACACTGTGGTCATCATCCTCTTCATCAAAATTATTAGCTTCATAAGTGCTAATTACTGAAAGTCTGATATGTGTCTATGATTTTGCTATTATTTGTCTTTTGATTAATAATTTTAATGTTATCACTGTGTTTGTGTCCATATTAAAAATTAGAACAAATAAAGAAACAAAGAAAAAATTAAACCATATCAGGTAGCTCGACTATGTGCTTATAACAAATTATGGAATAGTTTTTGGAAGTATTGAAAATTCTTAACCAGTATGAATTAACTTCCTCTCTCCCCATCACTACACACAAATAATTAAGAGTTTGGACAGAACTTTTTCAAGTATTATACTGTAATGTTACTAAAATATCATGTGTATATCTAAAATTCCCTTAAAAGTAATAAACTCTACTTTCTTTTGAAATAATATTTTATTCTAGGAAACCTTTAGAAAAATAGGATTTGTATCTTTGAAATGAAAAAGGTAAAAAATAGTAGCATAACATTTTGGAAGGAGTCTGTCTTCAGAAATATGTATATATATATATTACACATAACATTTATATATATATATATATATATATATATATATATGTTATGTGTAGAAAGACACATTTTTAAAGATTATTTGTCATCAGAAATTTATACATATATCTAAATTTATGTGTAGAATGATGAACATTATAGTGAAACAAAAATATTAAAACAATTAAAATTAAAAAATACCTCAAACCAAGTGCCAGTGACAGAAAAGTACTTGTTAGACTATCTTCAATTAACCACTAAAAATAAGAATTAACTCTGTGCTTCAAATTGTAGAGTCCTGTCTTTGAGCATAAAAAGGCTTAGGGACAATGCCCAGGCCTAGCAAACAACAACAACAACAACAACAAAATGTATCACATTAATTTCACAAAAGCATCTTTTAACTGCTGTGAACATTTCTTAGAAAAATGAATACATGCCCCTGGAAAAATGTTAAGTAAAAGTATAGAATGTTTACGTCTATGTTAAAGATGTGACTATTTAGTTTATTTAAGATAGTTAGGTAATGATTAGGAATTAAGAATAAGGTTAGGTAGGTAGTATATTGGGGCGGGTCTTTTATTCTATATTATGATAGTAATAAAATGATATTTGTAATGATTATATAAAAGTACTCTTGCTTGGTATTTGAATTATAATAAGTGATAAACATTTTTAAATGTTTCCAAAGGAAAGAGTATCAATTCTTTTGTAATTCAAAACAATTAAGAAATTTATTCCAAGTCTGGTTTGCTCTAAAAAACAAATTTATTTTCTTGTTCTAGTTTTCATATGTTTATAGAAATTAAAATTTCAAAAATTCAATGGATGTTGGCATCCAGGCATATCTTTATATATACTTATATTGGATTCCCTTAAGTGGAATTGTTTTATTTCATTTGTTATTTTCACAAATAAATCAAGATGATTTTGTATTTTGTTTCTTTTCACTGCTATTGGCTCTTATCTTGAGAATATTTTTTCCCTAACAAAGTAGAGAAAAGCAATTGGATTGAGCAAGTAATATATGGCTTTCATAAAATGCAGATGCATAAATTTGTGTCTTCTGTCATTTGCTAAAAGTTTCTTCCAGAAAAGGTTATCAATTACTTAGAAGTGATGCATAATTCCTAGGTATTACAGTTATCACATACATTTTTTTTATATATTTATTTTTTTTATTGTGAACATACTGTACAGAGGGGTTACAATTACATGGGCAAGATAATGAATACATTTCTTATCAAGCATTGCAGCCTCCTCCTTCACATACATTTATAAATTCAAAATAAAAAGAAAAAACCCTCAAAATAAACAGAAATCACATCTTTGTTTTAAAAACTGTAGTTTACAAAGTTTTTAGCCAACACCAAAAGCATCTTTTTAGGTATTCTGCATTTTGTGTGAAGTATTTTTAACAATTTTTTTTTTTTTTGCTGACATGTAATTCACTTGCAATATATTATCTCCTTTTATTGTTTTAACATTTTAGTGCTTTGGAAATGAATTGTACAACCATAGGTTTTCCAAGCCTAATTTTCAGAAACTTGCATTTCTTCAACTAGAAATGCTGTAAATTTTAGAACAGACATTAAAATAGATATAAAATTGACTTACAGGAATTTGTCCAGCATTCATCCTTTATAGTATGTCTTTTCAAAATTTGTTTGTGGAATTATACCCAGGGTCTGAAACATACTACTCAAGTGCACTGTCAATGACCTACATTCCCTGTCCAAAAAAGTTTTTACTTCTCTTTATATACATTCATAGAAGCGTAATGGATCGATCCTATGCAATTCTCTTCGACCTTTTAAAAACTTGCTAAAATGATTGCATTGTTATACAAATCGATTTGCTATGTGGAGTATATCAGTTTCTCCACAAATGCAGTTACTATATTTTGAGTCATTTTTTATATTTTGGTCATACTAGTGAGTTTTCTTTTTATTTATTCTTAGATACTAAAGAAGAGCTTATTTCATATGCTCTTCTTATTGACTATCAATTTACATATGTTCTGTAAAGAAATATCCCATTCGGGGGAAAATTTATATATCATTAGAAGATATAAAAATACGTAATCATTGTAACGTTAACATGGTAGCATTAACAAATATGTGCCCTCTATCTGTTGGCTATATTTTCACTCCTGTTATAGTGTCCTTTGAATTATGAAAGGCTATCAGTTGATATTATACGGTTTATTCTTGCTTTTCTTTACTACTAATTCTTTCCATGTCATTTTTTAGAAATCTTTACTGATTCTACTGATCCAATGTCATGAATTTTTACATTAATCTTTTATAGGTTTTTACATCTCACATTTAGTTTGATAATCATTTTTTATTTTAAATTTTTGTATAAGGATTGAGATAGTAGTCTAAGATCATTCTTTAAATCGAGGGAGGTAATAGTGCCAATATAACCATAAGATTCTATTTTTATTTCATAAATTCATGGGATCCTTTTCAAAATCTATTGACCATAAAACTGAGTATTTGTTTTATTGTGAAAATACCATACAGAGGGGTTATAATTAATGGTCAAGGTAATGAGTACATTTCTTATCAAGCATTGTTGCTTCCTCCTTTGTTTCCCCTTCGCATCCCTTCACATCTTCCCACCCCCAACCCCGCTGCCCCTCAGCAGGCCAAAGTTGTAAAGTTGTTTTTTCGACATATCATCTTCTACATCTCATTGTCGCAACGGGTCCACCTGTGTCCCTATTTAAGCGATTTGTTTTTTCACTTCCCCTCCACAAATTGTACCTGTGAAAACAGGTATTATACCGTGGGAGAGGGACATACAAACAACAAAGAAATCATCTTTAAAATATGTTAAGAACAATAGCAAGAAAGAAAAAAAAAACATTTGAATCCAAATCCCACAAGAAAAATTCTCAAAGAAACAACTCTAATCCCAATAAAAAAGTGGGCTAAAGACTTAAAGAGAAACTTCTCTGAAGAAGAAAGAAGGATGGCCAATAGACATATAAAGAAATACTCAACTTCCCTAGACACATAAGAATTTATTTTTGACAAATCTGTTACATTCTTTTATCTGATATTATAGTAAAACTATGTTGTCTTCATTACTAAACATGGTAATAAGATTCAAAAATAGTATGAGGGCTCAAGCTACATCATTTTACGGGATTGTTCTAACAGACCTGTATTCCTTGAATTTACATATGAGTCTATTGAGCCGATGGACCAATATTCTACTGAGATATCTAGATGTTTGATAGTCACTCATATTTTGCACCTTGTGAAAACACAAGAACCCAGATATTATATAGAGAAAAATGTCTTTAGAAAATGCTTGAAGCAAATAAAATTAATTTAGGAATGAGTTAAGATTTAAAAAACTCTATAGTATAAAATTGAATGATAATGACTTGAGCTGTACAACAGAGCAGAGTGAGAGGTGATAGAATGATGGACCACATAGGAGTTGTATATCATTGGTATTGTGGATCAAAGAACAGAAAAACTTCAGAGAAGAGAATGAGGAAAATAATCAAAGTGTCCTGAATCAAGTTACTTTTTAATCCACCTAATAGTTTGGACTGAGAGTCAGAGAACATGGGAAAAATAAAATAGAAAATAAAGCATTGTATAGACCTGTTACAATGGAAAGAAATAGTAATAGAAATATAATAATTAATTTCCAAAGAAATAAGAGAAAGAATAGGTAAACTCTAAGGGAAAAAGAATGAAGAGAGAAAAGAAGCAAAGTAAAATCTTTGTCAATAACAAACACAAGTGTTTGGAAGTGGAAAGACAGTGGAAAAATTCTAAATAACAATAAAGTAACAATAAAATAATAATAAAAATTGCTAACCTTCATAGAAGGTGGACCACATTTTATCATATATAATTTTGGAAAAACATACTAGCATTGACAATTTAAAAGTCATAATTTAAAACACTATTTAGATTATAACTAGAGAGTAGAGCTCAGTGGTAAAACATTGGCCTACCATATGTGAACAATGGTGTGATCTCCCAAGCATTACAAAGTACAAACAAAGCACACACACACAAAACCCACATAAACACACACACACACACACACACACACACACACACACACACACACACACACACCACATACCCTCATTTGGAATATTGATATTATCATATTAAAGAGGAAATTATCACAAATAGTAAAAGTATGTTAATATATGAAATCATAATATTCCTGGTACTATTTTAAAGTTTTGTAGAAATAAAATAGTCACAATATACTTGGATTCTTAAACATTAAGTAAATTGAAAATTAAGAAATAGAAGATATGTGAACCTTTGCAAACAATTTTTAAATAATAAACATTTTTAAAACATGTATTCTTCTATTTTGACAAAGATTGATGTTACTAGTGTTTTAACTCAAGATTTAGTATATGATAGCCAGTGCTTGATATGGCTAGATCTCTAATCATTTCACTCTGGATATTTTTATAATAAGGTCTCATAGTTTCTCATGCTCTCCTGTATCACAAACCCTATTTTCATTTCCCACCATAGCTAGAAAATGGAAGCAACAAATCACCAGGCCCAGCTCAAACATTATTTTTTTAAATTCAAGTACAAATATTTACAAAAAAGTGATCAGGTGATGAAGCTTTTCTTAATAAAGTATGTGCTTCTTAAAAATAGAGTAAGTATTTGTTATTTAGACATATATGTTTAGAACTACAAAAAATAAATTTATTTGAATTTAACAAACATAACAATTAAGAAAATAATTTTTAAATATTCACATATTAAATATTGTAAAAACAAAATATATGTGTCAGAGCCAGACACAAAGGACCCATGTTCTGTCGCATATTTGGAAGCTAGAACTTTATGCAAGTTTACAGAACAGTATTAAACAAAGCATGCTATTTGCTGAGGAGTATTTAAAAGGTGTAATTTCTTATACAATTGCACTTTTAATCCAACAAAATGAATACCAGGAAATGATCACTTGGGAGATGTGAAGGGAAGCCAAAGGGAAGGAATAAAGTGAGTTATGGAGGAAGAGAGTGAAGGCATAATAGTTAATGCAGATAGTATGAAACTAGAAAAAAAGAAAGTAGGGTGAGATTTGGAAGGGTGTGGGAAAGATATGTAAAGATACATTGTACTTATAAACTGATTTGTGGAATGGAAATTCTTTTGAACAACTATTTAATAAAAGTATAATTAAGAACAATGGAGACACCTGATCTTAAACTATGTTCTCTTAAACCACAAGTCAATATAATAGTATCCTCCTCAGAAATTTTCTTTGCAGGTATTTTCCTCATAATGACAGAAAAGTGACCAATGCAATGAATATCAATATATCACATTTCATATCCTAAATAGACACAATATAAAAATTACAGCAAAAATCTTAAAATTCATCACATGAAAAAATAAGTAGAAATATCAAATGCCTATTGATTGCTTTTCCAAATAATTTACTTATGGTATCTAATTTAATCCTCACAATGATTCCATAAAGTGGAACTACTCCCGTTTTAAATTTTCAGATGGTGATATTGAAATCTTCAGAGTTGGAGTTACTAGTACAACATTGCACACATGGTAAGTGTTAGCCCATCTCCCACTGTATCATTCTATTTTATGACTAAAATACCAGCACTTAGTCTACTAACTCTAGGAAAATTTCCCAGAATTATTGTGTACACTCTAATAATACTTCAGTTTATCTTTTTTAGAAAATAGGTAACTGTAATATGAAAACTCCAAGTTCATAATCAATTCATACCTCCCTGGGGAAAGGAGCTGCTAAAGTGTAATATTCTTGATTCCTAACTCAAAATAGGAGAAATCATATTCTATCCCATGACTCAACACTGCACTGTCTGGGGACCACATCTCTGTTTAACACAGTCTTACTGAAAGAATGACCTGTCCAATTCTTAATGTAAACAGACTGAAGGTCTTATGGACCAATCATTTCCACATTGTAGCTCACCTAAGTTGTTTACCATTACAAGTATTTTGATTACTTTTTATACCCAAAATTTTGAGAGAAATGTACTATTTTAATATACTATTAAAGCAAGACTGATATAAAAATCACCTTTGACCCCAGATAAATATTTTACCTTTCATAAACGCAAAAATGCAGCCTGACCTATAATTTATGTTAGGAACGAGAGGGTAAAAATCATAGACACCAAGACCTAAGCATGAATTAAAGACTCTCCAACTTGTGAATACAATTGTTTTAAAAAGTCATCAAACTACTGCATTTTAAAAAATTTCTGATGATACTGAAGATTCAATTATAAACTATTAATACTTGAAAATAACTCATTTTCTGGGGAGTAGGACACAAAACACAAGATTAATCCTAATCTATAACTACAAAGATTCTAAAAACAACTGAAGTACAGAGAAACAAAGGAAATAATTTAATTGCAACATCTACATTAAAAGGACTGTGTTAATAGAAAACAAAGTTATACTAATAATTAATTAGCTTACCAAATTCAGGTACATTCTTTTTTTCTATTTCATTTAGTTTCATAAAAACTGGATTTTCATAAAATGATGCATAAAATGCCTATATACCCACTTACATTTTCAGATCTTAACAATATTTATTTCAGAAATATCTTTAGCTCTATAGTCAATGAACTAAAATAATACTAAAATAGTCAAAGGCTTTTCAGAAATTGCAAGATTCGCTTTGGGATGGTATTTTTATTGAAAAAGATATTAGAAAGCCTTATTTATTAAAATTTCTGTAGTTACTCTCACAAAAGAGCCATTACTGAAGATATATTTGCATGTACAAAACGAATTCAAATACATCCACAATATGGAGAAGACACATGTTTTTTGTTTGTTCGTTCATTTTTGAAATGAATATCTAATAAGCATATCTACAATACCGATTTTCAGTCAATCTGATGGGATATTCAACTGTAATAAATATGGAGCTGATTATCTCTTAGTGAGAATAGATATGATCTTTCAAAGAAAGTTATTTCCAACAGAAATCCAGAAAGAGGGCTGGGAAGGTGGCTCAGTGGTAGAGCGATTGCTTTGCATGCATGAGGCCTTGGGTTTGATTCCTCTGCACCACATAAGAAAAAAAAAGAATAAAGCCGGAAGTGGTGCTGTGGCTCAAGGGGCAGAGCGCTAGCCTTGAGCTGAAGAGCTGAGAGACAGAGCCAGGCCTAGAGTTTAAGCCCCATGAACGGACCCCCAGAAAAAAAAGAAATCCGGAAAGACTATCCAGGAATAAGCAGAGAGTAATATCTGTTCGGTCAAGTCGGCCAAACTCACTCAATGAGCATATCTTAAAAGTATAACCAATTTAACAGGTCAAATACACCTTTTGTACTGACAGTCATCTTACAGCAATAATTTACTACCTAATTTTGTCTGTATCTTCTCACCTAACATATAATAAGAGCTGAAAATGATCTCTTTTATCTAACTTAATGTTGTAAATGCTTTGATTTTGATGATGTTATTATTTGACAAATAAAATGTAGAGAAGGGTGGTTCAACTGAAATGACATGACAGAACAATGATAATAAAAACATAGCAACACAGTTAGCTCTTTTTAGCCTCACCCTGTCCACATTGGCAAGCAACATTGCAACAGCACATGCACACATATACACATACATATATGTGCACACATGTACACACATACACATGCATGCTAAATTCATGGTTTATTGTACAAAAAAGTTCAAATAAAATCTTAGTGATTAGTACAAATGATAATTTGCCTTGCTACAAAATAATGCACAATCCAGTCACTACGGGTGTTACATCCTGCCCCTCCACATGTGACCACTTAATGTATTTTTAAGTAATTAATTACCTAATTAATTCAGTGGCCTGGTGCTAATACTAGGGTTTGAACTCAGGGCCTGGCTCTGTCCCAGAATTTGTTATTTTTTTGTTTGAGTTTTCTCAAGGCAATTTAATGCTTGTACAAGAGCTCCATTTCTAACTTTTGTTGGTTTCTTTCAAATCAGAATCTAATGGACTTTTTTTTTTTGTTTGTTCTGGTTTTAAACCGCAATCCTCAGACTTCATCTTTCTGATTAGCGAGGATTAATGACAGGAGCCACCAGTGTGGCTTCTACTTTTTTCTCTATACCTATCTAATGCACATACTTAAATAGTAATTTAAAACTGAGAGTATAGAAGCAAGATTTACAGTGATGATATTGTCCTGTCAGAAATTCAAGTTAGTAATTTAAATTTCTTCTTAAGACCATACATAAAAAATACCATAATATAGTATAAGAGAACCCACGATTTGACATATGAGGTTTAAGAGCTTTCTAATAGATTCATTATTTATTGGTACCCAACATTAGAAAAAATGTATAATGCAGTAGTAAAATCGAAGTCCTTTGCATGACAACTTAAATTCCCTGTTTTTCAAAGACACTTGTTATCATCTAAAAAAAGTAGGCTTGTCTATTGTCTTAATGTGTTTTTGATGATTGAAGGTGCTTAATGAGAAGTCAAAATGTATTAGTAGTACTTTGCTAACAATTAAATCTCACTTTTTCTTCTTGAAGAATATAATTATCAAAGCAATAGTTGAGGATCTGCAAGCAATAGTTGAGAATCATGCTTCCAGTGCAAGTGGATCAACAGTAAGTAATCCTCAATACCATTTTCCACAAAGTTTTGTCACAGATACAATTGGCCTGCCTTCTCTAGCTGCTTTCCTAGCCTGGACCTATTCCTTCATTATACAGAAAAAGTGTGATTCAACTGATTTCAGTCAGATCTGTTACTAGAATTATCAAGGATTTAGATTCTTGTCTGTAATTTGGTCAAAGCTATGTCTCTTTATGTAGGCTACTAAAAATGCAATTACTAATTTCAAGTAAATACATAAATTCTATTTCCATCTTTGCTCTTGCCTCTAATCAGAGGCATGCATTTTGTGGCTAGCTAGGTCATTGCACATCTGTCTCTCTTTTCCTCTCTCTCTTTCATGGTTCTCATAGATAATATGATTGCTCCATAAATATCCTAATTTATGTTGCTTTTATATTTTTGGTTGCATCATTTCACTTTCTGCTCTTCCATTTTCCAAAGCATTTATATAGAAGGCATTATTTCATCTTTTCTCATTCCTAGAATAAGTTGCACATGAAGACACCACTGCTCCATATTATCAGTCTGTACCTTTGAAAATGGAGGTCTTTCCTCTGCTCTCTATCAATTCCATACTCCCCAGTTAGAATAATTTAGAATAGTAAAAATGGAAAAAGGAAAAATAAATCATAAATAAATTCACTGGATTTTTCTGAACAGTTCAACCAACGTGAACTATTAGGGAAATACATGGACACCTCATTCCCACTTGCACTCAGTCTCTGGATAGGCAAATCTGATGAAGACACGGAACATGATGAAAAAGTGAAGAATGGTATCAATTGCAGAGACTACTTTCCAAAAAGGTTACTCATGTGAATACTAGGGATGACGATGAGGATACCCCTCTTTATCAGGAAGCCTACAGTGGACACTTAGACATTGTCCGTGAATTGGTGGCTCAAGTGGCAAATGCAATAACTGTAGAGGGCTGGACACCCCTGCACAGTGCATATATACGGAATAATAACAGAATGGCATCTTTCTTACTTCATCATGATACAGATACCAATGCCCAAACTAAAGGCCTCTTGACCCCCTTACATCTTGCTGCTGAGAATTGAGATAGCAAAGATATGCTGGATCTCCTTCTGTTCAACCATTATATAAAACCGGGCCTGAAGAACAACTTAGAAGAAACTGCATTCGAAATTGCCCAAAGGATAAGTATGCATCACTACCTCTATGAAATTGTAGAAGGCTGTACAAATTGTTCTCGTAAGTCCTAATGGTCGGGTTAAGTTTCTCAAATTTCAAAAATGCAAGTCCATCCTTCGTGTCCATACAAAATATTTCCACAATCCAAATAAGTGCAAATTTATTTTATTGGGGGGGGGGGGTCTGTCATGGGGCTTGAACTCTGGGCCTGGGTGCTATCTCTGTGCTCTTCAGCTCAAAGTGAGTGCTCTACTGCTTGAGCCACAGCTTCACTTCCAGTTTTCTAGTGGTTTGTTGGAGATAAGAGTCTCACGGACTTTCCTTACCAGACTGGCTTTGAACTGTGAGCCTTAGATCTCAGCCTCCTGAATAGCTAGGTTTATAGGAGTGAGCCACCAGCGCCTGGCAACACCAATACCGTACTGTAAAAATTCATGAATTCCATGGAATTCTTCCAAGTGAATTGCCTGCAATGGGTGTCAAATGTATTCAAGAGTTTTTGTATACATGTATAATGATTTCTGCAGAGTTTGTGATTTTTAAATCAGAAATAATTTTAACTTATCTGTTGAAATGAGTAGTACAGAAACTAAAGTATTTCTGGTGCTTGTCTGAAAAAGAATATTTTAAAATACTCTATATTCTATGTTTGTATAATGTTCATAATTTATTTTATTCTCTCCTAGATATACTTTGAATTCTATATTATTTTATAATATATAGGTTCATTAATGTGTCCTTTCAGATTGTATTCCATATAGAAACATTTTAAGATTCCTTTTTTTTCCTAGGTCCTAATATTATTTTTCTTTGGGATAAAATGACAATGTTGTCTAATTTCTAAAGTTTTGTAAAGGTTATGCTATGTAAACGTCTTTCTGAGGTGAAGATTTAATACACTGATGTCAAACTAAATTTAATAATATGAATTACGTGTGTTGTTACACTTGTTATTTTGTAATCAACTTTTTAATAACTGTTTTTCATTTCTTGCATCTGAAGAATGAAAACTACGGAATACTTCACAAATTTTCATATCATCCTTGTGCAAGTGCCATGTTAATCTCTGTATTGTTGTAATTTAGGTAGACCTGCTGCGGAAGCATGTAGTATCCTAATGATGCAATGTTTATACAGGCGTATATCCATGGGTGCCTACTTGTAAGAAGGAAACCTTATTGTTCCTAACAATGCTATTGATCTTATTTCCCTAAAATTCTGTGAATAGTGAAAAAATTTATATTGTTCAGCAGATTGCTCACATTTGCATTTTTTTATCAATGACAATTTTAAGTCTTTTTCATTTGGAATTTGATCATATTTTCAATAATTTATAGTGAAGTACAAAGGTGTTGGCTTTTTCAAGTATTATTTATCCAACTGAATTAGCTTTGTGGAGCTAATGGATTCAAAGTAAGCCTTGCTTAAGAGCTACTTCTCACCTTCTGCAGCTGACATTTTCCCAAATGAGGTCTTACTGGCACAAATGTCTACCTGACCCTTTACTCTTCTTCCATGTAGGAACAGACCAATCAGAATATCTTACACTGAGAGCATAGATTGTCTTACTTGAACAAAACTAATCTTAGTAACAAGGGATTATAGAGAGATGAACATTTCAGACAGAACTGTTCAGACTAGAAGGTATGTTATCAAAATATAATTGTCCATTATATATATATAACATTTCAAAAGTAGCTAAAACCAAGAAGGTGAAAAAATTGTTCATATGTATGATTATTTAATGTCCTGGCCTGTCTACCATCCAACCAGACAGGAACTTACACTACTGCCTTTCTATCACCAAATATATTCAGATTTGCAAGAGAAGTCCATATTTTTCTCCTCATTATTAGCCCTTAAATTAGTAATGTTTTAATCACAGTGATTTCTCTTGCCTCCAGGCTGTAAATATACAAATGGTCAGGCTTAAGGTCCAACTCTATCAAACACTGAGGTAGAGATAATGGAATAATACTATAAAAAAGAGTTGCCTTTGATACAGTAACCACAACAGAACAATGTAAAATATGTGTCTTTTTCTTATATTATATATAGTTATATATTTTATATTTATATGTGCTGATTTTATATTTCACACAGTGAAACGTACTAGAATTAGTTGATAATTTCACAAATAAATTGATATATATTTATTCCAATAAATAGAATTGGAATATAAATACTTAGGTTTAAAATGTATATTAGATAAAGAACCAACGCAATGTCTTTGGTATAAAGTTGTGATACATTCTAAATGTTCTTGCTCTTCTGAATTCACATGGTAAAAAAACAATGTTGTTTTCCTCTAATCTATAAGGGAGTTTACCTTGATTCTCTGTTTATTGTTTTAACTCGCTGGTTCCAAACTGTTATTCTACATATTTCTGAACCATTCCTACTGATTATGCCCAAATTTTGCTGATAAGATGTCTAAAAAATGCTATTCTGTCCTAGGATCCCAGATCCCAGTTACCTGCATCATCAGATGACAAGGTCAAGGCTTCTCACCAAGGTCCATGCAACATGCCAGCACAAAGTAATTGAAGATCCATCTCAATTTCTCATTTCCTATATTTCAGGACCCCAATTCTTGAGATGCAGGAATTAGCAGTAAGCAATTGAGAAGTGCAATGCAACTTGAAAGATGAGATCACAAAATTTGAGAGTAAGTACTATAATTCAAACATTCAACTTACATATGACCAGACCATATGAGTGAACAAGTTCACAAAGTGTCATAAGATTATTTTTAATACCCCTCCCCTATGATTAATGAAAGATTTTAGTCCAGCATAAGTGGGCCAAAAAATAGTTCCTGGAAGGATAGATCCATAATTGGTCTACCAAGGCCCAGAAAACATTACTTAGAGTTCAAATATAATTCAGAAAAACATTGAGAAGATCCTTAGTGCTTCAAAACACTGGGACTTCAGTACAACATGGTTCTGTGGTATAAAAATGTCACTCTCAAACCAATGATAATCTACATTTAATCTCTTGAAAGTTATTCCTTTTCAAATTAAATTTTTAAAATGACATTCGCCAAAATAACAATAGACAAGTAGATGATACTTAGTGACATTACAAGTTTTTCAAGGGTAGAGAACAAGTTACAATGGAGTTGAATTATTTACTCAGCACTAATAACAAACACGTTCAACCATTCATTAAAGTGTAGAAATAGTACCACCCACAATTTCTGTTTTTCAGTAGGGGCCGTCCAGAAATGTGTTAAGTAGATCAGCCTCCCAAATTTCAAACTAAAACGTTAGCTAATAAAGTAAATGTCATCATTTAATAAAGTACATTTTAAAATGTCACAAATAGTTGTCTTATTATATGTAATATTATGTTTTTTCTATCTGTCTAACATAGTAAAAAATATGACTTTAAGTTTTGAATATGGGTACTCATGAGAGATGTGACAAACATAAAATCTGTCTTCTATTTCTATCATATTCCTCTACAGGAATAAATTTTAGTTATCTTCTTTTTCCATAACTTATAGGTAGTAGAAAATATTATCCCATGTAAAATAAAACAATCACACCTTTTTACAAAGCCATTTATAAAAATTGGTAGTTAGGAATACATTCTGTGCCATTTTTTAACTTTCTTTTTTACTAAAGGTTAATCTTCCAAATGGATGAGAATAAAATCATGTTTAGGTGCTTCATGTCTCCAGTCTTGCAAATTGTTACTGCAGATGAGTGAATTATGGAAATATAAGCTGACATCAGTTCAAGCATATACAGGATGGAAACTCCATCAAATGTATCTAAACCTTTCAAAGTATTAATAGAGAGTTTAACAGGATGACTATCAGGAAGTTGAAACCAGAACGCAATTATAGTAAAGACATAGAATGAATGAAAAATGAACAAGGGCAAGTACAGCTAGAATACACAATGTACACATATGATAAAGGAAGTGGTAAATCTGAAAAAAAATCTTGGAGAAAAGGTTGGTTGAGAATGATGGAAGGAGTGATATTGATCCAAGAGCATTGGACAATTAGATGGATATATTTAATTGTAACACACTTGCATAACCTTACGAAATTCAGTTCAAAAACACAACAAAAAACAAAAACACACAAAAATAACAACCAACCAGCAATCTCTAGAGAGTATGAATATGACCTCTCAAAATTTTAAGCAGTTAATGAAAGGTAGTCTTGGGAAAACCAAGAAATCTGTTCAAAGAGGGAAGTTTGGGATAGGGGAGAATTTTGAACAGGTTTAAATAGAATGTCTAAAATTTTATATAAATCACCTACATCTGCTGCAACTAGTATCTTGCTTCAACGAGTTCTCTGTCTGAACTGGATAATCCAGTCGTGAGACACACTTGATACCTTGAGAAGATAGAACGCAAGAAACAAGATCAAGAACCCATTACTCCACTGGAGAGAAAATAATCCTTTATGTTTTCTCTAATCTCTCTTCACTACTTGTTCTTTATACTTTTAAGTTAATTGATTTTTAATTATATTTTTCCTTCTTTCTTCTGGCAAAGTAATTGGTCAAAGTAATTCATTAAATATTATTTGCCATTTTCATCTTTCACGCTGTTTAATTGGCCAAGCGAGTCTATTAAACTTGCCTCTTGCATTTGGTTGCCATGAAACAACATCTATGTTAATGAGAAGAAATCTAATGTAAAACTTTGTCTCCAGAAAACAGTCCAAGAAGCTGTGATCACAAATATTTGGCTGTATTTTTTGTTTTTTTTCTTTTACATTAAGTCTTCTTGTGTCTAAAGTGCTCACAAAAATACGGACTCCATCACTTTTGTTTCAATCAATTCTAACCTCAAAGATATATTTTGCTAAGAAAATGGTTAGAGAAACTGAAAAATACTGCACTTTTATTTTCTCTTAAGACTCTCCTTAGATACCATATCAGGAACAATTAAGTTATTCTATGAAAAATAATTTCAATAGATCATTTTTCTCTTGGTCTTGCATTTGTTCACCAAGTTGTATGGAGGAGAGTAGAGTTAAATCACCTATACCTAAGAAGACAGTGTCTGTTACAAAATGACAATGCTTCTATATCCTGCTTCTATGTCCTCCTCTTAGCTCTTGCCTGATTTCCAATTAATCACAGCATCTTGGCTTCAAGTCTAGTGAAGCTGAAGGACTATACGGGTTCCACCACTGCTAAATCTTCGTGATATCTCTTTTAAAACTCTTTAAGTTGCCTCATTTGGATGTGGAATTTATTTTCATGTCTTCATTCAATCTGTTCTGTGTTTTAGTGAGCCAAATAGGTTCTGTAAAATCACTTTACGTAGTAAAAATATTAACACAATTTATATAAAATTTTGGCCTCCCTTCACTGCTGAAGCCAATACACTTAGCTAGGGCTTCTAAGAACAATGTTTTCTTACCTTTTCCATTTGCTCAATTCTTTTCTGAACCCAAAACATTTTAGCTTATGTAATAAGAGAAGTCTTCACTATCTCATGTTAATAAGGATATTATTATTTGTGAGTCACTTAGAAATGTGAATTCATTAGTTTGAAGTATCCAATCAGATTTTTTTCTGTGTTTTACTGCTTCACATGCAAAGACATTGTGGAAAGTGTTACAAACAGAAATTTGTAAACCCAACACCTTCTTTCATTTTGGAGGGCACTTTCTCCCTAAATATTTTGTCCCAAATTACCTTTTTCAGAGAATTACTGTTTGGTAATTAAAGGTCAATTCACAAATTTTGATGTCTTATTTTTTAAGAACTTTGAATTTAAATTCCAATACAACCTTGTTTTACACAGTGAGAATATATTTCCTGGGTAAGAATAATGCCAAAGGAACCTACAGGATTTACAGCAAGATTTCTGAGGTTTGTTTGTCTAGTGTGAAAAAGAGCCAAATTCACCCACATTGCTCCCTCTCTACTAAGTCTCCGTGGATTTCTTTGCATGAAAGCCTATTCTCCCAGGCAATTTTAACTTTTATTAATAGGCTAAGTTGTTAAAATTTTTAATAATTCAAATTTACCTGTCAAAACTTTAAAATTCTTGAAATTCCTTTATCAGAACCGCGAATTGACCAATCCTAATTCCACCTTTACCATCAAAAAGTTAACATGCTGTTTTCATGATATAGTGTCCATGCAGCTATTATTTTCCAGTGGCTTTGTATTGCCTATATATAACCATAAAAGCTGATGCTAAGCAAAATTAATTCCAAGATATAGAACCAGATTTTTTATTTGTGGTTGTTGTTTTTGATGAACTATGTGATTTTTTTTCTTTGGGTTTTTCCCCTATGGTTCATTCCTGCTGTATTTGATTTTGTATTGTGAATACATTTACCTTAAATAGGAATGGAAGAGGAAAAGCAAAATGGTGAGACAAAGGACAAAGAGAAAACCAATGCAGTAGCAACACTCACAAGGCAATATGTTGGAAATGTACATTACAACTTGTGAGGGGTGAAGGGGTGAATGAAAACTGTGAGAAAAATGAGGGAGGGGTATCAAGTTTGAAATGTTTTATATTCACTACCTTACAATTACTGTAACCTCACTGTACATCAATTTGATAATAAAATTGAAAAAATAAGCTGGATAAAATGTAATTTCACTGTATTGGCACAGTAAATATTATTCTTTATGTAGTAACATTTTAAAAATCAATATTATTTGACATCTAATGTGAATTAATTACCTCTTCTTTATCAGAGGGTCATCAACGTGAATTTTATCCAACTAGACAATATATTCATAATATATTGCCAAGTTTTTCAAAAAAGAATAAATTTAGTACTTTCTCATTATAAAACAGAAAACAGTTTAATGCTATGGAAACCCATAACTTTCAAAATTAAATAAGTTGTTAAGCGGACAGAATATATGTGTTCATCAAAATTACTATGACTAATAACTACTAATTTTTTTCATTCTCAACATTCCATATCTGAGATTCAAAACAGTACATTTTTGCATATTATGAAATTCTGCAATAGATGCCGTTTCCAATGGGGTGTTACAAATTGAGAAGTCAACACAAAAATAGCCACATTCAGGTAGAGGATAAAACTATGAAGTATCTGTAATAATTAATTCCTCAAGAGTAAGCAATGTTTTTTTTAAATTTATTTATTTTTTATTGTGAACATACTGTACGGAGGGCTTACAATTATATGGGCAAGATAACCAGTACATTTCTTACCAAGCATTGTAGCCTCCTCCTTTGTTTCCCCCTCCCCTCCCTTCCCAGCCCCCCAGTGCTCCCCCATGCAATCCTCACCCCCACCAAAGTTGTAAAGTTCATTTTAGACATGACAACTTTTACTTCTCATTGTTGCAACGGGTCCATTTGTATGCTTATTTAAACGACTTGTTTTTCCCCTTCCCCTCCACAAATTATACCGACATCAAATACAGTGAAAGCATGGGTTATACTGTGGGGGAGGGGCATAAAATGCAACAAAGAAATAATCTTACAAATGCGTTAGAAACAAAGGCATGAAAGGAAAAAAAAACATTTAAATACATATCTTAGGGTTAATTTTCCTAACATCACCTTATCTTACTTTTTCTTCTTGACTCACACATATACTAGATATTGCAAATAAGGGAAACCATGGGACCTATGTTTCTTTGGGCCTGGCTTACTTCACTTAATATAATTTTTTCCAAATCTTTCCATTTCCTAACAAATGGGGCAATGTCATTCTTTCTGATGGAGGCATAGAATTCCATTGTGTATATATACCACATTTTCTCCATTCATTCATCTACTGAGGGGCATCTGGGTAGGTTCCATATCTTAGCTATAGTAAAAAAATGCTGCAATAAACATAGTTGTGCTTGTAGCTTTAGTGTGGTCTTGTTTGTAAACATTTGGGTAAATGCACAAAAGTGGGATTGCTGGGTCATAGGGGAGCTCTATGTGGAGTCTTTTGAGGAACCTCCATACTACTTTCCAAAGTGGTTGAACAAGTTTACACCCCCACCAACAATGAAGTAAGGTTCCCTTCTGTCCACATCCCCTCCAGCAGCTGTTGTTATTATAGTTCTTGATTTTTGCCATCTAACTGGGATGAGGTGGTATTTCAATGCTGTTTTGATTTGCATTTCTTTTATGGCTAAGGAGGTTGAGCATTTCTTCATGTGTCTATTGGCCATCCTTCTTTCTTCTTCAGAGAAGTTTCTCTTTAAGACTTTAGCCCACTTATTTATTGGGCAGTTGTTTCTTTGAGGATTTGTTGCTGGGGGATTTAACTTTTTGAGTTCCAAGTATATTTTAGATATGAGACCTTTGTCCATTGTATTAGGCCATTGTCCATTGTCATTGTAGTGAAGATCTTCTCCCAAATCTTGGGCTTTCTATTGATCTTGCTAGCTATGTCCTTTGCCATGCAGAAGCTCTGCAATTTCATGCAATCCCATTTGTCCAACATTTCTTTGATTTGTTGTGTTTCCGGGTCTCTATTAAGAAAATTTCGGCCGGCGCCAAGGAGAAGTAGCGTTTCTCTTATTCCATCCTGTAATCTTTTCAAAGTGTCTGCTTGACTCCGAGGTCTGTGATCAATTTGTAGTTGATTCTGGTGCAGGGTGATATATAAGGATCTAGCTTTAGTTTTCTACAAGTACTTAACCAATTTTGCCAGCACCATTTACTGAAGAGGCTGTCTTTCTTCAATTCTATTTTTTTAGCTCCCTAATCGAAGATTAGATGGCTATAGGTCTGTAGGTTCATTTCTGGGTTTTCAATTCTATCCCATTGGTCCTGAGGTGTGTTCTTGTGCCAGTACCAAGCTATTTTGATTACTATGGCTTTATAGTAGAGTTTGACATTTGGTATTGATATTTTTCTGCAGTGTTCTTTCCGTTGAGGAGCATTTTTGCTATTCAGGGTCTTTTATTGTTCAAAATGAATTTTTGGACTGCCTCTTCTATTTCCTTGAAGAATAAGGTTGGAATTTTGATAGATATCACATTGAATTTGTACATAGCCTTGGGAACTATTGCCATTTTCACAATGTCAATCTTTCCAGTCCAGAAGCATGGCAGTTTTTGCCATTTTCTAAATTCTGTTTTGATTTCCTTTTTCAAGTTTTTAAAGTTTTCATCATAGAGGTCCTTCACTTCTTCGGTTAAGTTAATTCCTAGGTATTTTATTATTTGTGAGGCTATTACAAATGGAGTTGCTTCCCTAATTTTAGCCACACTTTTCTCATTGTTGGCATACTGAAAAGCCTTTGATTTTGGGGGTTAATTTTATATCCTGCTACTTTGCCAAAGTTTTGAATCAGCTTCAGTAATTTGGGAGTGGAGTCTATGGGATTCTTTAAATACAAGATCATGTCGTCTGCAAAGAGGGAGAGTTTTATTTCTTCTTTCCCTATTTTGATCCCCTTTATGTTTGCGTCTGGTCTTATTGCTGTAGCTAGGCATTCTAATACTAGATTGAAGAGAAGTGGAGAGAGTGGACATCCTTGTCTTGTTCTTGAGTTAAGAGGAAATGGCTTTAGTTTTTTACCATTAAGTATAATGCTGGCTTTAGGTTTGTCATTTACAGCCTTTAGTGTATTTAGGAATGTTCCATGGATTCCTAATTTTTCCAAAACCTTCATCATAAAGGGGTGTTGGATCTTGTGAAATGATTTTTCTGCATCTATTGAGACAATCATGTGTTTCTTATCCTTGTTCCTGTTGATGTGATGATTAGTATTAATTGATTTGCAAATATTGACCCAGGATTACCTTCCTGAAATGAATCCTGTTTCATCGTGGTGTATAATTTTTTGGATGAATTGTTGAAGTCGATTGGCCAAAAGTTTGTTGAGAAGTTTTACATCAATGTTCATCAAAGGAATGGGTCTATAGTTCTCTTTCTTTGATGAGTCCCTGACAGGTTTTGGAATGACGGTTATGATGGCTTCATAGAACGTGTTCGGTAGTGAACTTTCTCTTTCAATTGCATTGAAGAGTTGGAGAAGTATTGGTGTGAGCTCTGCTTTGAAGGCCTTGTAGAATTCCGCTGTAAAACCATCTGGTCCTGGACTTTTCTTAGCTAGGAGGTCTCATTTCTGTTTCTATTTCAATGCTTGATATGGGCCTGTTAAGCTGGTTTAATTCATCTTGGTTTAGTTTTGGCAAGTCAATATTTGTTAGGAAAAGGTCCATTTCTGCCAGGTTCTCAAACTTATTAGCATAAAGTTTTCAGAAGTTTTGCCTTATAATGATCTGAATCTCGGTTGTTTCTGTGGTGATGTTTCCATTCTTATATCTGAGTTTATTTATTTGGGTGTGTTCTCTTCTTTTTCTGATAAGATTTGCTAAGGGTCTGTCAATTTTGTTAACTTTTTTGAAGAACCAACTCTTCGTTTTGTTGATTCTTTATATAGTTTTTTTTTATTCTAATTCATTTAATTCTTATTTAATTTTAATTATTTCTTTCCATCTACTGGATTGGGGTTTATCTTGCTGTTATTTTTCAAGGAGGTTCTGATGTCTCATTAAATTGTTGGTTTCAGAACTCTCAAATTTGTTGATGTTGGAACTCAGAGCTATAAACTTACCTCTGAGTACTGCCTTGGCTGTGTCCCGGAGGAGCTGCTAATTTGTGTGTTCATTTTTCTGAATAGCATGAACATTTTAATTTCCTTTCTAATCTCTTCCATGACCCACTCATGATTCAGTAGTTTGTTCTTCAGCCTCCATGTGTTACCGGACTTTCTTTGGTGTCTTTTGGTGTTGAGTTCTAATTTTATTCCCTTGTGGTCAGAGAGAACCCAAGGTATAACTTCAATGTTTCTGAATTTGGACAAGTTTGCTTTGTGGCCTAAAATGTGATCTATTTTAGAAAATATTCCATGTGCTGTTGAGAAAAACGTGTATTCTGATGTTGCTAGGTGAAATATTTGGTAGATGTCTCTTAAATATAGATGATCTATGCAATTGATTAGATCAGCTTTTTCTGTGTTGAGTTTTTGCCGAGTTGATCTATCTAGTGGAGAGAGTGTTGTGTTAAAATCCCCAACAATTAATGTCTTTGGATCTTTTGGGGATTTGAGGAAAAGTAGTGTTTCTTGGATAAATTTGGGTGCTCCGTTGTTTAGCAAATAGATATTTAGAATTGTAATATCCTCCTGAAGGAGAGATCCCTTAATTAGTATGTAGCAACATTCTTTATCTGTTCTCACAAATTTTAATTTGAAGTCTATTTTATCTGATATTAGGATAGCAACTCCCTCCATTTGTAGGGATCGTTTGCTTGGTAGATTTTGTTCCAGAATTTCACTTTCAAAATGTGTTTGTTTTTATAGGTAAGATGTGACTCCTGAAAGCAGCAGATAGAAAGATCTTGTTTTTTAATCTAACTAGACAGTCTATGAAGCTTAATTGGAGAATTAAGTCCGGTAATGTTGATAGATAGGACTGAGAGGTATTAGGGAGTTCCTGCCATGTTATCCACCTTCTTGAGGGTTACAAAAACTGGATTTTTCTATGGTTCTTGGATTCTCAGTTTGGCTGCAGTTTCTTGGCCTTTATTGTGGTCTTGTTGGTTTTCTGTGTGTAGGACATCTTTAAGAATCTTTTGTAGGGCTAGTTTTGTGGAGATGTATTGTTTCAATTTTTCTTTGCTATGGAAGTTTTTTATGTGGCCTTCAGTTATGAAGGAGAGTTTAGCTGGGTACATTATTCTTGATTGATAGTTGTTTGTTTATAGTGGTTGGCATACATCATTTCAGGCTCTTCTTGCTTTGATTGTTTCTGCTGAGAAATCTGAGGTGATTCTAATTGGTTTCCCTTTATGGGTGATTAATCATTTTCCTTGACAGATTTAAGGATCTTTTTCTTGGTCTGAATTGATCCTGTGTGGATTATAATGTGACGGTGGGATATCCTATTCTGATCTGGTCTATTTGGAGTTCTAAAAGCTTCTTATATCTGAATAGGCCTATCTTTTTGCATGTTTGGGAAGTTATCTGCTAGGCTCCTGTGAAACAAATTACCTAGACCATTAACTTCTGTACCTAGGTACTCCAGAACCTATTATCCTTAGATTAGAACTTTTGATGGTGTCTTCCAAGTTTTGGATAGATCTATCATATTTCTTGGACTTGTCTTGGATGGTTGTATGTTCTTTCTCTAAAATAACTAGGCTGTCTTCAATCTCCGAATTTAGATCTTCTGCATGGTCTAACCTGCTGTCAAGTCTTTCTACTTTGTTTTTATTTCTTTTCCCTCTAAGTGGTCAGCTTTGACGACTTCAAATTCTTTGCTGAAGCTTTGTTTTAGATCTTGTATGAACTTCTTTACTTCCTTAACTTGGTGTTCAATGTTTATTCTCAAATCACTTAGTTGATTGGTTATGGTTTCCTTGGACTCCCATTCCTTTTGTTCGATTTCATTCAGCATTCCCTTTGTGGTCTCCCTGACTTCCCTCAGGCATGGATTCCATGCATGCCTTTTGTAATCTTTGTGTGTTCTCATCCTGCTCTCTCAATTCCTGTATTACTCTTTGCTTAGCTTCCTCACGTTCATGCCATTCCTGTAGTTTTCTTTGAGTGTTCTCAGCCTGTTCACGCCATTCCTGCCTTTCTCTTTGAGTATTCTCAAGCTACGCACGCAAATCCTCTATCAGTTTTTGACTAGCTTCCTCACGCTCATGGTATTCCTGTATAAACCTTTGGATTGCCTCCTCTCTCTCCCTATCATGCTCATACAGAGTCCTTTGATGGTTTTCAATCTTTTCCTACATTGACCTTTTGTTTGCCTCCTTTGAACTTTTGTTTGCTCGTCTCTCTCCCTATCACGCTCATACAGAGTCCTTTGTATTTTTTTAGTCTTTTAATTTATCATGTTTGCCAGCAGTGTTTGTAGAGTTATTTGGGAACTCTCCTCTGGATTACTCATTATCTGTTCTGTCCCCTGATTATCATGAGTAGGAGTTGAGATACCCAGACTTGCCATTTTTCTAGTGTTTTTCCGGCTTACTCTGCCCATTTGGGATGAAAATAACACCAGTTTTGTTCTAGAACACTGACTTAATGCAAGCATCAACCAAAGTCTGTATTTTCCCTGTCAATAGTCTGCAGATACAATCTAGTTCAACAGATACCTCTCTTCAACATCAAACAACTATATATTAATGGGCTACAAACCGCAAAGAAGAATTTGGTAAACCAGAAATTATTAGGTTTAGGGAGAGATGTGGGTAAAAAATAGGAATAGAGTGATGTGGGAAGGCGCAGGGAGAGTTAACTTTTTAAATCCTAATCTCAAAGCAGGAAATAGGTTGGATAGGATGAAAATAGAGAGAGAGAAAAACAAAAAGAAAGAGAAAGGAGTAAAAAGGGACTAGAAAAATTAGAATAGTAATAATTAAAAATATTGGGTTGGGCCGAATACAAAATATTCAGAGAAGAACGTGAATATAATGAGAGAAGGGGAGGGAAATAAAGCTGATGTGAATAACTTAAAAATACAAATACTTAAAATATTATATAGGTACAAAGAGGTTGTACTGCTATTAATAAATTTAAGTCTCAGAGGTTTTGAATTGAGTAATAAATTTGTGGATTAAGTGTGTACGCAATGGTGGATAAGTTCGAATAATCGACTACGGGTTTATCTGAGGATGTGCAGAACAATAATTAAGTCACATAAAGAAGAACGAAAGAGAAGAAAAGGAGAAAAGGATATGAAAGAAAGAATAAAGATCAGAAGTTCAGTAGAGCTCAACCAAAAAGAAAAAAAAATTTTGAAAAAGGAAAAAAAAAGAAAGAAAACAAAAAACGCACACACACATATACCCCTAAAATAAAAATTATAAGAGGAAAAAAAAGTGACTAGAAAACATTTTTTTTCAAAAAAAGTAAAAATTAAAAATTAGAAAAATGTTTTACAAAAAAAAGTTTTATAAAAGGTGCAAAAAAATGGAATTTTTTTTTTTTATTTTTTCGGAAGGGAAGGGAAAAATCCATTATCTCCCTTGTGTCCTTAACCAGCCTCTTGTTCGAGTCTCTGGTCTGCTTGTGGTGTTTGATTTTCCTGTGGCTTGGTTGGTTTCTTAAGTCAGTTTTTATGAATTTTGTGATCCTCTTCCCAGGCTTGTTCAGTGGGAAAGAGATCTGCTTTGAGTATCACAAAAGAGGGAGATGGCTTTTTCCTCAAGTTTGGAGATGCGGTGATGAGGCTAGGTTCTGGGTAGAGATGAGGCCTTTCAACAAACAGTAGCTTTTCCCAGGGGCTAGTTTGTCAGAAACTCACAGAGCCCAGCCAGGAGCCACTCTCAGGGTTTATGTTTACTGAATTTCAATTGATTGTCAAGGCTGCTAAAAGGAGGGACATCCTCTGGCTCGGATTACCCATTGAAGAAAGACACTCCTGGGGCTGGCGTCCGAGCTGGGTGATTTTTCCCTGGGTGGAGCTGAGTCTGACAGGTCAGTTAGGTTTTTGTGACCTGCTCAATGACTCTAGTTTTCTTCCAAGGCCTGAGTTGGAGCTAGAAGCTCCGCTCAACTTTGTCAGTATCAAAGATGGTGATCTCCGGTATTGGGGGAGGAGGGGTTGCCTTCCCTCCTCTGTTCCCTGAGAAGTGGTGAGGACGTTAGGCTTCTACTCATGCCAAGTCTTGTTTCCTGGGTTGTCTCTGGTCTGCTAACTGCAGCATGAAGATGTTTGCTCCTTGTCAGTTCTTGCTGGTATTAAGTAGAATCTGCTCGCCTGCCGCGTCTGGCTCCTTTGTCCCGGACTCTCTGTTTTGCAGGTATGGTGGCTACAGCCACCACCACCACTGCTGCCGTGGCGGTGGCAGCAGCGGAGGCTGCTGGCAAGTGCTCAAATCTGTCTCCTTGACTGGATTTTCCCTCTCTGGCCTAACTCTCTGTCCTGTGATGGCACACTTGGTGTGATTCTCTGGCTTAGGCCTGTTCACTGCAACTCTAAAATTGCTTTCTATGCAAGAGCTTGTTTAGCCTCCAGCTTCTCCTCTGCCATCTTCCCAGAAATCTTTTTTCTCCGATTATTGCTATTGTTTCTCTTACTGTTAATCCATGTCCTCTTGGGAAATTAATGCACAGCACATACACTCACAAAAAATGATCTGAGAACCTTCTTCCTATTTAAAATTCACCTTAATTTACAGAGCACTTAAGAAGTTTGAATAAAATGTACTCAAGAATAAAGTATCCATAAGCAATTTAAATTTCATATTTTCTCTTTACTAAGTTGTCTCTGAACCACGTGTTACCTCATGTCCAAAAGTGTCCTTGGGCTATTTCAATGAAACCAGAAAATATTCATTTTATCTGGAGCAGCACCATAGATTTTTACTGGAAGTAATTGAAAGTAACTGTTACTAGATGTGGAAATTGATCTCAGGAGAGAAATTGAACATAGAGGAATGAAAAAGTTCAAGTTAAATTTTGCTTTCCTTTTTACTGTCCAAGAAAAGAATCCAAGGCTTGAAGGAAAATCTCTCCCTGACATTTTTGAGTGTGTTCTTTACTCATGTAAAACTTGTCTGTAAACTTCTGGTTGAGAGTATTACAAAGGAAACAATATGCCATTTGAAGGCCAGCATAAAACAAACGTAAATAACTTTGTTTTAAAAGTGTTCTACTGCAAAGAAACAAAGATATGGAGGTTTTGAAGTGTCTTATGGATGGATGTTTCACTACTGAGATGATTCTCTTGTTGCAGGAGTCAGTTATCAATTCCTTTAGTCTGGTACTGAGTTTTCCATAGCAATAAAGATTTCAAAAAAGCAGGATACAGTGAGTATGATCAGCAAAACCAGCCTCTACTCAGACCACTACTCCTTTAATGAGAGTCCCAAATAAATACCCAGGGTTTGTTTTGTTTTCTTATTTGTTTAGTTTGTGCTGGTTCTGGGGCTGGAACTCAGAGGCTGGACCCTCTCCCTGAACAATTGTCTTTCTTTTCCACCTGCCCACAAAGCTAGTATACTACTGCTTGAGCCAAAACTCCACTTCTGGCTTTTTTGGTGTTTAATTACAAATAAGAGTTTGACAGACTTTCCTGCCTGGGTTGACTTTGAACTAAGAGAGTAAGAAAGCTAAGTGACATCAACTGCATGGACCTCTCTTTTTTTTTTTTTTTCTTTTTGGTCCGGTCGTGGGGCCTGAACTCTGGGCCTGGGCCCTGACCCTCAGCTCTTCAGCTCAAGGCTAGTGCTCTACCACTTGAGCCACAGTGCCACTTCTGGCTTTTTTCTTTTTGCTTATGTGGTGCTGAGGAATCAACCCAGGGCCACAGGCATGCAAGGCAAGCACTCTACCACTGAGCCACCTTCCCAGCCCCTGGACTTCTCTTTTGAACCAAGAAATATTAGATGAAGTTTACTATAAAGCTAATATGTGACAATATTTAAAGAAGAGAATGTGTTCAGAAAAGAAGACATAACTTAAATAACTCAGCAAAAGTAGGTGCACTGAATCCTTTGGGAAGATTACTATTGACTTCCTCATTCCTTTGGGGAAAACTTAAAGCCATATTTGCACTTTTTTGTTGGTTGTGGGGATTGAACACTGAACCTGGGCACTGCCTCGCAGCTCTTCAACTCAACTTGAGTGCTCTCCGACTTTAGCGACAGCCTCACTTCCAGGTTTCTGGTGGCTAATTGAAGATAAATGTTTCTTGGACCTTCCTGACCTGCCTGGATTTGAACCACAATCCTCTGGTCTCACCCTCCTGAGTAGCTAGGATTACAGGCATGAGACACCAGCATCCGGCTCATATTTGCATTTATGTGCACTGAATGACACTATGTAGCCAAAGAATGGAAATTTGAACCACATGATGACATTGCAGCTTTTCAGTGAATACTGATTCTTGGATCTTTCCCATTGCCTTCAGTCCTGAATGTGATTCTTATTGTCACACTTCATGAACTCTTAATTAAAAATAATCGTTGTGCCATACGTCTTGCCTATCATTTCCTATGAGAATCATACATGAACTAAACTCTTCCCTAGGCCTGAATTCAACACCTCATAACATTTATAGTCATGTTAAATATATAATTTATACTTACATCTATATATTCAGTCTATATTGTGTTTGTTGGTGTGATTCATTAGGTTTTATTATTGGTTTATTTATTATTTATTTTACTAACTGTGAGTGAACCTATAACATTTATTACATTTATTCCCATCTATTCCATAGCATGTAACTTTGTAGACATATTATGAACTTGCACAGAAAAGGAAGACAGGTGTCACACTTGAAATTTACACCAGGAAGAAATTTTTGGCAATGATGGGACCTGATCTGAAGGCCTGAGAGGCCCAATTCATGAATGGGTGAGTGTCAGCACTACAGCCTCTAGCCCATTCAGCTGCCAAGTGGATCCCAGAACCTAGATTCAAGCCCCAGGTTTGGGCAAAATAGCAGTAACTTTCTATGATGATGGTGGTATATAAATAAATATAAATTTAGGTATTTAGGTAATGCCAGAGGTGTCATTTAGTATTCAATGTCATATACTACCTTCCTACCGATTCTCATGTATTGAGTGACGATTCCATTTAATCAATAATATTTTTTTTTTCCTTTGGGTCCGGTTGTGGGGCCTGAACTCTGGGCCTGGGTGCTGTCTCTCAGCTCTTCAGCTCAAGGCTAGTGCTCTACGACTTGAGCCACAGCACCACTTCTGGCCTTTTTCTTTTTGCTTATGTGATGCTGAGGAATCGAACCCAGGGCCTCAGGCATGCAAGGCAAGTACTCTACCACTGAGTCACCTTCCCAGCCCCCAATAGCATTCTTTTAATGCATAATAAACTATGAATTAAAATCAATTCATGTCCTGGATTATTGGGTCTAATTTTATGCTAGACTCATTGACAGACTACTCATCCAACCATGGAATTGATCACATTCCTTTGGTGTTCCTATGGACAGGCAATAGTTTCTTCGGCTCTCCATCCCCTTTTAAGTGGTATGATTGGGTTTTGAACTCAGGGTCTAGTGTCCAGGTTGGCCTATGGCTTCGCTGACAGCCTGCGAGCTTTCAGCAATGCCAAGTGACCTACAGGTTGCAGCCATGTCATTCAGACCCAGGATGGTAACCATGCAAGGAAGAAAAACAAAAACTGCTGAACTTCTGTGGTTTGCGGCTTTTTTTGGGTGGTGTTTTCATTTTGTTTTCCTGTCAACCCCCTAAAACTAGGACCCAGGATGGCTGTGGGTCCAGAGGCTGCACCATCCCAGCCTAGGGTGATGGAAACTGAGGCAGAGTTTCCACCACCTAAATTCAAGCCCCGTGCTTAGCAAAAATAAATTAATTAATTAACAATACTACTGAAGCTCCCTGTCTTGGATTTCATGCCATTTTGTTGTATGCCAGGCCAGGGATGTCACCTTGGGATCTGGGTAACTCTGATGCACTGCATGGGGTGGGGGGGGGCTAAGGAAAGGGAAGCTCTCCTGCCTTGAAGACAAGCAATTCAAACCTGTTCCCTAGGCTTGAATTCAATCCCCATCTCTGGAGAACATAACATATATAGACATGTTTATTATATGATTTATATTTACATCCATATATTCAGTTTATATCATGTTTGTTGGTATGATTCATGATACATTATTATTTATTTATTTATTTACCATTTATTTATGGACTGACTGTGAGTGCATCTATAACATTTATTACATTCATTCAAATCTATTCCATAGCATGTAGCTTTGCAGACATATTATATACATCATACCTGACACCCAGCACTTGCACAGAAAAGGAAAACAGGTATCACACTTGGAATCTTACTCCAAGAAGACATTTTGGCAATGCTGGGGCCTGAACTGAGGGCCTAGAAGGCCCAATTCATGAATGGGTGAGTGTCAGCACGACAGCCTCTAGCACATTCAGATGCCAGTTGAATCCCAGGATCTGGGATCAAGACACAGGTTTGGCCAAAATAGCAATACCTTTCTATGCAGACGGTGGTATAGAAATAAATATATAATTAGAAATTGAGATACTGCTAGTGATGTCTTTCTTTCTAGTATTCAATGACAATACTACCTTTCTAGTGTTTCACAGGTATGTAGTGAGAACTCTATTTAATCAATACTATTCTTTTAGGGGCTGGGAAGTTGGCTCAGTGGGAGAGTGCTTGTCTTGCATGCATGAACCCCGGGTTCAATTCCCCAGCACAACATGACCAGAAAAAGCAGGGAATGGTATTGTATCTCAAATGGTACAGCACTAACCCTGAGCTGAAAAGCTGAGAGAACGTGCCCAGGCCCAGAGTTCAGGCCCCACTACTGACAAAACACACACACACACACACACACACACACACACACACACACACACACACACACACACACACACACGTATTCTTTTAATGCATAATAAACTATGAATTAAAATCAATCCACATCTTGTGAATACTGGGTTTAATTTTATGTTAGACTGATTGACAAACTACTCATCCAACCATGACATTGATCACATTCCTCTGGTGTTCCTATGGACAGGCAATAGTTTCTTAGGCTCTCCAGCCCTTGGTAAATGGCATGACCAGGATTCGAACTCGGCCTAGATGTCCAGATTGGCCTATGACTTCGCTGCCAGCCTGCCAGCATTCAGCAATGCCAGGTGACCTACGGGCTGCAGCTGTGTCATTTGGACCCGGATGGTCACCATGCAAGGAAGAAATACCGAGAAACCGCCAACGATCTTCAATTCACGGCAATTTTTCAGTGCCGTTTTCAATTTGTTTTCTTGTCAGCCCTTGAGGCCTAGGATCCCAAGAATGGCTGTGGGCCCAGAAGCTACACCCTCCCAGCTTAGGATGATGGATGCTGAGACAGAGTTGCTACAACCTGAGTTCAAGCCCCGTGCTTGGCAATATAAATGAATAAATAAATAAAATAAAATAAAATTGTAATAAAATATATAAAAATAAAATAAAATAAATTTTAAAATTTTAAAAATATTAAAAATACTAATGGAGCTCCCTGAATTGGAATTTGTGCTCATTTTTTTCTGTCAGGCCTGGAATTTGAACTTTCAGTCTGGGAAACTCTAATGCACTGTGGAGGATGGAGAAACTCACCCTCTTTGAATACAAGCAATTCAGGCCTGTTCCCTAGGCCTGAATTCAATCCCCACCCCTGTTAAGTAATATTCATCTACATTTGAAAAAATGATGAATATCTACATAATGATGTTTACTGCATATTGCTTTAAATGTATTTATTTTTGTATTACTCATTCATTATATTTATTGATTATTACTACACTTACTACACGTATTAAATTTATTATATCTTATGAGAAATATACAGATTTGCATATGTATTATATATCTTACTTCAGAACCAGGACATTCACAGAAATTCTATAGTAGATGCTCCCATGCTTATAAAAACAGAAAGAATACACCAACCAAAGTCTAATTTACCCCTAGGCACCCCAATGGCTCACATCAGTATCCTAGCTACTCAGGAGGCTGAGAACTGGAAGATGAAATTTCAAAGCCAATGAAGGCAGAAAAGTCTGAGAGTAATCATGTCCAATTAAATGGCAAAAAGCCCGGCTACAGGTACGGTTGAAGTGGTAGAAAATCAGCTATGAACAACCAAGCCAAGAAAGAGCTGAGTTCAAGTGCAGGGAAGGGGGGCAGAGGGATAAAAGGGAGAGAAATCCTCCAAAAACAGAGACTGAAACAGCAGTACAAAAATCCCACCTAATTTATGGTACCAACCAAAATGGAAAAAAAAAATAATGAAGCTTGTGCAGTTGTATAAATTTACATGAGCACATATGCTCTTAGGTACACTTCAAATCTATGTTTTTAATTTTATATATATATATATATGTATATATATATATATAATGCATATATATAATATATCTTTAAACTAAGAAACCAGCTAATGAATAAATACTTCTGAATTAGTGCCTTAATCATGGCATTATTTATATTAAATTATTTATTCTAAAATTGTATTCCAAGTTTCTTTTCTCAGAATTAATCTTTAAGAAGTTTGTTCACGTTCCTGGCATGGGTGGCTCATGCCTAAAATTCTAGCTACTCAGGAGGCTGAGGTCTGAGGATGGCAGTTCAAAGCCAGCCTGGACAGGAAAGTCCGTGAGACTCTTATCTCCAATAAACCACTAGAAAACTGGAAGTGACTCAAGCAGTAGATCGCTCACATTGAGCTGAAGAGTACAAGGATAACCCCTGAGTTCAGGCCCAAGACTAAAAAAGTTTGTTCATACAGATCATAAAATTCTAACATTCTAAGCTTTATGAAAGTTTTCTGCCAGAGTCTTATGCTCTTTATGCAAAAACTCCACTACTGAGCTACATCCCAGTCCCAATGTTTTTGTTTTTCATTTTATAATCCAGTTTATTCCCAAAATACTTACAATTACCTACTGTCCTCACGGAAGTGAGTATTTATTCAGAAACCCAACCTTTTGTGCTATCAAGAATCCCCTAGTGTATTTCGTGGTAGGAGCTGAGGAAAACTAACATGACACAAATGCAGAGAGTTTATAATTATAGAAATAACTCTAAATAGAAATAAATTCAACTCTCCCAACCATCTAAGGACAAATGGTGTCCTTATTTTCATTCTCACTCTTCATGGCAGATGATCAAAGTAGAAACTCCAATGTGCTGTGCTGAAATGTAAAAGTTTAAACACCATTTTTGAAAAAACTCATGTTATAAAATCAAAATATACCAAATAAAGGCGAAGTGAACTTAAAAACATTAAAAATGCTAATGAAGCTCCCTGGCTTGGAATGTGTGACATTTTTTTGTCTGCAAGGCCTGGGATTTGAACACGGGGTCTAGGTAACTCTGTTGCACTGTGGGGGAAGGGGAAGCTCACCATGCTTGAAGACCAGAAAGTCAGGCATGTTCCCTAGGCGTGAATTCAAGCCCCAGCCCTGAAAAACCTACTCCTTATATACATTATAAGATAGGATTGAACTTCCATACAGATGTTCAGCCTATATTATGTTTGTGGCAGTTATTCATTGTATTTTTTGTTTTATTCATTCATTTACCGTTTATTTTATTGACTGTGATGATACCTAACTATGTATTATATTGTTTACATCCTATCACATAGCATCTAGATTGTAGATATGTTCACAATCATGCCTGACACCCAGGACTCTCCCAGGAAAGGAAAACAGGTGTCACTCGTGGCATCTTAATCCAAGATTAAATTTTTGGCTGTGCTTGTATCTGAACTCAGGGCCATGCAGACCAAATTCATGAATGGGTGAGTGTGAGCACAGCAGCCTCTAGCCAATGAAGCTGTCAGGTGGTTCCCAGGTGCTGAGATTGTGCCCCAGGATTGGCCAAAATCGCGATACAAGGATAGGCAGACAGTGGTATATAAATAAATATATATTGGTAAAAACACCATAGCCGCCTATCTATGATTGAATGACATACTACATTCCTATCAACTCTTAGGTATTTGTTATACCGCAGTTAAAGGAATAGTATTCTCTTCATGCTTAATAAACTATTAAGATCTATCAGCGTCCTAGGATTATTGAATCCAATTTTAGACTTGACAGATGCACAAAATTCTCTTTCAATCGGTACTCCTAAGCATAGGAATGGGTCTCTTGTGATCTCCTGCCATTGGTAGGGGTCAAGACCTGGATTTGAACCCGGGGCCTATGTTCACAGGTTGGCCTATGAGTTCCCTGATAGCACGCCAGCCTTCAGATATGGCAGGTCAGGTCCAATTTGCAGCCATCTCATTCAGACCCAGGATGTTCACTGTGCAAAGAAAAAAACGTAAAACCCTCAGCCCTCTGCAGCTTGCCACTTTTTGTTCTATGCTATGTTTTTTTTTGGTCTTCCTGAAACCCCTCTGGGCCTAGGATCCCTAGATTGGCTATGTGTCTGAGGGTGCCCCACCCTAGGGTATTGAAGCTGAGGCAGAGTTGCCACGACTTGAGTTCAAGCCCCATGGTTGGCCAAAAAAAAGAAAAAAAGAAAAAACTAATAATTAGTTATTTAACTAAATTAAAAAAAATAAAGCTCCCTGGTTTGGAATTTCTGACAGTTTTATTTCCTAGCCTGGGATTTGACCTCAAGATCTTGGTAAATCTGTAGCAATGTGAAGAAAGTGCAGATTTGCCACTACTTGAGTTCAAACTCCGTGTCAAGCCAAAACTAAAAAATTAAGTCACTGAGCTTGGCAGGGGGAGTAGTTGTGGAGATGGGAGGGAAGGGATGGTAGGGGGAGAACAAAAGAGGAGGCCACAATGCTCAATAGGAAATATACTGCTAATGTAATTGTGACCCCTTCGTACAACATTTTCACAATAGAAAACATATAAAAACAGAAACAATGTAGTGTTCAGAGAAGCACTTTGGAAGTAAGAGAAGGACGTCTGAATAACTGTACAAAATTCTACACTGCTTTTTTTTAATGTTCAGTATGTTACTGAATAAAAATAACTGCTTCCACTAAAAAATTAAGTCACTGTCTTGGAACTTGGCCAATATTTTTACCATTTGTGGGATTTGATCTCACCATCCAGGTATCTCATTTGCACCATGGCCTGAATGAAGGCCCTGCAATGGAAAAGATATTTCTATACATGTGTAATATAGGATATATACTTACATATGTGTGTTTATTACCTATTATGATTTTTATTATTGACTTTGTGTTTATTTTATTTTTTATTTGATTCATTTATTTATTGTTTATTTTATTTACTATTTAATACACATAATATTTATTACATTTTGCACACGTATTATAAAATTATACACAATAATTTAGGACATTGACTCATTTTTCATTAAAACTTTTTGTGTTGAAACATAATACATAATTAAATGGAGGCATTTGTCCTAGTCTTCACATGTTTAGAGTATCTATAAAGGATGAGCTTTGTCTTTTTATCATTGAACACCTTCCTATAGGGATTTCTTTGATGATTTATACTTAGAAGCCTTTTCTTGAGTATAGGTAAGTTGTAGGATAAGATTGTAAGGGCAAGCCTAGAAATGTCGCTTAGTGGAAAGAGCTTGCTCAACATGCATGAATACCAGGGTTTGAATCTTCAGTGCCACATACTCAGAAAAAGCCAGAAGCAGTGGAGTGGCTCAAATGATAGAATGCTAGCCTTGAAAGAAAGAAGCCCAGGACTCTCAAAAACAATAGGCCAGATGCCGGTGGCTCACACCTGGAACCCCAGCTTCTCTGGATGTGAGATTTGAAGACCATAGTTTAAAGACAGCTTAGGCAAGGAAAGCCTGTTAGACTCTTATGTTCAATATACTACAATAAAAACCCCATGTGGCACTGTGACTCAAGTGGTAGAGAGTTGGCCTTGAGCTGAATTGCTCAGGGACAGGGCCCAGGCTTGATACAAGACAAAAACTGGAAAAAAGTAAGGGTTAATCAAAGTACTTTTCCTATTTGCTAATTAGGAGAACATTCTCTGGAAAATGAACGCTGATGTACACCAGAATTGGAGTCAGAGCTTAAGGCTCAAGTGTAGCACATCCATATGCCCAGCCTCTCAGACTCTAGCATTATAACCTTGTGTGCTAAAAGGGTCTGAAAAGTCCAATGTTGAAAAGCTTAATATGCTCCTCAATCCCTTTGTGATAAGCAGTTGACTTGTATTATCAATGTCATTACAGTTCTGAACCTAGCAGAGCATCAGTAGCTCACACCAATCATTCTAGCTAAGGAGGCTGAGGTCTGAGGATCACAGGGTGAAGCCAACCAGGGCAGGAAAGTCTATTACACTCTGACTTCCACTTCTGAAAGGTCAGATGTTCAACAGCTTCGTGTGTTTCCATTGGTGATGAGAAGTTACTTGCACTCTAAATGTTCTTAGAGTTTTTGTGCTATAGAAGGAAAGAAACGTCACTGACCCATCCAAGGTTCAAATGAAGTTCTCAGGATTCAAGCCCTAGCCCGGCTAAATGAAAGAACTCCAGTGTAGCACTGTATTTGAAGGACAGAAAACAGTTTCAAAAGCCACGCTATGTGCAGAGACCTAGGCCTGTAGGATTAGGAGGCAGAATGTACACACTCAACCGGGAATTGAGCTGCAAAACCACTTCATTCATTCATTCCAGGCACAGCCAGCAATGCGGGGGAAACCTGAAATATTTGTTAGAGTTACACCAGGGTCAGACTTTTCTCAGCCTCTTCAAAAAATGACTAACCTTCCTCCCTCAGGTGAAGGGAGTATCAGGCTATCTTAAGGGTACCAATAGAGAGTCAGTTTAGTGGGGGAGAGGGGAGGAAGAGACCAGAAAAACCCTGCTCTCTGGTCTTCTATCTCTGCCAGTCCTTTCTCTTGCCTTCATTCTCCACATCATTAATGCAAATCCCCAGTCCAAGGAGAGGCAGGGCCATTCCTCTTCTGTTTCCAAGCACCTGAGTTAGAACCTGGCTTTGCCTTCTTGGCTCTGGGCCCCTTTGCTGCCTGAGAAATGGGAAAGAGACAGTCTTCCTACTTTGCGGGTGAGTGAAGGCAATGCTGGTGGCCTGGCACAAGGTACAAGGTCTCATGACTGGGAATTGTTCCCTCCTTTCCTCCTGACATCCAAGACCAGATTCATGTATTATTTTTCTATCTATCTATCTATCTATCTATCTATCTATCTATCTATCTATCTATCTATCTATCTATCTATCTATCTATCTATCTATCTATCTATCTATCTATCTATCTATCTATCTATCTATCTATCTATCTATCTATCCATCTATCCATCCATCCATCTATCCATCCATCCATCTATCCATCCATCCATCTATCCATCCATCCATCCATCCATCCATCCATCTATCCATCCATCCATCTATCAATCTATCTATCTATCTATCTATCTATCTATCTATCTATCTATCTATCTATCTATCTATCTATCTATCTATCTATCTATCTATCTATCTATCTATCTATCCATCTATCTATCTATCCATCTATCTATCTATCCATCTATCCATCTATCCATCTATCCATCTATCCATCTATCCATCTATCCATCTATCCATCCATCCATCTATCCATCCATCTATCTATCCATCTATCTATCCATCTATCTATCTATCTATCTATCTATCTATCTATCCATCTATCTATCTATCTATCTATCTATCTATCTATCTATCTATCTATCTTTCTATCTATCTATCTATCTATCTATCTATCTATCTATCTATCTATCTATCTATCTATCTATCTATCTATCTATCTATCTATCTATCTATCTACCTACCTACCTACCTACCTACCTACCTACCTACCTACCTACCTACCTACCTAGCAATCTCTTTGACATTTCTTGGGTTGAACTCAAAGCTTGAGCACCGTCCCTAGCACTCTACTACTTGAGCCACAGCACCAATTCTGGCTTTTTCTGTGTATGTGCTACTGAAGAATAGAACCCAGGACTTCTTGCATGCTAGGCAAGCACTCTCTCACTAATCCACATTCCCAGCCCCCTCATCTTTTCTTCTTAATCGTAGTTTTTACATAAGTATGCTACAGTTTGTGTACTCAAGTGTACTTTCCTGAATACTAGTTATTTCTATACACTCTGATCTTATTTTCCCCTGAAGATTTGTGACTGTTCCTGCATTGGCCTCATAATAAAATGTAAATAAAGGCTGCTGCGAGCTTCAATGTGCATCATATAAGGACACAGGCCTGTACCATAAGCAACTCCCAGGCTTTTCTGCCTGGTCTGGCCTGTATCTCCTGTTCGGCTTTCTTTCTCAAAACTCGAGCTCTACCCTCTAAGCCACTGCTCCACGTCTGGTTTCTGGTGGTTTATTAGAGACAAGAATATCACAGAAATTCCTGCTAGTACTGGCTTTGAATGGTGATCTCCTGAGGAGGCTTCAAGTATCTTTCCTCAGGGATTCCCCCTAAAAGCCACTCCACACAAACTTTTAGTTAAATGTCGAGAGCTACTAGAGAAAACAGAAACATGAATATTTTTCTAGTGTGTTCTAGATACTTAAGGTTGGAGACACAAAACACTCATAATTATTAGATCACTTTCAAGGCAAAATGAGCAATGCAGTATGAGTATGAAGATGGCTCCAGCTTTCAGTCCTCTCATCCTGAGAGAGTAAATTCACTGCAGCTCAATGTTAAGTGAGAGTACTGGCATATCCTGTAGACATTTGCTCCTCAATCCTGTGACATTCATTTCTCACTTTTGTCTTCAAACCTGTGACCAGAGGGGAAGATGAGGAGAGAAAATTCTTCTCAGAGAAAGCAGCTATAAAGAACATTGGGTAGTCTCTTATAAGTTCAAACCATTGGAATGACTCGTTAAGAAGTCAGATTTTCCAGATTAAAAAATGAAGAAGAAAAGAAAGAAGGTGCCAGTGACTGCTGACTGTAATTCCAGATCCTCAGGAGGCTGAGATGTAGAGAATCTGAATTTAAATCCAGCCAATGTAAAAAAGTCCTTGACACTGTTATTTCTAAGAGATCACAGAAAAAGCCAGATTTGGGGCTTTGACTCAAGCTTAATGCACTATCCTTGAGTAAAAGGAGCTCAGGGACAATGTCCAGGCTCATGGTTCAACCCCAGGAACTGCCCCCTCAAAAAGAACCGGTATCTCCATGTCTTTGTGTATGTATGGATGTATTCCTACTTGTGAAGCTCCAGAGTAGCTATGATGAATGGCACCAACCTAGGAAATTTGTATTCAATACAATGAGTTCATAACACAGAGAGTGCTTTTATGACATTGCATGTTCCAGGGCTCCCCTCACTGCTCCCAGTGTAGCCTGAGGGTTTCTCTGCATCCCAGGCCTGCTGGAAGAAGTCTCTCTCATTGTCTGGACAGGCACACAAAAGGCCTCACTCCTGTACAGCTGTGTAACAAACAACTCCATCTGGGACAAATAGTGAGGAGGAGTGTGGACGGGCTCTGAAGGTCAGGAGAAAAAGTCCTCTTTGTACCGCCAAGCTGTCTCTCTTCCCAGTGCTCTGATTTGACAGGAAGCCTTCATTTGTGTCATGTCCCATTGCAGACCAAGTTCTGCCTTTGTGAGACTATATTCCGGTGTTCAGATACAGTGCTCAATATAATTCAGGAGTCCTTCTGGCAGACAACTAGGGCACAGAACCTAATAAAATGTTTCATTGAGGGTGATAATGGGCCTATGATGCCTCTCCTAGGTTTCTGGAAGCTTGTGAAATCCAAGCATGTGTTGGATATCACAAAATTCCTGTCATCTAGGGCTGGCTGGTGAAGCTCATCAAGTTTTGAAACATTTGACCTCTCCTAGTTGGGCCCTGTGGTTAGGTTTTGGGGTTGAACACAAGGCCAGGTGCTCAGGGCAGAAGTCTAATGCTTTATCGTTCTGTGTCACAGCTTCACTTCTGTTTTCTCTGTGAGTGTGTATGTATGTTTGCATGTACACGCACGTGTGTGTGTGTGTGTGTGTGTGTGTGTGTGTGTGTGTGTGCATACACTAGTCCTGCAGCTTGAACTCAGGACACGAGCACTGTACCTAGTTTGTCTTGTACAAGGATTGTACAAGTATTGGAGCTTGGTTGTAGTGGTATACTTCTGGCTAAGTCAGGTTAGATGGCAGCTGTCAGCATCAGATACCCGGCTTGCTCTGTGATGAGGTATTTGAAGTCCTATCTTTATAGACTTGCAGTCACAACATTTTTGCGCATATCCTGGGTCTTGAGTAAGGGTCTAACTTTTATGCTCAAAGCTAGTGCTCAACTGCTTGAGCAACAGCAAAACTTCTAGATTTTTATGTGCATGGTGTAGTGAGGAATTGAAACCATCACTATACCACTGAGCCCCAGGAGTGACAAGTGTATAAAAAGATAAATGTGTACATTGGCGCATATATATATATATATATATGTATATATATATATAAACAAGAGAAAGATGTCTCTATATTATGAAATTACAAATATTATATTACTACCAATTATTGACAATTAAATTATTCCTTCCATTTTTAAGTATCATGGTTGAATATATAATAAAGTATTAATCGAAAATTAGTCAATGTAGTATAATTGTTATGTATAATTTTATAATATACTCATACACTAACTACT
>NW_024870937.1:0-390000 GCF_019054845.1 Dipodomys spectabilis
TCTTATTTTAAAAACTTTTTGCTTGCTTTGGCTGTGAAAGCTTTCAAATAAATTTGTATTTAATTACATTTCAAAGAGTTAAATTTGTTCACAATTTCATTTTATCATTGACTATATGGCGAGTATTCTTCAACTAGCACAAATACAAACACAATCTTTGTAAGAACACATTAAAAAGTCTGCAAGTTAGTTGAAAATCTACTTTTCTTTATCCAATTTCTGAAGCCACCTTCCTCTTAATCTCCCCCCAAATCATACAAAACTAACTTCTCATAATTTAGCACTGTTTGTTGGTAATTCTTTTTTTGCTGGTAACAAGTAGGGGACTTGAGGTAGAAGCTCAGATGTTTTCTTAGAAAAAAATAATTCTAGTCAGCAGCAAGTTGAGATGTGAAGATCAAGGTTCAAATCCAGCCCAGACAGGAAAGTCCATGACACTCTTATCTCCAATTAACCAACAAAAAATCCAGAAGAGGAGGGACTGGGAAGGTGGCTCAGTGATAGAGTGCTTGCCTTGCAGGCCTGAGGCCCTGAGTTCAATTCCTCAGCACCACATAAGCAAAAAGAAAAAAAGCTGGAAGTGGCACTGTGGCTCAAGTGGTAGAGTACTAGCCTTGAGCTGAAGAGCTGAGGGACAGCGCCCAGGCCCAGAGTTCAGGCCTACGACCGGACCAAAAAAAAAAAAAAATCCAGAAGAGGAGACTTGGCTCAAGAGTTAGAGCTCCAGCCTTGAGTAAAAAAGCTAAGTGTTGAATTTAAGCCCCAGTACCAGGAAAATAAATAAACAAAATTTTACAATATCCAGGCAGAGTCTGCTACAATGGTCATTCCTCGTTATCAGCAGGTAAACACAATGCTGGATCAGCTCATGTTCAGACTTGTCATTTACTCCAATGTATGAAGAAATACTGTCTCAAAACATAAAGCCGCTTATTGATCCAAACATGTAGATGCTTAAATGCCAAAAACAATATTTTGATAAAAACTATAGAAATGTCAGCAATTTAGTCTACCAGTGACTATAAGGGCAACAGAGTTTGTGCAGTATTGAAAATAACAAAAGGAAGTTTGGGTATAGCAGCTCTCCCTTTTCCCTGTTCACCTCAGCAGTGGAATAGATTTCCTGTTAAAGGAAGCTAAAACAAAAATCCTGTCGTGAAAATATTGGATATTTCAATTAATAAATTCCAAATAAGAGTGGAATTAAGCTAAAAATTATAAAGAGTCCTTGAATGGCTTGTTGATTAGAAACTAATGTAACTCCTTGTCTAGGATAAAATACCAAACAGGCAGCAGCTGCTGGTAATTTGGTGCAAGTAATTGTAGAGCCAATAAGTTGAAGAAGTGCTTATTAAAAGAAACTGCTTTCCTATCTGCTTGTAAGTTCAATTGAGTAATGCACTCTACATGTGGTCTGACACTGGGTAAAATTATACACCTGATTGAAAAACACTCCATCCATAAGAGCTCCTATTTTGCTCATCCATAAAATTTTTACTTTCTTCATTACTACTTGCAGCAGTGTATGGCATAATATCTATCAAATTAGGCTTGGAGGACATGTCAGGCTGGCACCCTGCTGACTTGAAACATGTGCTTAATATTACTGCAGTGCTTTTAACCCCATGAGTGCCCTGGGTTAGCCACGTCAGCATGCAGAACGCATTCCTCTCTCTTCTGCTGCACACTCCTGCTGAGAAGGGGAACCATCAAAGAGAAAGGAGTGAGGTGGAATTGGGGTTTAGTCACTGGCTAGGATAAATACATTGTTGGAATTTTTAGGAGATAAGACAGGGCAAAATGAAAAAGTGTACATTCTTCTAGTTCACAAATTTTTATGGTTAGCCAAATGTAAATATTTGAAATCTAAGTATTCTATTTTAACTAATAAACTCTGAAAGGTGGAAACAAATCACACTCAAAAAGATTTTTCTTGATAGTCCATATGAAAGTCATTTTTGGAATCTGTTTTAGTCATATGTGTAAGTGTCTGGATGATGATTTTTTTTTGTCGGTTGTGGAGCCTGAAGTCTGGCCCTGGATGCTGTCTCTCAGCTCTTCAGCTCAAGGCTAGTGCTCTACCTCTTGAGCCACAGTGCCACTTCTGGCTTTTTTCTGTTTATGTGGTGCTGAGAAATCGAACCCAGCACCTCATGCATACAAGGCAAGCACTCTACCACTGAGCCATCTTTCCAGCCCTGGGATGATGCATTTTTAACAAACCTTTATTGCCAGGCACTACACTTGATACTGAAGACCTGGTGACAGACAAAGATAGCCTTGGCTATCTCACCATTCAAATTTTGCCTGAGAGACAAGATTTTACCATGTGACCATATGTTAAACATAAGGGACTTGCACTTGTTCAACGTACATTAGTTGACTCAGAGAAAATAATCCCTGACCCAATTACTTTATTTGCTGATCTATATGGCAGAATAACCCTATTGTACATCTATATGCCAAAATCTTTATCCCGATGCTATTAAACACGTGAGTTCTGTAATTACTTGACCTTTTCTAGTTCTATGCTGACCTTGTAATCTTCAGATACCTGGAATGTCCCATAAGGAGAAAATATCCAATGAAGAGTTCTTGTAATAGAGGTCTTCTCTGGTCCAGAGAAGAGTACTCTTGTAAGAGGAATTCATGTCCATTCCTTCAGTGTAATATAATGTATTCTGAATTAACAAACTAATATATCAATCATAATTTAGCTCAACGTGTATTGCTATGAATAGAGGTCCTTGTGACAAGCTACATTTTTGTAGATTTGTAGATTTTGGTCCTGGGGCTTGAAATTAGGACCTGAACACTGTCCCTGAGCTTTTTTGCTTAAGCTATAGCTCCATTACTAGCTTTTTGGTATTTAATTGGAGATAAAATTTTCAGGAACTTTCCTTCTCTGGCTAGTTTTGAACTGCAATTCTCAAATTTCAGCCTCCCAAGTAGCTAGGATTACAGGTGTGAGCCATCCAGAGACAATCTATTTTTGCACTAAATGAATAGTAGATCCTTCTTTGACAGATTAGGTCTTGAGATCAACCAGACTTCAAAAACTAGGATGAGAGAGAGAGAGAGAGAGAGAGAGAGAGAGAGAGAGACAGACAGACAGACAGACAGACAGACAGACAGACAGACAGACAGAGACAAAGACAGAGAAACAGAGAATGCCTCAACTGATCAAGGAAAGATTTTGAGAAGTGTCAGTCAGTGAGAACGAGAGGAATAAATGCAAGAAGTACAATGCAAGGAGAACCAGGATAATAGGAATCAAAGACTGGTCAGCATGGGAACTGATAGCCAGCAAAGGGTGCAACAAAGAAAATGATTGTTACTTTGATTCAAAGGTCTTTTAAGAGAGCAGAGTCCAGAAGGAAGTGGAAGGGACAGGGAGTGAAGCTTGTAGAATTCATAGCTAGCAGAAACTGACGATGTAGGGTGTGGGCTTCCTTTCTGGGGGTTTGATGAGAGAATGGCAGCTGGAAGAAACTATCTTTAGAAAGAGAAAATCTCAGTGTGGAAAAAATGACAAGTTCTGGTGAGAAGGAGGGTATAGATGATAGCATAAGCTCCCAGTTAATACCATTGTGCATGTGTGTCTTTTTTCATCTATTCCTTGACTGAAATAGAGAGAATATAGCTTCCAGGACAGATAGACAGTTGCTGGAGCCAAATACCTGGATTTGGTCCTGGTTTCACTACTATGGCCTTGGCTAAGTTAGGTCACTATTCCTCATGGTCGCTTCAGGGTGTAGTTGTAAATGAAGTAATATTTTGATATTTTTAAGCATCTGGAGAGAATTTCAATAGCTTTGATAAAAAAGCAATGGAGTAAGTCTAGACAAGAGATATATTAGGAACTTATAATTTTTTTTGTATTTTATGAACTTTTAAGATGCATTTGAGATCCAAAATTACCCAGAGCCTGCAGTGAGTAAAATTGCCACATACCTCAGCACAAAATGTTCTGATAATTTTATTCTTGGTACAGCTAGGTAAAATTTCAGAGCTCTGTTACGGAGTTAAAAGAATTTCCTGACAAAATTGCAAACTAATTTCTGCCACATTTTTGTAGAATGTGGCAGATCTTACTCAAAGCTTCTTTAAGAATACTCATAGCAACTTCTGGCTTCTCTTTCTTTGAATTTAACCTCTTCTTTCTATCTTTTCTACTCTTCTTTAGATATTATTTTGGGACATCAATCTGTAAAAGTCTTTCTATATATTTTCTTTATTTTAGACCTTATACTTTTCCATTTCAATCAACTTCAGCTTGGCAATGAAACGGTTGATTTAATAAATGCATCCACTGGCTTTTCCTTTGGGCATACTGATGTGAATATAAATGTGTATTAATTGGCTAAAGATGTGCTACAGTGAAGAAGGAAAGACAGTGGAAACATTTACTGAATCACTTTCTTTCCTTTAATCTTAAACATATTCTTTTTATCTCAGAGGATTATAAATATTGCTTATTGTGACTAGTATCCTACTATTATTAAATCCAATATTGGAAGACAGTCATGGGGTAAATTATCAAAAGCGCTCACTTTTTACAAAGCAAGAGATAGCTCAGAAGAAGTAAACACTAACCTGTTGCTAAACTTTGTTCCTCCTCCTCCTCCACTCCTCTTCCTTCTTCTACTTCTTCTATAATGTGCTAATATTCATTATCCAATATTTAAATTATATGCAGGAAAAGAATCTGATGACTGCATGTGACAAAGAAATGTCAGCAGATGACTTTTCTTATGTCTGGATGGAACTTGTCTCTAATGTGGTGCTAAAGGCTTCTAAGTTGGGTCTTCCCAGGGTTCACATCAATGGTTCAATAAAGAACTTGAGTCTGGAGGTAAGTTTAGGGAGAGTGTTTTGATTGGAAGTGGAAGCTAAGACTCAGTGGGCCTGAGACCATGTCATGGTGACTACATCATCTCCAGCCCTAAGTGTCATGCTTGTTTCTACAGTCAGGTGAAACGTCTTTCCAGTTTCTCAAATTATACTTTATTATCCCTAAGTAATTGTACAGATGAGTTTCATTTCAACATGCCACTTTATGAGTCCAATACATCTTGGTCAATGGTGCCCTTTTCTTCATTCTCCCCATCTCTCCTAATACTTCCCATCCCTTCAAATTTCCTAGTTCCATTTTTACCCAATATACATGGAATATTGTATTCTTTTCCATCATTCTCTTAACTTGTCCTGTGATTACTCTACCCAAACATCTCAATGTTTATCTTAGGCTGGTCTCCAACTCACAATCCTTCTGCCTCAGCCTTCCAAGGACTGGAATTATGAACCACTGTGCCTTATTTTATTGTTGTGTTTAATTTAAAGAATGCTGCCCACTCTACCATCCATGTAACTGGCTATCTGATCCAAATCATGTAACTTTCCTTTAGCAGCTTCCTTAGCCTCTATATGGAACTTCTAAAACCTGCTTGGCCTCCAGGTTTTATCTGCAAAACTTCAAAAGCTGGTGCCTTATCTATGTTCCTCTCTACATAGAATTATAATGTGAATTCAGTAAAAATAACTTTTGCACAACATAGCAGAACACACCTCTTCATTTATGATCAAGATTAAACTTCTTTTATTGTGAAAATACTGTACAGATGGGTTACAATTACATGGGCAAGGTAATGAGTACTTATCAAGCATTGTTGCCTCCTCCTTTGTTTCCCCTTCCCATCCCTTCTCATCTACCCTCCCAGCCACAACCAAAGTTGTGAAGTTTGTTTTTCGACATAACATCTTGTACATCTCATTGTTGCAGTGGGTCCACCTGTATCCCTATTTAAACAATTTGTTTTTTCCCTTCCCCTCCACAAATTATACCAACATCAAATACAGTGAAAGCATGGGTTATACCATGGGGGAGGGACATACAAAGCAACAAAGAAATCATCTTATAAATATGTTAGAAACAACTGCAAGAAAGAAAAAACATTTGAATCCTTATCTTGGGGTTTCTTTCTTTTTTTTTTTTTTTTGGGTCCGGTCGTGGGGCCTGAACTCTGGGCCTGGGCACTGTCCCTCAGCTCTTCAGCTCAAGGCTAGCGCTCTTCCACTTGAGCCACAGTGCCACTTCCGGCTTTTTTCTTTTTGCTTATGTGGTGCTGGGGAATCGAACCCAGGGCCTCAGGCATGCAAGGCAAGCGCTCTACCACTGAGCCACCTTCCCAGCCCCGATCTTGGGGTTTATTTCGCCTAACATCAACTTATCTGACTGTTTCTGCTTGTCTCAGACATATACTAGTTATTGCAAATAAGGGAAACCATGGGACCTATGTTTCTTTGGGCCTGGCTTATTTCACTTAATATAACTTTTTCCAAGTCTTTCCGTTTCCTAACAAATGGGACAATGCCATTCTTTCTGATGGAGACATAGAATTCCAAGGATGGCCAATAGACACATGAAGAAATGCTCATCTTCCCTAGCCATAAAAGAAATGCAAATCAAAACAACATTGAGATTCCACCTCACCCCAGTTAGAATGGCTATAATCAAGAAATCTAATAACAACAGATGCTGGAGGGGATGTGGACAGAAGGGAACCTTACTTCATTGTTGGTGGGAGTGTAAACTTGTTCAACCACTTTGGAAAGTAGTATGGAGGTTCCTCAAAAGACTCCACATAGAGCTCCCCTATGACCCAGCAATCCCACTTTTGGGCATTTACCCAAATGATCACAAACAAGGCTATACTAAAGCTACCAGCATAACTATGTTTATTGCAGCATTATTTACTATAGCTAAGATATGGAACCAACCCAGATGCCCCTTAGTAGATGAATGGATCAAGAAAATGTGGTATATATACACAATGGAATTCTATGTCTCAAAATTAATCTTAATACTAGTATTAAGTTAAAACAACAGGTGAAGAAGTGAAAATTTTCCTAAAAGCAAATTGGCCTCAGTTGTTTGACTGACTAGATACCAAAAAGCATTAATACTCTTCCTTCTATATGAACTGCATAGGATTGAGAAATAAGCCAGGTATAAGGACCTAAAGCTGCTAAAGCCAACTTTAATGCCTATCTCATGGGGACATTTCAGACCTGGGACTTTAGGGGATGAGCCACAGAGATGTCTAAATTATTCTAATTATTTCTCTTGATGTAAGAAGGACATATATTAGTTTTAAGTTAGAAGCACTGTTATTTATTTATTTATTTTGATCTTATTTTATTTTTGTTTTCTTTTGTTTTTTTTTTTTTGGGTCCAGTCGTGAGGCCTGAACTCTGGGCCTGGGCGCTGTCCCTCAGCTCTTCAGCTCAAGACTAGAGCTCTACCACTTGAGCCACAGCGCCACATCCGGCTTTTTTCTTTTTGCTTATGTGGTGCTGAGGAATTGAACACAAGGCCACAGGCATGCAAGGCAAGCGCTCTACCACTGAGCCACCTTCCCAGCCCCTTATTTTTGTTTATAAATAAGTTTTTTTTATTGTGAAAATATCGTACAGAGGGGTTACAATTACATGAGCAAGATAATGAGTACATTTCTTATCAAGCATTGTTGCCTCCTCCTTTGTTTTCCCCTACCATCCCTTCCCTCCCATCTCCACAGCTACATTTCCCCCCCCACTCCTCCCGCCCCCCCCCCCCCCCCCCCCCCCCGCCTAAATTGTAAAGATCATTTTTCTTTTTTTTTTTTTTTTCAATTTTTCTTTCTGTGGTTTTTTTTTTTTTTTTTAAATTTTATTTTATTTTATTTGAGAACATACTGTACAGAGGGGTTACAATTACATGGGCAGGATAATGCATACATTTCTTACCAAGCATTGCAGCCTCCTCCTTTGTTTACCCTTCACCTCCCTTCCCAGCCTCCCCCCTCCCTCCCACCCAATCATACCCCCCCCCCCCACCGACATTGTAAAGCTGGTTTTGACATGACTTTTTGTACTTCTCATTGTTGCAACAGGTCCACCTGAATCCTTAAATGACTTGTTTGTCCCCATCTCCTCCACATGTTATACTGACATCAAATATAGTGAAAGCGGGGGTTACACTGTGGGGGAGGGACATACAAAGCAACAAAGAAATAATCTTATAAATGCGTTAGAAACACATGCATGAAAGAAACAAAAACATTAAAATACATATTTGAGGTTTCGTTTTCCTAACATCACATTATCTGACTTTTTCTTCTTGACTCATACCTATACTAGATATTGCAAATAAGGGAAACCATGGGACCTATGTTTCTTTGGGCCTGGCTTACTTCACTTAATATAATTTTTTCCAAGCCTTTCCATTTCCTAACAAATGGGGAAATGTCATTCTTTCTGATGGAGGCATAGAATTCCATTGTGTATATATACCACATCTTCTTGATCCATTCATCTACTGAGGGGCATCTGGGTTGGTTCCATGTCTTAGCTATGGTAAATAATGCTGCAATAAACATAGTTGTGCTGGTAGCTTTAGTGTGGCCTTGTTTGTGATCATTTGGGTAAATGCCCAAAAGTGGGATTGCTGGGTCATTGGGGAGCTCTATGTGGAGTCTTTTGAGGAACCTCCATACTGCTTTCCAAAGTGGTTGAACAAGTTTACATTCCCACCAACAATGAAGTAAGGTTCCTTTCTGTCCACATCCCCTCCAGCATCTGTTGTTGTTAGAGTTCTTGATTTTTGCTGTTCTAACTGGAGTGAGGTGATATCTCAATGTTGTTTTGATTTGCATTTCGTAAAGATCATTTTTCAACATAGTGTCTTGTACATCTTATTGTTGCAATGGGTCAACCTGTATCTCTATTTAAACAATTTGTTTTTTTCCCTTCCCCTCCCCAAATTATACCAACAACAAACAGGGGTTTTTCTGTGGGGGAGGGACATACAAAGCAACAAAAAAATCACATGATACCTTAAAGATACGTTAGAAGAAAAAAAACCACTTGTGTCCTTATCTTGGGGTTCATTTCACTTAAAATCATCTTATCTGACCATTTCTGCTTGTCTCAGACGTATACTATTTATAGCAAATAAAGGAAATATGGGACCTATGTTTCTTTGGGCCTGGTTTACTTCACTTAATATAATTTTTTCCAAGTCTTTCCATTTCCTAACAAATGGGGCAAAGTCATTCTTTCTGATGGAGGCATAGAATTCCATTGTGTATATATACCACATTTTCTTGATTCATTCATCTACTGAGGGGCATCATGCTGCAATAAACATAGTTGTGCTGGTAGCTTTAGTGTGGTCTTGTTTGTGATCATTTGGGTAAATGCCCAAATGTGGGATTGCTGGGTCATAGGGGAGCTCTATGTGGAGTCTTTTGAGGAGAAGCATTGTTATTTAAAACAACAATAAAAGCAACCCACAGGAATATCACAGAGACAGGCCAACAACAATTGTTAGAGAATAAGATTGGGAAATGATGAGAAGAGCTCGTATTTATTGGACATTGATACTGGTTAGCGCTCTGTCTGCTCACCAGAGGTGAGAGACTAAAGGGTAGAAGTCCAGTTTTATAGATCATGAAAGTAGAACATGTTAGAAGGTGAGATTTTTTTTCCAGGTCTTATAGTTAGCTGCAGGCCAAGGCAGAATTCAATTCAACTCTAAATGTCTGTGCTTAGGGGAAGGTGTGGTACAGTTGGTAGAGTGCTAGCCAATGAACAAAAGCACCAGGTGAGTTCAAATCCTGATCCTGGACCAAAAAATGGAAAGAAAAGAAACCTCTGTGCTGTTATCACTGAGATATGTTGACCTCTGAGATGTTGAGGGCAATTTCTCAATTTTTAGAAGTAATTAAGTAATTATTAGGAACTATTTGTGTAAGTTAATCCAAACAGATCCAAAAAGGCTACTGTATTTATCTCATTAATTTATCAAGGAACTGGTCCCTGAACCCAAATATCTCTTCTCTTCCCCTTTAAACTGTATTTTGTATGCAAAGATATTCTTGTAATAACTTGATAAATTACCTAACCATCTGATGGCTTTAGCTTTTTTACAGATGGAAACATAATTTTGGTCTCTGTCTTAGAATCCCCAAAGAGCTTTAATTTGTTTTTATTCTTTCTTTTCCTATATTCTTTTCCCCAATTCAAGGGCATATTGACATTTATGCATTTAGGAGCCACTCCTTTAAGAAAAGGAATATACAATCACAAATTCACATGAAATAAACATTAATATTTAATAAAGAATACATTTTAAAAAGGATTTTAGTTTCTCTTTAAAGATGACAAATATCTTGGTACCTTGAATTACTGAATCCCTCTTAAAACTCTGGAGATGACGCACTTGACCAGGTGGCCTCTGTCCCAACTGTCTCCTCAGAGCTGGGCATTGGCACAGCATGACCTCTTCCTGCTACTCCAGTCCTAAGGCAGAGACTAGTTATGAAAGGCATTTTCTTTTCTCTTCCTCACTGAAGAAATCCGCAAATTGATCATTAAAAGATAGGCTGGGTCATGGTGGCTTACTAATCCTAACTACTCAGGAGGCAGAGATCTTGGAATTGGGGTTCAAAACCAGGTTGGGCAGGAAAGTCCATGAGACCCTTACCTCCAGTTAACAAGCTAAAAGGTGGAAGTGGAGGTATGGCTCAAGTGGTAGAGCTCTAGCCTTGAGCAGAAAAGCTCAGGGACAGTGCCCATGCTCTTAAATCAAACCTCAAGACGAGCACAGAAAAAAAATAAATATGGATGAAACAAACATAGCATAAGCTAATTATAGAAAAATATGAAGTGATGGTTTTGAAATGAGTTAAGCCAGTAAACAAGGGCAATATCTAGTAATATAGAATGCCATGGATTTATCACCACACTTGTGTACAAGGTCCTCTTTTTTGTTATTATTAACTTAGCAAAGTTTTATTTAGTAAAGCAGAGAAAATTAGGCTCAAACAGAAAAAGTAAAGGAGTCCTCCTGATGTAAGGAGGTGGGAACAAGAAGCTCAAAATAGCAGTGTTCATCTAAGTACCTCCTGGGTTGAGGGATTCAAGCCTAAATCCTTTCCTGCATGCATGATTATTCCACCCAGAAAACCAAGGTTAACATCCCCCAGCCCAATAATAACAAAACTTTCCTAAGCCCTTGTATGTATAAAACATTGTACTAAGTAAGCCCTTGATGGGAACCCGTTATTGCTAAGCATTAGATGAAGTCCTTTCTTTTGCTCCAATGAAGGAGAAGTTTTCCTCACTGTCCACACTAGGAAACAGAGATGAAGAAATCAAGGTGACCATCTATAGCCCCACAGCCAGTAGGCAGGTACTCAAATCTGTCTCCAAGAGGTCTGGTTCTGTGCTTGACACTCTATAAGTCTGAATTGTCAGTGACTTTACTCAGGTCACAAAGCTAATAATAAAAGAGCCAGCTTCAAAAGTTGGGTCTTTCACACCATGTCTGCTTGGTGTGGCCAGAATAAAAAGTTCTGTGCAATGGGTAGAGCAGAGAAGAACTGGAGGAAGTGGCTCAAATTGGAGCTTATGCATCCTTATGGCCGGGAACGAACTCAATGCCATTCTTTTTCTTCCTTAGAAACTTGTAGAAGAATCCCTTCTCCATTTACCCTAGCAGAGTTTTGCAAAGCTCCAATGAAAATTTTTTGGAACATGAAATTATCATAATTCAAATGTTTGTGGCGAAGAGGTTTCATACTGCTTGTGGAAGACATAAGGAATGTCTGAATTCTTGCTTTGCTTACATTGTTAGTCATAGTGAATGGTGACTTAAAAACTTGACCTGAAAGATGTAGAAATACATTTCAGCCATGAGACAAATGAAAAGAATCCCTCTCTGTTGACCTTCATTTTCCAAAAAGAATAACTCTGCAGATACTTTCCTAAATCAGAGTTGTGAGAGTATCACTGAATGGAGACCCTTGATCCTTGGAAACAGGCACTAGACTGATACAGCATCAAGAATGTGGAGAAAGAACAGAGATGAGATTTAAAATGCTTCCCACCAAGCTCCTACCTTATATTTAGCTAAGCAATATATGGAAAAATTGGTACCTTTTAGCACCAGCATGATTACTACCACTGTTTTTGCGGAGGCTGATGCCTGGCTAGCACCTGCAGTGGAGCTGAATTAATGGAATTGATTTACTGGCTCAGTGTTTCAAAAAATATATGGAGTTGAATTTTGAGAGAAATTTCTTACAAAAGGAACTTTTTGATTATATTAGACTTCCTGCTATTGGTGATAACCTTTCTACTGTAGGTCATGACAAAACTAGACATTTCACATTTGCTCAGAAGAATAACCCTGAAGCTAATGTCCATATAGAAAAAATCATCTAGACTGATGCTTATTATATTATTATTATATTATATGCTAGTTTTGTATAAATCATGTTAGATATATTGGATCACTTAATTTCTCAAGACAATTAAGTGTTACTTTTTATCCAACTATGTGTACAGCAAACTGAGGCTCAGAGAGGATAAATGACTTGCTCAAAATCTCACAGCTGATAACCGTGGACCTGGATTCAGGCATCTCCAAAATCTTTTCTTTCTAGGTTATTGTAGCATGAGCTAGTGCCATAATTTCCTCAAGAATGAGTAGCACCCATGGCTTCCTGTCCTCCTGTTTCAGTTATGAGTCAAATGACTGGCTGAGTCACATGACAGAAACTTACAATTTATGTGTCAAGATCTCTATTAATTGGGAAGATTGGTTCTTTTCTACCCACTTCAACCATATTTTTGTAGATAAATAGAAAAGACTGGAAAAAAGAAGATAATGAGAAATTAACAGATACATACTCTCCTTTTTTAGGAGACAGGAATGAAGCATTATTCATCCTTTTGTACCCAATAATTTGTTACTAAATAAAAATATTATGATCTTTTGTGTTTTCTCTATATCCTATCAATTTGTTTGTACACGACGGGGCTGAAACAAGTCAGTTAGTAGCTGTACTCATAGTTACAGATATGCATATATGTATGACAGGGAGCTGTCCTGAAAAATGCAGCTAGGTTATTTTGTCATTTAGGAGACATGGTGGAGTACACTTGCAAAGACCAGAGAGGTACAGCTTAGTCATCTGACATGGCTTCGATGTGATCAGGTAAGCACACAAAAGAACCTGTGTTTTTTACTCTGAAATTTTTGTATAAGTAGGAGCATACAATGATTTACATTTACTATTTGTATATTTACTATTTGTATCATCATACAAACCATAGTACAGTAAATATAAATCAGCAACATAGTCACTTGTCATCATCAAGTTTTCTCTGCTGTACATAATTGTATATTCTTTCATTTCATATGGCTGTCAACCCAGTAGGTTTCTTTTCACCAACATCATCATGAATGCACATTGCACTCTGACAACAGCAGGCAACAGGAATTTTCAGTCCCATTATAATCTTATAGGACCATTGATGTGTATGTGGTCATTACTGACAGAAACTTATTGTGCAGTACATATGTGCTTTAGATAGAGTGACTTACAGATTAGATTTACAGGCTTTTGCTAGGTTGAATATGAAAATTTTATACCTCTAAATTCAAGGTGAGATTACTTATTGAACTTGAGTCTAATGTTCAAATGTCTTCCTTACAAAAGAATTCAGTCTAGAATTTTACACACACACACACACACACACACACACACACACACACACACAAGCATGCACGGGGGCAGAAATATGTATGCATATGTATATACATATATATATCAATGAGGTTAAGAATTCTGGCAGAATCACACAAAGCCCATATTCAAGGTCAACTCTGGCTAATTTGCAGCCCTAAGTTCCTACCGTGCTGCCATTAACATCAGCATATTGGCAATTCTTTACTTTCCTTGGGTGCTCTTCTCATCTTCTGTTTCAAGTAACCTCCGAGAATATTCTGACGAAAACGGTCCTCCTGTTACTATTTTATTTTTGCCAAGAAGCAGTCAAGTCTGTTGGGGCTCATCGTGGCCATCAGCTATGCAATGGGGCTTGGTGTGGAGGTGTGTTATTGAAGTGGCACCTGCATGTGTTTTCATGAAAGGGCTGACCTGGACCAGGCTTCTTAAGAACACCTGCTAGCAGGCTGCAGTGCCGAGGGCTTTGTCGCTGCCCCCCAAAGGCAGCGACTTGCTGTGAGTTGGGTAATTTTTCCTTCTAACCCAGCAGAAAAGAGGAGGACATAGGCAGAAAATATACCAATTTCTTTGATGCATCCAAAGTACTTGTCCAATCTTACTAAAATCTGTGTGAGTAGTAACATATTTTTATACAACTGGCAAAAGATGGTCTTACTAAAATCTGTGTGAGTAATAGTATATTTTTTTGGGGGGGGGTCCAGACATGGGGCCTGAACTCTGGGCCTGGGCGATGTCCCTCAGCTCTTCAGCTCAAGGCTAGCGCTCTACCACTTGAGCCACAGCACCACTTCTGGCTTTTTCTTTTTGCTTATGTGGTGCTGAGGAATCGAACCCAGGGCATGCAAGGCAACGCTCTACCACTGAGCCACCTTCCCCGCCCTGTAATAGTATATTTTTATACAACTGGCAAAGGATGATGGATGCCTGCATCTTTTTGATTCTATGGCATTTGTGAATTATTTAATGTTGCCATATTGGCAAAATAAAGTAGTTTTGGTGTGATTTCGTAATTCCTGATGTAAAAATTATGAAAAAAGATTAAAAAGTAAAAGAGTAAAAGAATTTCTCAAATGTTTACAAGGTTTCAAACTAATATATTAGAGAATTTTAAAGCCAAACAGCTCACATTACTCTGGAGCATACAGATAGGATCAAAGTTTTATTTATTGGCATTGCTGAAATAGAGGCTCTTTTCTGGCACCAGAATAGGTATTAAAATATTATAGTAAATGTCTTGCAGATTAATGGATTTTTTTCTTTTCTAAGAACTTCAGACTTTTAAAAATGTTACTATTTTAAAGAGAATTAAAAATATTCATTTCATTCTTAATAAACACAAAATCTCAAGTAATTCGAAATTACAAAAAATACTAAACTACAACAAGCACAGATGCATCTTGTGTTACAATTATTCTCTTCAGTGCTAGCAGAATTGGAGAAAATATCTCCGAAGTTAGTTACATGATATTGTAGAGAGTCCTCTTCTTCATGGGGGTCATATTCTCCAAACCCCAGTGCCACTGACCATCACTACTACTGAATTCTAGCAATGTGATATGGATGTTTTCTTGTGCATACATACCCAGGATAAAAATTTAATTTATAAATTAAGCACAGGATGGCATAACTAATAATGAAAGAGACCAATTATAATAATATGCTATAGGAAAAGTTACATAATTATAATCTTTCCACCTACTCACTCACCACTTCTATTGAAATGTGTGTTTCCTAGAGTCATAGAACAGAATGCTGTACAGGAAGGCTGCACCCAGAACACTCAAAGCAGAACCACAAAACTGATATCTGTCAGGCTTGGAGAGAGCAGTTGAGTGCCAGGTGTGAATTTTGCAGGAATGTATCAGAAAGCATAGCTGGGTTAAGTTTTTTCCTGCTTAAAGTCTCATTATTCTCTGAAATACCTCTCAAAGTCTCATTAGTCTCTGAAATACCTCTCAAATGAGGTAGTGGCATGAATGACACTAACTTAAGCTAACTTGAAAATGTGACACTTCTCACCATTCCTCTCAGGTGAAATCTCAGGTGGAGTTTGGAGGTCTAGTTTATGAAGGCATGTGAGGCCTTTGTAAAAGTTTCAGCTTAGAAAATAACAAAAATGCCAGGTGACTATAATCCTAGCTACTCGGGAGGCTAAGATCTGAGGATCGCAGTTCAAAGCCAGCCTGGGTAGGAAAGTCCGTGAGACTCTTATTTCCAATTAACCACCAAAAAAACCAGAAGTGGCACTGTGGCTCAAGTGGTAGAACACTAGCTTTGAGCTGAAGCATTCAGGGACAGCACCCAGGCTCACAGTTCAAGCCCCATGACTGACAGAAAAAGAAAAGAAAAGAAAAATTTACATGTTAACTGGTTGACTATTATTATTGTTGTTGTTATTGTTATTGTTGTGTAGGTACTGGGGCTTGAGATCAAGGCTTAGGTACTGTTTTAGCCTTACCACTCAATGCAGGTACTCTACGACTTGAACAACACTCCACTTCTGTTTTTTTCCTGTTTTTTTTTCTTTGAGCTAAGACTCTTACAGACTTTCCTTGGGCTGACTAGGAACAATAATTCTCAGATCTCAGCTCCTGAGTAGCTAGGATTACAAGTGTGAGATGCAGCACCCTGCCCCGTATACATTTTTTCCCTAAAGTGCATCTGACTTTCATGAAGTCTCTTAACTTTTTAAAATTGGAAGTACTCACTCTTCTTTCCTCTATTATCACGTCTGTCTCTAAAGAAGCATGTGAGTAAAACAGACACCTCACACTGCAAAAGCAGCTTATTTAGTATCTTTACTTGGAGAAATGCAATCTTATCAAGAATAAAATATAAAAGATGTCTAGCAAAAGTGCTTATTGAGAAGAGAAAATTAGCTTGTTTGATTATAGGAAAAGATAACTAATGACAGGTATCAGAAAGATACAGCACTGTGTTTACTTTTATTTAAATAATTAAGCCAACATAAACATCTGGAGTGTCATTACCTAAGCTTTGTGTTTTGACTGTCAGTTTACATCTTTGTACGGTCTCCTACATTATGCTGAAGTCTTGCCTTCCAGATAGCTTCTGGATGGGTTCCCTGTGCCAGGTCGTGATACATGAATGGAAAGAGTTTCCTGCTGAAGGGCTGAAATTGTCTATTAGCAAGTACAGAATTCCAGAATATAAAAGTAACTTTGAAGCATGTACACATGATTATTTGGTATGTAGATTATTTTTGGCTCTCAAAGAACTTAATTTGTTTGTTTCTTTAAGCACTTCTCTTTGAGTAAAACCTCACCGAGTTTGGAAAAAATTTACTCCTTGCAAAGTAGTTCCAGGGACAATAGCTGCCTCTCTAGTTCTGGAAGGTAAACTGGAGACTTCTCAAAAAGAGTGAATCAGTAGAGAAACATTTTCCACCCAGAAAAGACAAACAAATATAAATGGAGATCTTTTGAAAGAATAATCAAGACAGCTCAAGGGGTTTTAGTTTCTACTTCTTTTTTTTTAAATATAAAAAGCTCTTCTAGATAGTAAGAGCTCCCCCCCACCCTGAGAGTTTTAGAACTGTATAGAGATAGTGACACACATCTTGAATGAGAGGGCTGCATACATACATGTAATTGGCTGCTTTTTTCTTCTTTCCCCCAGCAGTCTGTTTAAAAAAATGCTCCTGCTTCTGCCTCACCATTAAAAGGCAGTGGCTGCACCATACTGTGATTTGGGAGCTGAAGAAAATGGCCAGAACTGACTGATATCTGATAAACAGTAACAGGAGTCAGTTTATTGCACCAATCGTTAAATAATGGTGCTGATTATAAGGCTGCTAACTGCAGATGCTGTAATTGTCTGTCATAAATCTTAGTCATTTGTGACAGGAGCACAATGAAAGGGAGCATCTGCTCGAGGGCAAATGACTTCTGATAAATATCAGCTCTACGAAAATGTACTTGGATGTGTCTCAATATTTTGGAGAGCCATTCATGTTGCTTCCACAAATGTGAAGTTATTATTGGTTTGTATTGATTTTGCCACCTTTTTTTTTTTTAAAGAGACAGAGAGTAACTCAAGGTTGAGTTGAATAGCATCTCGGCTCTTTATCTGATCTACTCATTTCTCTCAAATGCATGTTTGAGTGAAAAAAAAATAATTGCACTTTTTTTTTTTCCACGAGATTGCCGTTCAGAAACACAGCCTGGGAAATTCAATATGCAGCCTATAAAAAATATAACAAAAGCCAATACTGGGTTACAGGGAGAGGATGCATTTAGATTTTCACAAAGGTTACTTTTCATACAAGGTTTAGTCTTAAAATTTGCCAATCTCTAATGAATTTGAATGGTGTGAAAATGAATTGCATGGTCTACTGTTATTCCTGTAAGAAAAAATAGTTAATATTATCATATCCATTATCAAATTTATACAGATAATAAAAGGACTTCTCTAAGTTTTAAAAAACCCTTTAATTTCTATTGTAAAAAACTAAGGATAGTTGCTTTCTCTCTATATACATATTTATATGTATAATATACATAAATAAATATTTAGTTGCTGTATCAATGACAGCGTAGAAATCCAAAGGAAATAGAATGAAGACATTTACCTTTCTTATGTAGAAACTCAATGTTGAATTTAAACTTAAAAATGTGATTTGAAATTAAAACAGGCTTTGTTGGGGAGGGGTGAGTATCTGGAGAGAGGTGAATGAGAATGATAAGACTAAAGTAGGAAGTAGTTTATTTGCATACATGAAAATGGAATAATAAAATCTGTTAAAATTGCTTTAAGAATGGTGAGGAGGGAAGGGAGAATTATAGAAGGGTGAGTTTGGTTGGAATACATTGTATGTATGTATGGAAATGTCTCAATGAACTCTTCCCCATTTGTATACCTGTAACTAGTGCATACTAATTAAAAATTGTAAAAACAAAATGTGATTTGATGATGTTGAGCATTATTTAATAAATGATTGTTGTGTTTGTTTATAGCTATGTATGAGCCATAAACACATCTTGCCATGTAAAGAAAGTAAAAGTTTTTCTCTCTGTTCCATTCAGTTACTCAAGTTGAGAGTCACACAAAGGGGTCCAGGGGAGGCTGAAGGTGTGGCTCTAGGGGACATGGAGGCACATAGGAAGACAAATGGTGCTCAGGGCATCCAGTTACAGGTTTCATGTGCCACTGCTTCTGCTCAGTACCTCAGGGCTGACACACCTAGGTCCATATATCCAGATAGTTGCAATGACAGGATTTACAGTTTCATCATCTTATTCATAAAGGGATAGATATAAACTTTTTTACAAGATTGATTTGTACTCTTCCTCCTGTCCTTGACCATACAAAAATGTCAGTCTTATAAACAGATGAATTATGTTAGCATTTTAAAGATTTCAGTGCATTGAAACTCCTAATAGCTCTAGTTATTATAGATAGTCAGAGTCGTGATAATGGTGTTTAAGGTCTAGGACTACCTTTAATTAAAGATTCACTGAATATATAATTTTTTTCTGATTTTATACTAAATTTCCTACGAGAATATCTGAAATGAAAATGCTCTGTAGTGACCCCAAGTTTTAAAAAGGCAATTTTTGGTAAGGAAAGTCAGTTGGATTGATATATCAAATTGGATTTGATTCTCGAGTCTATAAAGCAAAACTTTTATCCTTTCTCTTCTCTCATTTATTGTTTTTGTTTTTTGGTCTTTTTTGGAGGGGGGGCTTGGTCATGTGGCCTGAACTCTGGGCCCAGGCTCTGTCCCTTAGCTCTTCAGCTCAAGGCTAGCACTCTACCACTTAAGCCACAGCGCCACTTCTGGCTTTTTCTGCTTATGTGTGCAAGGCAAGCATTCTACCACTGAGTCACCTTCCCAGCCCCTCATCTCCCATTTTTACAAGAGGCACGATTTCTCTTAACCCTAGGGTTGTGAGTGGGATGCCTTATATATAAATCACTTGCATATGCTTCATTATTGTTAATATTAGCATTAACTTGTTAGTATGGTTATCATATATTTATTAACTAATATAGTATGCTAATAACAACAGTAAAATTTGCATTTGCATTTGCATGCAATTTTAATTCTCTTAATTTGCATGTTTGGTTTAATCATTTATGCTACCTTGATATATATATATCAGATTATTATATATATTATATATATATATCAGATCATTAGAAGCTATAAGTTCATCATATTTAACAACAACAAAATGTTTCTAGTTATTTTAAGGCAAATTGTATAAATTGATACGTATATTTATAATTACAAATTCTCAGCAAATGTATAATAAAATAATTATGTAAAATATAATCAATGATTTTTTTTGTTTCTCAAGTCCTGTTTACTTTGTCATATCTCCTTGCATTTTTGCTTTAGCATCCCATATCAAGGAGACCATGTGCCATTTGTCTCTGCTCTTGGTTTACCTCACTCAACATGATTTCTTCTAGTTCCATCCATTTCCCTTCAAATGCCATTATTTTGTTCTTTCTAATGACTGCATAATATTCCATTGTATATAGGTACCAGTTTTTTGATTCACTCATCTGTAGTGGGTCATCTGGGTTTTTTTCATATCTTGGCTATTGTGAAAAGTGCCGCAATGAGCATGATTTTATATTTTATTTGTATTTTTTCCATAATAATATTATTAGTTATGCATATTATCTTCTCAGCATTGTTGGACCCTCATTATAATACTATGAGCTGGGCAATGGTAGTTGTTTACTTAGGAAAGGTTGAGCAATTGTGGAAGGTCAAATATGATGGATATTAATGAGGATGAGTGAAATACAGGCTGTCTAGCTACAATATTGATACCTGTGGCAATCATACCTCATTGACACTTGTTTTAATTTCTTTTTTAAAAATTAAACACAAGATTTTATTTTAAAATACTATATCAAATTATCATATTGATATATTTAAAACAACATGCAGAATTGATGTCAATGAAATACCCTACTTACCCTTTTTTTCTATTATTTTAATTTCTTAAACTTTAATTCCCTTACTTGAATAGTAAGAGTAATGTTATCTGCTTCTGGACATACTCTTGAGCTTAATCAAAGTGATATATTAAAAAAATCTAGTTTAATGCCTAACACATAGTTAATAAGTGCTGGCTATCGAGGACATCAAAAATATTACTAGGATTTCAACTCTATGACCAATTCAACCTTATTTCCCACTAATCTGCATATAGACTCTCTTTTATTTCCAATATCCCCCAATATGTCTTACTTACTCAATAAGTCATACATCCCATTTCTGCTCCTGCTGTTGGACATGCTGAAATCAAGTGATTACACACATCCAAATCAAATAGGGCCATTAAAGCCTACACCAGGCACCTTCTCTGACCTTCGATGACACTACACTGTAGCATAAGAGACAATGTATTACTAACTGCTAGCTCTCTCTAAGCAACAATTCCACAAATGCTGAGAAAGCAAAGATGAGTATTAGTACATATTCCTCTTATACTTCTAACCTCAGCATAATAGAACTTAGGTATTTACTAAACAGTTGTTTCATTTTTGTACTTAACTCACAATTTAAGTTCTCCAGTAGTTTATCTTCCCCAAAATTAGAGGTAAATTGTAACATGCAAGGGCTGCTTCTAATTTTTTTGCTATTATAAACAATCTTGCAATGAATTTATGGAATCACAAAAATAGAATTTATAAATATAAACACATTTATACATATGAATATCAATCTAGAGACAAAATTTTGTTTATTTGTCAAATATATTTCCCTCATATACATATATATGATATATATGTATATATATGAGATATATTTGTATATATGAGAGAGAATATATATATGAGAATATATATACATATACACACATACATTCTTCAGAAAAGTTTTAGTTCCATCAGTGCAGAACGTGCGAATTCTCATCTTTCCATCTTTTGCCAATGCTGGTTATTCATCTTGTTTCAAATATTTTCCAACTAGCTAGCAAAATGTAATGTCATTATTTTATTATCATGTGAAATTACCTCTTGCTATTATTTTGAATATGATTATTCTATTTGTGTTATTTCCCAATATATCTAAAACTAATTTTAGTGTAAAGTGATTATGATAGAATCACTTTATATGATATAGTTTGAAAATATCTGTGAACATGCTTTGTTTAGTAAGAGTCTGAAATGGGGAGGAATGAGCCGGAAACCGTGTGGCAGTTAGCAAAGAGACTTTCTCTAAATTAAAACTTAATCTCATGTTCTAATCTTGTTTAAAAATAACTTTTTTGATAGCTTCCTTTTGGCATGGGATAAAGTCTACATTCAGACACTTGGCATGTGAGGTCCAGTATAATGTGGATGCTGCACTGTCACAGAGTGTTAGTAAATGATTACTAAATTTACTAGCAAATGACTACCTCAGGAAGACTTCCCTGACCTTTTTTTTCTGTGAAAATACCGTACAGAGGGGTTATAATTACATGGGCAAGGTAATGCGTGAATTTCTTTTCTTTTTTTTTTTGAGGGGGGTGCTGGTCATGGGGCCTGAACTCTCAGCCTGGGCGCTGTCCCTCAGCTCTTCAGCTCAAGGCTAGCACTTTACCACTTGAGCCACAGCGCCACTTCTGGCTTTTTTTTTTTTTTTTGCTTATGTGGTGCTGAGGAATCGAACCCAGGGCCTCATGCATGCAAGGCAAGCGCTCTACCACTGAGCCACCTTCCCAGCCCCATGAGTGCATTTCTTATCAAGCATTGTTGCCTCCTCCTTTGTTTCCCCTTCCCATCCCTTCTATCCCCCCTCCTCCCCAAAAGTTGTAAAGTTCATTTAAACTTGTTCAACCACTTCGGAAAGTAGTATGGAGGTTCCTCAAAAGACTCCACAGCTCTCTCTGTGGAGAGCTTCTCTATGACCCAGCAATCCCACTTTTGGGCATTTACCCAAATGATCACAAACAAGACCATACTAAAGCTACCAGCACAACTATGTTTATTGCAGCATTATTTACCATAGCTAAGATATGGAACCAACCCAGATGCCCCTCAGTAGATGAATGGATCAAGAAAATGTGGTATATATACACAATGGAATTCTATGCCTCCATCAGAAAGAATGACATTGCCCCATTTGTTAGGAAATGGAAAGACTTGGAAAAATTACATTAAGTGAAGTAAACCAGGTCCCCCAAAACATAGGTCCCATGGTTTCCCTTATTTGCAATAACTAGTATATGTCTGAGACAAGTAGAAATGGTCAGATAAGTTGATGTTAAGCAGAATGAACCCCAAGATAAGGACTCAAATGTTTTTTCTTTCTTGCTATTGTTTCCCTGACCTTTGAGAGATTCTCATTACTTCATCTCTGCTCTCAAGAAGCTTATCAGAGTTCCTCCTACTACATTTAGTCTTTTCCCTGAGAGATCTCAAGCTTAATAAAAAAATTTCCTCCATTTTAGTTTTAATAAAAATTCTCATTCTACTTTAATAAAAAATTTCATCCTATTTTAATCTTAATAAAAAATTTTCCATCTCACTTTAATTTTAATAAGTTTTCTTCCATCTTAATTTAGTGGTTCTTATAGAACAAAAATCTAATGCATCAGACTGATAACTGCATGGCAAAAATATTGTTTGAATTACTTCTACAGTAGTATCTTCTTGTATTGTGAAACTATTCAATAGTCCCTTTAGTGGAAATGCAGACTCTAACATTTGTGATCTCTACCTACAAAATCACTGGGAACTGGCTCAAAGTAGCCCAATATGACTATAATAACAGAAAAAGGAGAGTCACTTATCTGCTATTGGATCAGATAATAAACACATTCTCTTTATTTCTGAACTGAAGACCAGAGTATATGGTTGGATAAAAGTTTTGAATATATTTTCTAGTTTTAAGAAAACAATTGAGGAGATGAAGTTTATGTAGTGGAAAGTTGGATTCTATAGAGTATTTTCATGGCTTATAACTTAAAAGGGAGAGTAACTTTGAAAATCAGGAGTTCTTAGAAACACTAGACACCTGGTCAATAGACCTTCATGGTGACTTGGCTACATATGATTTATGTTGTGATGTGAAAGGGTAAGTTAGAAATGTGCCACCACATTTCTAGGAGACGATGGCTCATCCCCAAATGGTCATAATTGGCTGGGATTGAGTGGTGGCTGCCTGTAGAGATAATTTGCACTCCTTTTTATTGTTTACCACAGTGGCCACTAGCCCTACTGATCTATAAATAGTGAAGTTGAGGATCACTTGTCGTTTGACATCACACATGCTATACTGCTTTTCTTGTAACAAAAAGAGAAATTCTCTGGTCTTACAACTCTTGGAAAGTGAATGGAGAAAGAACAAAAGCATTTCATGGTTGACTTTTTCTTTCGTATCTGCCTAACTCCAGTGGATGTCTAAGTTTGGAAATGATACTGCAGTCAAGCTCAGTGTTATGACACTTAGTAATCTCAGATAATGTAGGAATATTTGTGAAGATGAAACTTTCGATAGATTATACTTAAATGTATTCTATAATCTTATTCTGTATTTATAGTCTGTGTAATTTCTTTAAAACAAGTTTCTTCTTCTTCTTCTTCTTCTTTTTTTTTTTTGCTGATCATGGGGCCTGAACTTTGGGCCAGGGCCCTGTCCCTCAGCTCTTCAGCTCAAGGCTAGTGCTCTATCACTTGAGCCATGGAGCCAATTCCGGCTTTTTTCTGCTTATGTGGTGCTGAGGAATCGAACCCAGGGCCTCATGCATGCAAGGCATGTACTCTACCATTGAGCCACCTTCCCGGCCCCTAAAAACAAGTTTCTTAATGTGATGTTTATCCACAGTGGAGTTTTATTAGTCAAAAAGAAGAATGATATTATGTCATTTGGAAGACAACTGGAGATGATAAGTTAAGCAAGACAGGGAAGATTGAGAAAGACAAATACTTTAAACTCTTTCCCATATGCAGAACCTAGGAGAGAGTGGGAGAAAGGGAGGGAGGGAGAGAAAGCGAGAATAAGAGAGAGGAAAAGAGAGAAAGAAATGAAAATAGAACAAGAAGAGAATGTAGACCAGTAGAGCAAGGAGAAGGAATAGAAGAGGATAATGGGGGTATTAATATGATCTAAGTACATTATGTACATTTGTGAAATGTCTTGATGAAACCCATCAGAAATGTACAAATTACCTTAATTTCTTGAGGTATGATTGGCATATACTTCAAATTTTAACTTCTTTAATACATTCAACAATAAATTCAGAAATTATTTTAAACTCATGAAGCATAATTAGCAGGGAATGTAAATCAGACCACAATGATATATCTCCTCACACATAGATACCTATTATAAAAACAACAACAACAACAACAAAAACCCCAAACAGGCACTGACAGCTTATGCCTATATCCTAACTACTCAGGAGTCTGAGGTCTGAGGATCACAGTTTGAAGCCAGCCTGGACATACAAATCTGCCAGACTATTCTAGTTAACTGGGAAAAAGCTGAAACTGGAGGTAAGGCTCAAGCAGTAGAGTGCCAGCCATGAGTGAAAAAGGCCAAATGAGATCATGATGCCCTGAGTATAACAAAACAACAATACTTGCGCATGTAATTGTAACCCCTCTGTACAGTATTTTCACAAAAAAAAACAAAAACAAATAAACCAAAACAATAAAATAGAAAAGGTAAGTGCTAGTAAGGATATAGAAAAAAGAGAGTCTAACTTTGTTGATAATAATGTATAATGATGCAACCTCTATGGGAAACATTGTAGAGTTTCCTCTAAAAAGAATTAAATGAAATTTGTTGAAATTGTTTTGGGAGATAAGAGAGAATGACAGAGAGGATGAAGCTGATCAAAGTACATATATGTATACAGACAGGGCTCTTAAGTTGGATCCCATGTCAAATGGGGGTTTTTGTGTATATTTTATTGTAAAAATACTGGACAGAGGGGTTACAATTACATGAGTCAGGTAATGAGTCCATTTCCTATCGAGCGTTATTACCTCCTCCTTTGTTTTTCCCCAGTGGGTTTTTTTCTTACCTTTACTCTCTTATTCTAATGAATATATATTATACATATTTATATTATAGTGAATATCTATATTCATAATTGGCTATGTGTAGTTGTACAAGAAAAATTATCTTTTTTCTTTTTGTGTCTTTTTATTTTTAATTGATATGTAATCATTGTATATATTTATGTGGTAGGCTCTGGTGTTTTGATAATTTATACACATAGTGTAATAACCAAATTAGGGCAAATAATATATCTTTAACTTTATACAGGAACATTTCTTTGTGATTACAAATTTCAAAATTCCCTTTTTGAACTGTTTTGAAGCACACAATACATTATCATTAGCTATAGTTAATCCATTGTATGATAGAAAACCAGAACCATATTCCTCCTTTCTAACTTTAACTTCTCACCCACTGACAACCCATTTCTCATCCCCACTCTGCTTCTCTACTCCAGCTTCTGGTAACTATTACTATACTTTCTACTTTTTAATTTTTAATTTTATTTTATTGTAAGGATGATGTCAGAGGGATTACAGTCACATCAGTAAGGCAATGAGTACATGTACTCATTACTTTCCACATTTATATGCCAAACTTTTGTAGATTCCATGTGTGCATAATGATCTGATATTTGTCTTTCTATGCCTTGTTTATTTTATTTACTATAACAACCTCCAGGGTCATCCATGTTGCCTTAAATGACAAGAGGTCATTCCTTCTTAGTATTCCATTGTTATTTATGCCAGATATATTTTAAAGTTTATTTTTTATTGTTCTAAAGGTGGTATACAGAAGGGTTACAGTTACGTAAGTCAATGTCACCCCTTCCTTTACTCCTTCCCAGTTTTTAATTCAATTTTAAAATTTTAGCAAGGATTTATTTTAGTAATGCAGAGTTTATAGTAGAAAAAATGGAGAAGAGAAATATTTCCTGGTCCCTGTGCAAGAAACATGCTAAAATCTGAGAGTTAGTTAAATGCCAAAATCTGAAAGTTGATTAACTAAATAAATACCTGGTGGGAAAAGGAAGTTCAGAAGGTTATTTGGGTGGGTCTTACTCATTCACCTCAAATCATGTCTGTGTATTAAGGGTTGGTGAGCTGATATGACCAAACACATCTATTCTCTCAGTTCAAAAGGTATAAAAACTACAGATAGAAAAACTGATACTGAGCTTTTAATTATCATTTACTTGTTTACTCCAATTGCGGTACCTCTCAGAGGGGTTTTGTTATTACCCAGAATCAGGTGTCAAATAAAACTTTTCTTTTTTAAGTGGCTATAACATTAAGGCCCTATTCAAAAGTTAGTTCTCACTGGGCACTGGTGGCTAATGCCAGTAACCTTAGCTACTCAAGAGACTGAGGTCTGAGGATTGTGGTTCAAAACCAATCCTGGGCAGGAAAGTCAGTGAGACTCTGATCTTCAATAAACCACCAAAAACAGAAAAAAAAAATCCAGAAGTAGAGTGCTAGGTTTGAGCAAAGGAAGCTCAGGGACCCTGAGTTCAAGCCCTGGGATGGACACACACACACACACACACACACACACACACACACACACACACACACACACACACACACGTGCATTACAAACAAAAAGTTAGTTCCCATGGAGTTTCAATGCAGCCTTAGATAATTTTCCCTTTTGTTGGGGGTATCTATGCCTTTTGTAGAAACCTAGTTCCCTACCAACCCCAATAAACAAAAGGAGATTATTGGCGTATTGGAATAAGGCGCTACAGTTTAAAAAGTTGAGAATTTTAATTCCCTTGTTAAGGTTCCTTTATTTGCAACAAGTATAAGATCTTACACTGGGGGCTGGGAAGGTGGCTCAGTGGTAGAGCACTTGCCTTGCATGCCTGAGACCCTGGGTTTGATTCCTCGGTACCACATAAGCAAAAAGAAAAAAGCCGGAAGTGGTGCTGTGGCTCAAGTGGTAGAGTGCTAGCCTTGAGCTGAAGAGCTGAGGGACAGCTCCCAGGCCCAGAGTTCAGGCCCCACAACTGGACCCCCCCCAAAAAAAAATCTTACACTGAATTAGAGAGAACAGTTTTATTAGCCTCCTTGGCTATTTTTAACATAAGATTTAAGATTACCCCTTGTAAATCTAGAACCAAGATTATAATACCTGAAAAGCAATTACTTGCTAAAGTTGTTTTCCATGAGTCTGATCATAAATGCCTTAAAGGAGAATCCAACTACAAGAATGAAACTTGGAATAATCAGGGTTAAAATTTTGAAATATAGTTTAGCAATGGACAGAAATCTTCTTTCCCTTGCATATGGCCTTTTCTGATAATAATTTTGATTGGGAGCATTATATTGGCTCTATCAAGCTTCTTGGTACAGTTAGGAACACAGGTATATATGTTATTTAGGGATCACCGGCTTGGTAAAGTTTTTCCTAAGCTGGGAGTTTGAGAAGGCTTACACACTGGGAGCACACATTTAACACACACTAGAACTAGCAACAATTAATATTCATAGTTACACAGTTTTCACACACATATGTATTAACCCTACATTTTACCTTTGGAGTAAAAATTAGAATCTTTAACTAGATAACATACAGGTATAAATCACTGACACAAATCAGAACTTAAGGTCTCTTACAAGTTAAAGAGAACTAGTGCCAGTGAACTCAGATAACTTACTTTTTATTGCACTAATGCATCTCATATACACAATGTTCCCTTAGTTCAATGTATATTGTATAAAAAGAGAGCATTTGTCAGTCATTTTGTGAGCATTACATTTATACCCAGACAATGTTTGCATAAGGCTTAAGGCTTAGACATATAGCCCACATATGTAGTAAATGTTAAAAATATTAATCACTTAAAACTTTTATAAAAGAGATACTTAAGCTGGGCATTGGTGGCTCACTCCTGTAATCCTAGCTACTCAGGAAGCTGAAATCTGAGGATCACAGTTTAAAGCCAGCCTGGGCAGGAAACTCTGTGAGACTCTTATGTCCAGTAAACCACTCAGAAAACCAGAAGTGGTGTTGTGGCTCAAGTGGTAGAGTGCTCCCTTGAGCTGAAGAGCTGAGGGACAGCGCCCAGGCCCAGAGTTCAAGCCCCACAAATTGGCAACCCCTCCCAGGCACTCTCCCGCCCCCCCAAAAAAAAACATACTTAAATGTACACTGGTTTAAATAGGATTCTCCTCAGTAGTTGGAGACCTCAAATTAGGAGAAAACAAGTTTTAGCTTTTTAAAACAAAATATTCCTGTTTGGTTGGTTTTTTTTTTTGTTTTGTTTTTTTTTTTTTGACAAATGTTACTAAGAGGACACCATTTTAAGACAAAGAACTAGGTGTTGTGACATCAGTGCACTAACCATATACACGTACTTACTGAGGCTTGAAATCAGAGCCTGGCACTGAAACAGCCTTTTTTTTTTTAGCTCAAAGATGGTGCTCTACCATGTGAGCCACAGATCCACTATTGAAAATCGGAGTTTCATGAACTTTTGCTGCCCCACTGCGACCCTCAGTTCTCCAACCTCCTGAGTAGCTAGGCTTATAAGTGTGAGGCTCTGGCTCCCGGCTTCACATACATAAATCTTTTATAAACCCCATCTTTTATATGCTTTAAAAGACCAATTTATACCTTGTGCAATGTTTTATAACTTTTCGATGTTTTTGTCCTTGCTTGCTTTTTCCATCTTGGAATTTTTTTTAGAATAAGACTTACTTTTAAAAAGACTTTCTCTTCTACAAGCATTTACTCTGTTTCCTTCCAAAACACATAATATCCTATATGACATTCTTTTCTGTCCTCTTCTTTTTATTTAATTTGGAGTAATTTTATAAAGGTGAATGTAGACAATTTTTTCTCTATGAATAAAATACTTAATAGAATTTTAAAAAAGAAGACCAAGGAAGAAAATAATCTCAAATTATTTTCCTATGTAATAATTTATAAAAGCATATTTGTTCCAAAATAATCAAAATATCTGTCCAATAAGGAATTTGGCATTTTGTCATACAAGAAATCTTTGAGAGAAAATACTTTTTAGGAGAGCAGTAAATCTTTTGATAATTTTAGTTGTCTTGCAGCTTCATTTAGAAAGAGATCCAAGGAAGTCAGTTAAGGAAGAAAACTGGGTCCTGCTATCTATTAAAAATTTCTTTTTGCCCTGTTGAAAGGTACCTGAGTTTCCTCATAGGGTCCTGATCAGTTGGGCTCAAATAGTAGGAACAATTTTTTAAACCTTGTAGATTATATTTATTAAAATTACTTTTCCACTTAATTAGGATATGAGTCTTTTCTACTTAATTAGGATATGAGTAGAAACTTTGTCTTTTCTCTTTTTTAATCAGTAAAGATTATTTTAACTATACATTTATATTCATTAGTCATACAAAAGGGTCACCATATACCAATCAGTTTATGTGTACAATGCATTTTGATTATCACTCATTCGTCATTCTCCCCCACCCCTCCCAACCCAATCCTTCCCTTGATTTTCCTAGTTTTATAGAATATTCATTGAATACTATGACTGCATGCTCCCTACTCCTTTCTTCTTTCATTTAGGTCCCTTGTCTTGACCTTTAATCCCCAATAAATGCCATTTTTGGAGATGGATGGCTTCCCTCACTTTTGAGAGGGGGAGAGAGAGAGAGAGAGAGAGAGAGAGAGAGAGAGAGAGAGAGAGAGAGAGAATGTTTTCATTGTAGGAGAAAGAATGCTGTCACCAAGGCTAACAGACTGAGAGACCGAAAGGCCCCAAAGATGAATGCTTTTCTAGTTTTGTGAGATTCAACTCCTGGCTCAGGCTTGCCAGTTTCTGTCACTGGGAGGGAGGATGGACAAAGTGTTCCTTCTGTTTCCCCATTTCCACAAAAAGTCATAGGCCCTTGAAGTCCACTCTTGAAAAGCATCTCAGAGTGTCTCACAAAAAGAAGTCTCACAAGGTTCAAGTTTTAGCAAGAGTTTATTTTAGTAAAATAGAAGTAAAGTGAGGAGAGATAGAGAGGAGGGAGAAACATTTCCTGCTCCCTATACAAGAAATGTGTGTTGAAGACTCCCATACCATATATTTATACCACTTTCCTACTAATGCACACTTAAAGTTGATTCTATCTCCTGGCAATTATGAACAGCTTCAGAGAATATGAGAGTGTAGCTATCACTTTGACATAGTGATTTATTTCCTTTGGATATATAATCTGTAGTGAAATTGCTGTATCACATCATAGTTTGACTTTTTATGAGGAACTTCCACACTGACTCCAGAATAGGTATACAATTTTACAATCCTACCACCAGTGTAGAAGTGTTCCTCTTTCTCCACATTCTTGTCAGTGCTCATCATACCTATCTTTTTGGTTATAGGCATTAATTTTTATCTGGGGGTGAGCTACTGCATATGGTCTTGCAATGTTGTAATGTGACTTTTCTTCAGTTTGAATGACTAGTGATAATTGACCTTTATTAAATGTAACTGCTGGCCAATTTGTGTTTTATTTTGAGCAATGTCTATTCAAGTATTTAGCCCATTTTTAAAATGAGTTTTTGTCTGAGTTGCTTGATTTCCTTGTATGTTTTGGATATGAACCTTATGAGATGTATTCTCTGCAAATGTATTCTATCTTCTGTAGGTTGTCTCTTAATCTGTTGGCTATTTCCTTTGTTGTGCAGAGGTTTCTAGTAATCTCATCTACTTTTGATATTATTGTACATACTTTTATTTTCTCGTCAATTGTGGGGCCTGAACTCTGGGCCTGGATGCCGTCCTTCAGCTCTTCAGCTCAAGGCAAGCCACAGAGCCACTTCTGGCTTTTTTCTGCTTATGTGGTACTAAGGAATGGAACCCAGGGCCTCATGCATGCAAGGCATTGTACCATTGGGCCACCTTCCCAGCCTCTGTATGTGCTTTTGAAACTTATTAGTCCTTGCCCAAAGTGACATCATAAAGTACCCTCTGGTTTCCCCCTGTACCTCTGATGACCATTGCTCCTTTGTGTTCTAGCTTAGTTCTTCTGAGAGCATGAAGCCATTTTGATTGATAATCCTTCATACAGTTCTACCCTTCCTCTGCGTCCCCCATGCTAGACGATTTTATGATTTTTCTGTTTATCCCCAAATTCTAAAACATTACAATGTTGGTTTCTGTCTTATATATTTTGTCCATTTTAGAATCTAGAAATCCAAGTTCATTAGAAATTGGGAACATTTGTTAATTCTTGATAATTTCCTTTTCCTATGATTTCCGTTTGTTAAGTTTTCAGATGAAGTCACTACTCTCCTATTTTCCCATTACATTCTGGAAATCTTCCTCAACTTTATCTCCAAAACATTCTACGCAACTCCTTAAAATGTTGCTATCCTAATTTTTAAGGTTCAAGGGATAATTATCAACTCCTTCTAATTTTATGGATATAATAGTTTACTTTTATTTCTTTTGTGATAGTATCTGTATTTATTGCTATTCTCAGCCAGGCACTTCTGGGATATTCCTGGCATTCTAACCACTCAGGAGACTGAGATCTGAGGATCACAGTTCAAAGCCAGACTTTTATCTCCAATTAAGTGGAGCTGTGGTACAGCACCCCAGCCCTGAGCAAAAAAGCTAAGGAACAGCACCCAGACGTGAATTTTAGCCCCAATACCAGCACACACACACACACACACACACACACACAGAGTTTTCTGCATTGTTCCTATTTTTAAAGTTTTGTGATTTTTATCTATATGTTGAGATTATTTTCTTGAAAATATTCTAAAATACTTTGTGGTCTTTGACTTTATTTCATATTTAATATAGTGAAACAATAATAAATATTGAGTGTGTGTGTGTGTGTGTGTGTGTGTGTGTGTGTGTGTGTGTGTGTCTTTTAGGAGCAGATGATTGCCAACAATGACATTCACTGGTGAATCTTTGAATGTCACTGTTCTTAGGTCATTAATTTTAGATTGGTCTGGATGTAGAAACCTGACTACCATATTTATAGAAATTCATTATAAAGTATTTAAGCTAGTTTTTAAAAAGTATGGTCTGTAGACCTGAGGCCTTCCAAGATTCTTTCAGTGATTTCAGAGTTGAAACTGTTTTCATAGTAGCATTGAGTCAACTTGTCATTTTCATTGTGCTGATATTTGCATTGTTGTTGGAAACAAAACCATAGGTAAAATTGTTAATGTGTTAACACTAACCAACACTCAGTTGGTTTCTTAAAACTTAAATAGTGCCAATCTTCTTGTTAATTTTTTTATTTTGGAAAATATAATTGCATTCCATGAGAATGGGTTATCAGCATTAACATATAATGTACTTGTTATCACAAATTGATATTTATTTTTTGAATCATAATTTGTATGAGATAAATATTGACACATATAGTAAACACAAACAAAATGTCTCTAAGATCACCTAAGATCCTCTATGTCCTGACTTTTTTGGTACTTTTTTTTTTTTTTTGGGTGAGAATACCATACAGAGGAGTTACAATTACATGGGCAAGATAACGAGTACATTTCTTATCAAGCATTGTTGTCTCCTCTTATTTCCCCTTCCCATCCCTTCCCATACTCCCCCCACCTCCCCCCACTTGATCCTTCCCCCCCCCCACCAAAGTTGTAAAGTTCGTTTTTCGACATAATGACTTGTACATCTCATTGTTGCAAAGGGTCCACCTGTATCCTCAGTTAAATGATTTGTTTTTGCACTTTCCCTCCACAAATTATACCAACATCAAATACAGTGAAAGCAGGGGTTATACTGTGGGGGAGGGACATACAAAGCAACATAGAAATCATCTTATAAATATGTTATAAACAATTGCATGAAAGAAAAAAAAACATTTAAATACTTATCATGGGGTTCATTCTCCTAACATCAACTTATCTGACCTTTTCTGCTTGTCTCAGACATATACTAGTTATTGCAAATAAGGGAAACCATGGGACCTATGTTTCTTTGGGCCTGGCTTACTTCACTTAATGTAATTTTTCCAAGTCTTTCCATTTCCTAACAAATGGGGCAATGTCATTCTTTCTGATGGAGGTATTGAATTCCATTGTGTATATATACCACATTTTCTTGATCCATTCATCTACTGAGGGGCATCTGGATTGGTTCCATATCTTAGCTATGGTAAATAATGCTGCAATAAACATAGTTGTGCTGGTAGCTTTAGTATGATCTTGTTTGTGATCATTTGGGTAAATGCCCCAAAGTGGGATTGCTGGGTCATAGGGGAGCTTTATGTGGAATCTTTTGAGGAACCTCCATACAACTTTCCAAAGTGGTTGAGCAAGTTTACACTCCCACCAACAATGCAATAGGGTTCCCTTCTGTCCACATCTCCTCCAGCATCTGTTGTTATTAGAGTTCTTGATTATAGCCATTCTAACTGGGGTGAGGTGGTATCTCAGTGTTGTTTTGATTTGCATTTCTTTTATGGCTAGGGAGGCTGAGCATTTCTTCATGTGTCTATTGGCCATCCTTCTTTCCTCTTTAGAGAAGTTTCTCTTTAAGTCTTTAGCCCACTTATTTATTGGGCAGTTGTTTCTTTGAGGATTTGTTGTTGGGGGAATTAATTTTTTGAGTTCCAGGTATATTTTAGATATGAGACCCTTATCCATTGTATGGATAGTGAAGATCTTCTCCCAATCCATGGGCTTTCTATTGATCTTGCTAGCTATGTCCTTTGCCTTGCAGAAGCTCTGCAATTTCATGCAATCCCATTTGTCCAACCTTTCTTTGATTTGTTGTGTTTCTGGTTCTCTATTAAGAAAATTTCAGGCTGTGCCAAGGAGACCTAGTGTTTCACTATTTTTTCCTGCCATGTTTTCAGGATGTCTGCTTTGACTTCGAGGTCTTTGATCCATTTGGAGTTGATTCTGGTGCAGGGTAATATAAAAGGATCTAGCTTTAGTTTTCTACAAGTGATTAACCAATTTTTCCAGCACCATTTACTGAAAAGGCTGTCTTTCTTCCATTCTATTTTTTAGCTCCCTTATCGAAGATTAGATGACTATAGGTGTGTTGGTTCATTTCTGGGTTTTCAATTCTATGCCATTGGTCCTGAGGTCTGTTCTTGTGCCAGTACCAAGCTGTTTTGATTCCTATGGCTTTGTAGTAGAGTTTGAAATTGGATATTGATATTCCTTCAGCTCTGTTCTTTCTGTTAAGGATTGTTTTTGCTATTCGGGGTCTTTTCATCAAGGTTCTTAAGATGTGGAGTGGTGTTGAGGCTAAAATGAGAAAATTTTATATAGAAAATTAGCTACCCACTTCACACATCACAATTTCCTTCTGCTGCATGCTACTGCTTTATTACACCTAATAATGGTAGAATTCCCTGTTACCTGGAGGAATCTAAGAGACTAATTTTCCTCCATACAGATTGCCAACTACCACATCCTCCTTGCTGTCTGAATCGACCTGCTTCTTATTGTTCCTATAGGTAGACACCTGGATTCAGTTTTCTTAATTCTGCTAAATCAGTTACTACTCATTTTACCATCATTTCAACATATCAGTTGCGTGTGTTTTTCTCATTTTTTTTTTTTGCATTCCTTTAACTACATGTGTTCAGAGATTTTTTTTTGGGGGGGTGGGTCTGGTCGTGGGGCCTGAGCTCTGGGCCTGGGCGCTGTCCCTTAGCTCTTCAGCTCAAGACTAGCACCCTACCACTTGAGCCACAGCGCCACTTCTGGCTTTTTTCTTTTTGTTTATGTGGTGCTGAGGAATCAAACTCAGGGCCTCATGCATGCAAGGCAAGTGCTCTACCACTGAGCCACCTTCCCAGCCTATTCAAAGATTTTTAATTCTCCTTTCTGTACTCAAGGAGAGATAGAAGTAAAGGCATATATGTGAAAATATTTGCACCACGTGTTGATTTGGGTATATGTGCCAGCGTGGGGAAGCCAATAATTGCTGCCTATTTGAAATAGGTTGCTTCGTTTAAAAAGTTAAATTGAAAAAAAAAGAACCTAAAAAAATAAAAATCATCATTAATAGGAAGAAAATATTTAGAACATCAGTTATGTATTTTCAGATAGAAAATCTTCATTTGTCCTTTGTTATTTGATTCCCTAGAAATAATGAACAAAATTCCTGGAATTCTTTGGGGGAAATGGTTCTGTTATACAAAGTAAATATTTATCAAAGGGATGTTCAGGCTAGACCTAGCTGCATTGTCTATCTAACGTATTTATAACCTAAAATGACTTTTTCCATCATGAGTTAATCTTACATGCAGATTCTAATATATGAAAATAGTGCTATTTCTAAATGAATATAGACCTTCTTATACTTTAATTTATTTAATAGTAGATTACACTATTATTAAGGTTTTTGTGGTGTTTCTAAAGTATTGGGATGAATATATTGACCAAGAAAACTGCCAGTTACAGTTACATGAGTTTAGTGGATTTACTACTCCTTGGCTCACTACACTCTGTGAAGTCAAGGAAACTACAACATAAAATAAACATTAGATTAAAGTTTTATTTATTTCTCACATGTAAAAACCTAAGGGAAATTGACAGAGGAGTGATTGGACTTGCTTGATTTTGACATTAGTAGTTAGGATAAAAGGGACTTGAGAGTGGGTGCAGAGGTTAAGCTAAGTTAGCTCTTGTAAAATAAGAATTGGCAATTAGGAGTGATCTTCTTAGGTTAGCAAAAAAAGAATTCACCTAACTCTTAATATTATGTAAACTAAAATTTGGAAGGAACCTTGAAAATAATATTTTCCAACATCAGTATTTACTAGATGAAAAAATAAAGATAAGTAAATATGGATGAAGTGGTTCAGGACCATACTCTGAATTATTAGTGGATATTGCTCTTAACATAAATTTTATGTTATGTTATGTTTATAAACCCCTAACCCAGTGATTTGAGAAATGAGTAGAATTTTCTAGGTAGAATTGAAAGGACACTGCAGGTCTGATTCCTATTCTCTTTTATTATGATGTTAATTTCCCCATTCCTCCAAGGCCTCTCTAAAGTATAATCTCTAAACTTCCTACCTGATTCTGACTCCCCATCTCTGCAATCATTTCTTCTCTACACCTGTCATGTTGAAGCCCACTCAATGTAACACCACACATTCAAGGCTTGGCATGGATTCACATAGGTTTCTATCTGGAATAGTCTCATTTTGTGGCTTCTATAACTGATAGTTTAATAAGTAGTAACAAGTTATTATCATGTGAACCTCTGCTCTGGCCACACAATGTTCTTCAATTCTTAAAAGATTATCTTTTCTTTTTCTCTCTTTTTGTAAAAAATATGTTTTTTAAAATTTTTTCATTGTAAAGATACTGTACAGAGGGGTTACAGTTACATGAGTAAGGTAAGGAGTACATTTCCTGTTGAGCATTGTTAACCCCTCCTTTGTTTTTCCCCTACCATCCCTTCCCTCCCTCCTTCAGAACCCCTCCCTCCCTCCCCCCTTGTGGTATAAAGTTTGTTTTCAACATAGACACTATGTTGAAAATATGTTTTTGAAGCAGGGTCTTGTTATGGAGCCCAGGCTGAGATAGAACTTCTGATCTTTCTGCCCTCACCTACCAAGTGCTGGGATTGTAAGTGCATTGTAAGACTCAATTCTGCCTTTTATTTTATTCAAGTTATTTATGCATTCATTCAACAAATGCTTAGACCTGAGACAGACAGACAGACAGACAGGCAGGCAGACAGACAAACAGAGGATAACTTGTGGCCATACAGAATTAAATGATAATGATTATGGTCCTCAAAATAATTTGGTGGAAAAACAGTCAAGCAAACAAAACTATTTCCTACATCACGCACTACTATTCTCAGTTTCTGAAGAACTAATTAATGAAATGTGTTCCTTAATCTGTAAAATAAAGAGACTTTACCCAGTGGAGCCCTTAGATGATGACTTTGTTCTATATATGTTATTTCCCATTTATTTTATATAAGTATGTATATGCAAAATATACCACTTGTATATGGATAGATAGATAGATAGGCCATTTTTGTCTTAGAGTTCTTTCTTTGTACTTTATTATCTTAAATAGTTCACAAAGGAGTTTCAGTGAGACAGGTCAATAGGTATATGCAATGCATCTTGATCATTCTCCCACCCATCTCATGTTTCCTACTTCCCTTTTCACTTATGTACATTGAGTAATAATACTCACTCCACCCACTGACTTGATCCACTCACCATTCCTCTCCCTATTCATCCACTCCCTTCTACTTTGCCCTGGTTTTTACCGTCTACAAAACAAATTTTAAGTGAAATTGTAATGATAAAAAAAAAAAGTGATACTTATTGATCGTACATGGGGTGCTGGGTGTTAAGTGCTTTGAACATAGCATGCTGATTCCTTATAGTACAGCTGCCTGTTAGTACTATTATTATATCCCTTGTGCAGATGAGTGAAATTGAACACTGAAGGATTAGATGACTTGTCCTAAGTCACAGGATTAATAAAAAGACTACAGGTTGAACTCAGGAATCTGACTACTCTATTCCTCTTGGTGCAAAGGCAAAGACCATTTTCATATCTGTCTGTTTTCTTTACTCTGCATGATGAGCCTTAGAAGACAGTCTCTCTCTCTCTCTTTCTATCATTTTTTCTTTTAAAAAAATTTTTTTATTGTGAAAATACTGTACAGAGGGGTTACAATTACATGGTCAAGATAATGAGTACATTTCTTATCAAGCATTGTAGCCTCCTCCTTTGTTTCCCCTTCCCATCCCTTCCCATCCTCTCCCGCCTCCTCCATCCTCCCTGCCCCGCCCCCACCAAAGTTGTGAAGTTCGTTTTCGACATAACAGCTTGTACATCTCATTGTTGCAACAGGTCCACCTGTATCCCTATTTAAAGGACTTGTTTTTCCCCTTCCCCTCCACAAATTACACCGACATCAAATACAGTGAAAGCACCGATTATACTGTGGGGGAGGGACATACAAAGCAACAAAGAAATAATCTTATAAATGCGTTAGAAACAATCGTATGAAAGAAAAAAAATTTGAATACGTATCTTAGGGTTCATTTCCCTAACATCACCTTATCTGATCTTTTTTTCTTTCTCTCCCTTCCCCCCACCCCCCCCACACACACTATCTCACACTTCGACATTTGCCTGGAAAGACATAGAGAATACAAGAAGGATATTAGCCTACAGTATCCCATCCAGCAATCTCAGGATCTCTTTTTAGCAATCATGACCCTTGTTTACCTTCAGAATTCATAATTGAAGAACATAGTTTTAGGAGTTCTTTCTACTTCTTCAAGTACCAAACCCATTAGAATAGCTAACAATAATATTTGGAATTAAACTTGATCTAAACATTTACTTACAAGATGTAAGATGTTGATGCTCTCCATTCCTCAGTGGCATTAGAACAGCAATAAGGTGATGCCATGCAGCCTTTCATCTGTCAAGACTCTATCATGACAGTCTAAGTGTTTCTATCATAGGAGCAGGTATGAAGAGGGATGTAGTTAAGGGTAGACTTGCTTGGATCAGCATATGACAGTGATGTTTGTTAATTTGGTTTTCCTGGCATTTCTAGGCCCTTTGGATAAATATTTTGGAATGTGGAAATACTTGTTATACTTCTCATTCATTTGGACATGAGACTTCTGACTCATGCTTGGCCTCTGTCCTCTACTTCCCATGTTATTCAAATTATGCTTCAATTCCTATAGTACTTCCTTTGCAAAAAGGACACAAAACCAACTGCTCCAAGCAACGCCAAGTGACATTTGTGAGCAAATTGCTTCTTCAGTCACTGACTTCTTTAGACCATTAGTACTGGCTTCTCTTTTCTTTTAAGACTATTATTGATTTCAAAACTTTTTATTTTTTTGACTTTTGTCTCCTTAAGAGAAAGAGTGGCATAAATTGATTTAAAAACCCCACAGGCTTTGATTTTTATGAATAAGTATCTGGGTTGTTTCTGTTACCTACTTCCTATGTGTATAGTATAGAATGAGTCCTCTAAGAACGGAGTCCAGTTTATGTTCACAGCATGGATATACAATTTTGAAAAATGAAGGTCTTTAAGTCTTTAGTCCACTTAGTTATTGGGCAGTTGTTTCTTTGAGGATTTGTTGTTGCGGGATTTAATTTTTTGAGTTCCAGGTATATTTTAGATATGAGACCCTTATCCATTGTATGGCTAGTGAAGATCTTCTCCCAATTTGTGGGCTTTCTATTGATCTTGCTAGCTATGTCCTTTGCCATGCAGAAGCTCTGCAATTTCATGCAATCCCATTTGTCCAACCTATCTTTGATTTGTTGTGTTTCTGAATCTCTATTAAGAAAATTTTGGCCTGTGCCGAAGAGATCTAGGGTTTCTCCTATTCCATCCTGTAATGTTTTCAGAGTGTCTGCTTTGACTCTGAGGTCTTTGATACATTTGGAGTTGCTTCTGGTGCAGGATGATATGTACGGATCTAGCTTTAGTTTTCTACAAGTGATTAACCAATTTTGCCAGCACCATTTACTGAAGAGGCTGTCTGAAAGACCATTTTTACAAGATAATAGACAACAGATAATATAGCAGAGAACAGAAAAGTTTGGGAAGCTCTGGTCCAGACTAACAGTTTCTAAAATTTTTGATAAGCAGTTCCACTTTTGATTTGTAACCTATCTTTGTAAAGCTGCACTTGGCCAATGTTTTGTGATGAAAGCAATTCCAATGCTAAAATTAATAAGGAATAGGAAATGAGAATGGCAAGGACCAATTGGTTCCCATGTATTGAAAAGTTATGTAGTATAGAACTTTTGTCAGGCATACATATTTTCTGAATTATTAAGGGTACCATAAACTAAGAACGTTTGGGAACCTCTGATCTAGAACAGGATTTCAAAGAGAAACATAAATGATACTATATTGCTATGACACTTTGAGGAATGCTGCATAGGTAACCCCTTTTGAAGGACACACACTTAAAGCAAATAGCCTGTAATTCATTGCCACTGCGGAAAGAATAAGAAAGCAGGGCCAGATAATTGCTTAAATTAGAATTAGGGGAGAGATACCCCTAAAGTACAATAAGTAAGCATTCTGGTACTCATGGAGTCACCTCTAAGAGGGAAAACAATTCCAGTGGTGAGGCTTCTGATATTGTGTCAACTTCAATAGAATAGTCTAGGAATTAGAGGGTCAGCTGACTCTATTGATCAGAGGCCCTTAGTAGCTACAACTTACGAGTGCTCTGCATCATAATAAGAATGACACCAAAATTAACACCAGCAAAAATAACAGTAAGTGTGGCAGTAATAATAACTCAATGAGAAATCCATTATGTTCTAGCCCATGTCTTAAGTGCTATATGTGTATTAACTTGCTAATTAGCCCAAAATACATTCCCTCATTGGATAACCTGTTTTAAATGCCTCTTATGTACAAGGAAGTATAAACAAAATAGACAAAACTTCTGCCTTTACAAACTTCATTTTAGTGAAGACTGTAACTGATACAAAAATTAAGTAATTAGTAATGAATTATAGTTACAATTACATTTCAAAATTAAAATTTAGAAATGGTAAAAAAAAAAGTCAGTAATATTAGGGTGTGTGGAGACCAATGTGTGTTGATCAAATAGAGAATTCAGACTTGATAATAGTTAAGAAGCAAAAGTAAAGTGAAGAATTGCAGGAACAGATAACCTCAACAGACAGATATTCAGAGGAGGTTTCCAGGCTGTGGGACCTGTAGCAAAGGCCAGCTCTCAGGAGCATCCAAGGGCAGGAAGATCAGTGGCTAATGCTGCCAGAACAAATGAAGATGAGTAGAAGATGAAAACAGAGCATAATGTGGTGGAGCTACGTGTAGTTCTCTCAAGCCATGATAAGGACTTGAACTTTCCAGTTGAACTTAATATGAAGTCACTGCATGATCTTGATTGTAAGAGGAACTTAGTTTTACCAACTTTGAACCAGAACAATCTGGCAACCACAGTAGGAGACTTTTGAAATGATGAGGAAAGGGACAATGGTGAATAGTCATATATTTTTTTTAATAAGCAAACTCTTTTTTTTTCTTTTTTTATTTTTTATTGTGAAAATACTGTACAGAGGGGTTACAATTACATGGGCAAGATAATGAGTACATTTCTTATCAAGTATTGTAGCCTCCTCCTTTGTTTACCCTTCCCATCCTCCCCCCCCCCCCCCCCCCCCCCGCCGGCCCCACCCTATCCTCCCCATACTCCCCCCCCCACCAAAGTTGTAAAGTTCGTTTTCAACATGACTTGTATATCTCATTGTTGCAATGGGTCCACCTGTAACAAACTCTTAAATTTATGTTGAAAGCACAAAGAAATGAAACCAATTTTCCAAGTAATAAAGCTAATATATAGCAGAATTGAGAACTATACACAAACACTACAGGCTCAAGAACTACTCTGATACATATCATGATCTAGACAATTAAAAGAGATGATAAGAAAGAAGGAATCACTGTATCACTATCCCTTCCCTCCCCTATCTCCCATGCTTCCCCCCACCACCCCGTCCCCAACCCTTGCCACCAGAAGTTGTAAAGTTCATTTCTAATATACTTTCGTGTGAGTATCCTTGTTGCAATGGGTCATCCTGTGTCCTTGTTTCAGCATTTTGTTATTCACCTTCCCCTCCCCAAATTAGATAAATGTATATACAAGATGGAGGGTAGCAAAATTGAGTACAGTGACAACAGGGGATATACCATAGGGAAAAGAACATAGAAAGGAAACAACAACATCAAAGGGAAGGGGTAACAATGATCAACAAGTAATGTACTCATTGCTTTACTTATATAACTGTAACCCTCTGTACAACATCTTAACAATAAAATAAAAAAATGTAAAAACTGATTATAAATGGCATAAGTAATAGATAAATAGATCAGCAATGCTATAATTAATAGAAACAAAATACTTCTGTCATTATAGTAATCAGGGGATTATTTTTCCATAAAAGAGCAAAGGTCAAAATTAAAGTAGTCTCTATCAGTTTCTTTAAAAAAAAAAGAAAAGAAGCTGGGCGCTGGTGGCTCACGTCTGTAATCCTAGCTGCTCAGGAGGCTGAGATCTGAGGATCGTGGTTCAAAGCCAGCTCTCCAATAAACCACTAGAAAACCAGAAGTGGTGGTGTGGCTCAAGCGGTAGAGCACTCGCCTTGAACTGAAGAGCTGAGGGACAGCGCCCAGGCCCAGAGTTCAAGCCCCACGACCGACCAAAAAAAAAAGAAAAGAAAGGAATCAGCTAACAAAAGGCAGAACTTTCTACTAATTTTACCTTTAAGGCAATGCCTTTCCTTGATAGGAGGGGTATACAAAAAATAGAAAGCAATTTCTGATGTGTGAGGGAGTTTTTATGCATGTCAGGGGTGAAGGTTTAATAAAATGATGATTTTTAGACTGCTAATGCTAAGATCCTATGATTCCCAAATATAGAATGGTACCATTTATGCTGTTTATCAATAGACAACTTATGTATCTATTACTATTTCAAAATGTAGTAACAGAAATATGGTAGATTCAGGGGGAACTCAGTGTAACTCCTTAGAAAGGCTAAATCAAAACTCAACTCAATACAGACCAGGAAATAGGTACTGGTAAGAGGTGGAGTGAGGTCAAGGGGAGCAGAGTAGATGAATGAAGAGAAGAAGGGGTTGGGGAATGCAGTCAAAAATTCAACCTATCCTAAAAATTAAGAAAAATGATGGAAGGGATGAGTTGGGATGGATGTGGAAGAATGATGGAAAGGGTGACATTGATCAAGATGCATTGTATTCAGAAACAGCTTTGCTGAATGGCAACCCCTTTGTACAAGTACTTGAAGAAAATAATAATTAAAAAAACATTTTTGCCATATTTCAAACTTGGATTCTGTATGGCTGAAAAGCCAAGAGACATGTTAGAGGGCATGGTTGTATCCACCTTGCCGAAGGTTTGGCAGACAGGTCTTAGAGATCTCAAATTCCATTGAATTTTTATTGGAATTGCATAGAACTCACAAATTAATTTGGTGAGGATGGTTGGTTATTTCAACACTGAGCAGCTTTCCTTGTCAAGAATACTAGTCATATCTGCTTAAGTCAAATTGGCTTTTATGGATACTGGGAAAGTGTTGTTGTGCCTGAAGGATTAAAGTACTTGAGGCAGTGACCATTTGTTGCTTGTTTCAGAGCAGAGCAACACGTGGTACTAAACCACCTGGTTGTGTGCCTTTATAAGACCTGCAAATCCTTAGGTCGGGGCTCTCCTCCTGGGCTCCGCTGTGTCAGAGTGTAGGACGAGGCCCGAGCTGCAGCCCGTTTAAATAAAACAGCTATAGAGTCTGACTCTCGGTGGTCTTCTTGGTGGGGGTCCTGCGACCTTGCCTTCAGTTTAACTGCTGAGTGATTTTCATAGCTGCTTTTTCATGGGGCCTTTTAAATTCCATTGTATTTTCTAATAAAATTTTGCTGATTTTGAGAGAGCTGATTTATGCATAATTATATCTATTTTTTAACCAACACTTGCAGTTTAACTCCATGTTTTCTAATCATGTTTCAGTTAATTTTCTTGGGATTGTACTGGAAAGTGGCTTTCATCCACTTAAAATAGATAATAATAATAAAATAATAATTATTTCCAATCATTAATAAAAACATTTTCTTGCCTTTATTTAGGTTACCAAGGAATAAACTTGATGTACCTGACAAATGTGTTTTAAATCAAAATAGCTCCTTGATATTGTCAGTTTAATGCAGAATTTAAAATTTTGTGCATTTCATAAGTAATTGCTCTAAGGAGAAGGGTAGGGGAAGGTAATGCAGTCATAAGATTTAGTGCATATTCTACAAAATTAAGAAAACTGAGGGAAGGGATGTGGTTGGGAGGGATGGAAGAGAATGTTGGAAAAGGTGTCATTGTATTCATATAATACTTTGTTGAATGACAATTCCTTAAAACTACTTAAAGATAAAAATAAAATAATGGGAGGAGGATTGGGTGGGGGACCGGATCGGGGGGAAGGATGGGAAAGGATGGGAAGGGGAAACAAAGGAGGAGGCTACAATGCTTGATAAGAAATGTACTCATTATCTTGCCCATGTAATTGTAACCCCTATGTACAGTATTTTCTCAATTAAAAAAAAAAGAAATATACTCACTATTTGCCCATGTAATTATAAACCCTCTGTATGGTATTTTCACAAAAATAATAATAAAAGACTACCCATTAAAAAATAAAATAATGAAAACAAATCTTTCATGTTATGTCTGAAGACACTCTACCCTATTCTCGTGTTGGCATGGTGCTATGTGTGTGTTTTCTTCTTATGGAAAATCCATGGCTTTGTTCCTGTTATGGAATCAATCTAGGCAGCAATCCAAAGTAGGACTCTATCTATCTCTCTATCTATCTCTCTATCATCTATCTATTTATCTATCTATCTATCTATCTATCTATCTATCTATCTATCTATCTATCTATCTATCTATCTATTCCAATGCTCTTGACTCCAATTTCACAGTGTTCTGAACAAACTCCTACTGGATATGGGGCAAGTACATTGGATCTCTCAATCACTTGGTGAAGCAGGAAACACAGAAATGAGAACAACTTTTCTGGATGCTTTTCCTTGTACTAAGAAAAGATTGAAGGACTAAACAAATGCATGTAGATTAGCAGAATGAAAACATAAGAGAACAAAATAATATCAAACGGGATCCTTACAACGAGAAAGATATGCCAAGGACCTATTTGAAAGGAAGGGCTCTTGAAATTCAACTTGTCTCTGAACATAGAAAATTGAAGGTTGCTATGCTTTTCCTTAATTTGAGTATTTCTGGAGTGTTACGGGTAGTCTTTTTAAAGAAGGAAAACTAAACCCCCACTCAAGAAAAAAAATTATATACCTTTCTTCCATATATGTCCTACTTGTAGAATAGAGTCTGAAATAATATCCTGGTCTTACAATATAAAAAGCAACCTTATTTTTGCATTTATACTTAGGTGTGTGCACATGTGTGTGTGTGTGTGTGTGTGTGTGTGTGTGTGTGTGTGTGTATGCATGCACACGCATACTTTCATTATGCAAGCATGCCAAGACCCAACAGAGAGAACCATTAGTTTCTTGAGGTAAATTACCAGCCCACTGTAGAGCATAAGTTCAGATCTTAATGGTGACTTCTTGTCATTTGGGACTGGTTGAATGGCATATCAAAGGAAGGGAATCTCAATAAAGTTATCTAAATTTAGTAAAGAAACCTCTTCTCCCTGGTGGGTTTGCTTTGTATTTCTTCTGGAGTACCATAGACATAATAGATAACAGCAAGAAATTCAGGTCTGAGGCTTTACTTTTGAAAAAGCGATGGCTTTCTTTTAACTTTTATTTGATACTGACTAATGTCTAAACCATGAAATAAGACCATATCCCCATTACTTCTTGCAATATAAAATTGTATTCCCACTTGGACTCTTGCTGTTTGATTCTTATAGAATTTTAATGAGCATTCCTCCCGGTTTTTTTTTTCATATGCACCCTGTGACCTATTACTCTCTTAGAATGTTAAGTCAACTTTATAATTCCCCAAAATTAATTGTCAAAAAGTTTTTTGTAAATGTGTACATGTAGAGAACTAGCACCCCCTAGTGTATTTAAAAAACACCAAAGATCTGATCTGGCATTTAATAAGGTAATAAATAGGAATGTGTCCTAATAAACAGGGTGTGTGCTTCTTCCACCTACCTTATAACATCTTTAGACAGGGAATTCATTTTTTAAAGCTAACAGAAATGATAAAATGAACTAAAAAGAGATCATATTTTGAATATAGAAACTAAAATTAGCAAAGCACTATTGGCATGTGAATGAACTATTGAACTTTTAGTTTATGGCTGCAAAACAAACTCGAGTGGTTAGGAATCATGTTGCTAGCTTTCTCAATTTCTTCTCTTTTGGAAAATTTCAGCCACATACTTAGTGATTTATGGAAGACTGTGAAACCAAGTGCCTAGGATTTCTCTTCTTTGTTATACTCATGTGTTGTCTAATAAAACTGTAAACTGAAAATTACAGCTTCATTCCAGAGAGTAAGAAGACTTATTCCAACAGATGGCATCAAAACACCGGTCTAAACTGCATGATTGCTGATTGGTAATTGCATCTGTAAAACAATCCTTTTAAACAGAGTAATGCATTTTATCATACAGATTACAGTCCTATGCTTTCTGTGTTAACGTTTTCTGTTCCAATGTAAGACTTGGTGTTTGTTTGCTAATTATCAAATTAACAGAACAACAGTGACTCCATCATTTTTAGGAAACATTCAGAAGGGAGATAAGAAACCACTAATCACATTTTCAGGACATGTTATTTGAGGAATATTTCAGCTTTTATTAGGTCTATATAAAGCAGGAAGAATGTGCTAAGTATCAAACTAAAATGGGACTGTTTATGAAAAACATCTTCAGCATTTGATAAGCATCTACTGCATTTTTATCTCTATAAGTTGGGATATGTTAAGTGACAGTTTTGTTTGTTTCCTTTTATTGGTGGTGGTGGTTTTTTTGGTTGTTTGGGTTTTGTTGTTGTTACTATTGTGCTAGAGATTGAATGGAGGGCCATATATAATCTAGCTATGTGCTATACTACTTAAGCTATGCTCTAGCCCTTTGGTTTTATTTTATTGTTTGAAACTGGGCATGGAGCTGCCTTTGCCTGGGCTGGTCCTACAGCCCTTGATCCTCCTGCTTCTGACATGTGGGTAGCTGGGATATAGACATGCACCACCTCACTCTTTTCAGTTCTCTCAAAGGATGTTAAGACCCACAAAATCCTTCCTAGAATGGCTTCAGGGAAAATCCTACCAAGAAATTACGAAGATACTCCTCAATAAGACTTTTCTATTGTGTTGATCACATTGGAAAGGTGAAACAGGCAGACTAGATTGTTTTGTTGGTCCTTCAGGCTGAGTAATTTTGGAATTTGGAACCTGATGTATACAGAATGATTAACATTCATGTTATCATGAACAAGTCTTGTAGTTTTCAGGCTTCCCATCAAATTCTTATCTTTATATCTACTATATTATATATGAACTAGATTAATGGCTGCCAAACTCCTTCTGTTCCTATTTCATGGCTCACCACTGGGGAAGGAAGCTGGGAAAACAAGCTTATGTGATGAGCTGAAGTGGACACTTGTGAGTCAACTTGTGATGATTCCATTTTGATGCTTTTAGGTATCTTCATCTGATGCATAAGCACCACAAAAGTAATGCTTCAGGAAGAACCACTCATTAGACATTATGAGCAATGTAGATCCTAGAATAAAACCTTCATACCAAGACCACAAATATAGCCACAAAAATAACTAAGCATAAAAAGAAATTGAAGTCTATAATAAACACTTACTCAGAGCTTATATATCTAAATTTTGAGAAGAATTCTAACCAATATTTTTGTTGCTACTTTTAGACCTATAACAGATTAGAAACACAAATTACTATCAGCAAGTACAGGAGTAACATTAGATGCCTTGTTCTGAAGACAGAAATATGATATTATAAATCATAGAAATATGTGCCAACTGCATATGGAAAACAGTGTGGCCCAACCAATGTGATCAAGGTTAATGCCAGGAATATGATCTATCACATAATGAATCCTGTGTTACTTTTTTGGAAAAAGTATAAAACCTAATATAACCACTTGAAAAATCAGGAAAACTGAAGGGCAGTCTACAAAAGTAACTGGCAAGCATTTATCAGGACAGTAGGTTCTATGACAGACAAGAAGAGACTGAGAAGAGTCTAGGTAACAAAATACTAAACTCCATGGTTCTGAATTCTGAGTTCTGAGTTAAATTCAAAACAGAAAAAAAATGAATAAAAAGAGAAAGACTTGAACATTTGAATAAACTTTGAATTTTAATTAATAGTATTGTACCAGTGTTAAGTCTTTGGTTTGAATGATTATATTGTGGTTACATAAGGTAACATGATGACTGAAGGGTTTTTGTAGAGACTATATGTCTTTGCAAATTTAAATTAAATATAAAACTGGGATAATTTATTTTAATCTTTAAAAACTCAGAGTATAGAGTGGTGTGAGGCCACAATGTTATAGGTCAAAAAAACCTGCTAGAAACCTGCATCACATAAAATAAATATTGAATTATTGATCATTAATACAATGAGTCAAAGGAAAAGTTATTCTTAGTATTATGAAAATACAAATTGAAAATATATAAGACATTTTAGGTTCAATAAGGGCCTTAGGCATGGTAAGGAAGTGTGCTGTCACTTTAGCCAGGCCTCCAGCCTTTTTATGGTGTTTTGTTTTTGAGATAAGGTCTCAAAACAGGTTGGCCCAAGCTGGCCTCAAACTCATAATTCTCCTGCTTCCACTTCCCAAGTAGCTAGGATTGCAAGCATGGGCCATCATGCCTTGAAGGAAACATTGAAGTAATTTTTTAAAAATATGAACGACTTGAAAACTATAAATGAGTAAATTTCAACTACTTGAGAAATCTTTGAATAGCTTTATTTATTATGTGTCCCTATACATTATTCTGTGATAAGAACTTTCTGCCTATGCCAGACCCTAAAATCTTTTCTCAATCCTCAATTCTCTACTCAAAGGTAACATGTCTCAATGAAGGAAGGAGTGATATTGATCAAGAAGCATTGTACTCAAAACCTGACTTACAAAATTGTAACCCTTTTATTTATCATCTTGGATTTTGAGACACTATTTGGGAATGGAGAATTCAAGTGATTTCTTTTAAGGTGGTCTCCAATTTCCATTTAGAAATAGAAGCGAAGTATTTGAGTATCTACTGATCAAGTCCTTCAGCCAAAACCCTCATCATCTCAATTTTTTTAAATAAAAAACAACTGTTAGAGTGTTCACCAAGATAACTATGCAAAATAACCATGATTGAAACAAAAGAAGAGATTTAGTGTGCCTTTATAAGCTGTAGAATTGTTCATGTTCTCAGTCAATCACTCAGCAAATAAGCCCAAATTTCTTTTTAGTTATACCACTACAATTAACTAGCTGAGTGATGTTTGTAACAAGTATTTGTTGAACACCCACCATGTACTCAGTGCTGGATGAAATACTGTAGGGTTTAGAAGCATGCTCTAGTTTTTCCGTATCTAACAAGAAACCCTTCATAGGTTTTACAGGATCCCACAAGGTTGAAGAACATGTGCAGTGGTGGATGAATGAATCTACATGCATTTCAGTGGCTTGAAATGAAAGATTCCTTTCTATGCTAGATAGAAACTTTATGTGATAGCGCATATGTGTTTAGCACTTGGAATTTAAAAAGTACGTGATGGCAAAGGCAAACATTATGTTCTTTTCTTTATCTTTTTTCTTTCTTTTTTTTAAATGCCCTTTCTAGGGCTGAGCTCCAGGCCTCTCACTCTTCCTTGCCTTCTCACTCAAGGCTGGTATCCTACCACTGAGCTACAGCTTCATTCTGGCTTTTTGTTGGTTGATTGCAGATGAGTGTCATGGACTTTTTTTTTTTGCCCAGGCTGGCTTTAAACCATGACCCTCAGATTTCAGCCTGTTGAGTAGCTAGGGTTACAGGTGTGAGCCACTGCTGTCCAGAGGCAAGCATTATTTTAAATTAATGTGTTCTTGATTTATCACAACAATATCTACTTATTTTTTGAAAGCAATAGCACATATACATGAGTGGCATATAATGTAATGGTTGCTTTGTAAGCACAGAGAAGCAGAGACCATGAAATTTTCTCCTTCTCTACTCCGTCCCGTGGGGCTTGTCTGTGTGCCATGAACCACTGGGCAGGAACACAAATGCTCTAGGAATCTGACTGAAGAAGGCAAATGTTGTCAAGACCCACCAGAGACTCTTGGTCAAACTATTTAGGACTTAAATTATTTCATCTTAAAGGATAGGAAGAGCCAGAGTAAGCTTAAAGAAGGCCATGGAGAAGCAGAATTGAGGTAGGCAAATTGAGCCAAGTCTAGTCACAAAAGAAGACCATGCTGGGTGGCTAGAAAAAGTAAAATTGGTTTAATGAGGCAAAGGGAGATTATGGAGATTCTTAAAACCCAAGAAGTGGAACTATAAATTTCCATTAAAGAGAAGCACTGGACCAGGACTTAAAGGACGGGGTTGTAATCCTGGCTCTGCTAATTATTAGCCTTTGGCAAGTTAAAATTTGGCACCTCAATTGTCATCATCAGAACAACTGGGATAATAATATGTACCACTCAGGGAAGAGAGCATCTGGGAAATTTCCTAGTGGGCTTTCAGTCTATTTGGGTTGAATATGAAATAGGGAACTATCTAAAATTATTGAGCAGGGAATCAGCATGATGAAAGTGATATATTAAAGAAGATTAGTTTGGCAGCTCTGTTCAGGTTGGATTAGAGTCAGAGAAGCCAATGAGAAAAAAAAAAACTATCCCAATGATCCAGAATCAAAGACTGTGGAGGAAAAAAATGGGGGGCAAAAGAAGGTTCAGATGAAAATCAATTCAATTTTTAGTTTGAGAAGGAATTGGAGATGGAATGAATCAAAAAATAATTTTGAGTTTTAAATAGCTTAGCAAGTATGGAAGAATGGCTGAAATGATGATAAAGAAAAGGGAAATGGACAGGAAACTGAACTGGGGAAAGGAAACTGAACTGGAGAATGGATTTAGTTAAGTGGGAACAGAGTGAGTAGATGGAGAGAACCAATAATCAAGTAGCCATTGATCAATGTTAAATGTTGGAAATACACAATTGGAGCTAAGATGAAGTTTGTGCTAGAGATGTCAAGACAGGAATCATGACAACTCATGTTGAACTGAGCTGTGAAATAAGTGTGTGACTTCATAGAGGAACAGCAAGAAAAGCTAGCAACCTTAGACTAAACCTGTGGGATCCTTTCTCTTGAGCACTTGTTCTAAAGCGTGACCATTTCATCATTCTGTGGCCGATAAAAGATAAAATTGGGACTGATGTAGGTAGCCTGTCAACCTAGCTACCCACAGGATGCAGAAGTGGGAGGATCATATCCAGGAAGGTGGGCAAATTGAGTTTTAATTATCTCGTGTGGTTATTAACTTTCAGTAACATTCCCATTTGTTTTAGAATACAGATCGCCAAAGTGTTTTTTTTGGGGGGGGGGATTAGAATTCAGATTAGCACAGGTATATAATTGTATCATTCTTTCCTCTTAAGAGAATGACGGGTGACTCATTCATAGTTCATATGATGAGGTATTCAACCAGACCCGTCACTAGGTGTCATGACTCCAACCTTGTCACCATGAGCACAAATGGGAGTGTGGCCACATGGCTGAACTGCTGAGCCACACAATAGACATGTTAACCAGTGGCACACATCTGACCTTCAGAACTCTTCATGCTGGTTTCTTCCCAGCACTCTGCAAATGATGTTCCTCTCTTTGTATTGGTTTGGCCTCCAAAACACTAGATTTCCTGCTAGCTGTGAACACCTTCCTCTTGCTCTTCACTTTCAATACCCTCTTCAAGTCCTCTTCTTTTGAAATCCTATTAAGACCCAGCTCCAACATCTCATCTCCCTTAGACTGTGTTTGATTCCTTAGTGAGAAAGAACTCCACCTTCACTTGGATTCTCACTTCTGCAAAGGACTTCTTGCATCTTCATGGCATTGTTTACCCTGGTGTTCTTCCCTATGTGACTGAGCTCCAGACAGCAGGAGCTGTGTCTGACTCAAGCATACATCCCACACAGCACCTGGCCTTGTCCCTTCTGTGTTGCCAAATTGAGAAGAGGATGACTCTCTTCCCAGAAACACTTAGTGATTTGAAAAAGAAAAGCTACCATTGGGAAGATGGCAGATGCTCTGTCTGTGGGGGGATCTTGAACCAATCAGGAAGAGACACTGGCAATTGCTGTAGACAGTGGGGAACCCAGGAGAACGGTAGAGATGGTTCTTGGAGAGAACCTCTAAGGTTAGCAAAGGTTAAGGACATGAGCAGAGGCTTACTTAGTAAGAGATACATTTTAGGAGCATGACTCATTCAGATGATCAGGCTATAAGAGGATACACAATAGGTTATAAAGGTCCAGAGAGAGGCAAAGAGGAGGTAAGGCATAAATACAATATGCATACACATATATATTCAAAAGAATACTTCATGTATAAAACTAAATATTGATAAGGCTTCAAAACAAACTTCAAGATATGAGGGAAAAATAAAGGAATTATTTAGAAAAGAGAGAAAAATCCATCTCAAGCTTGATAAATCAATCCCCCCAAATTATCAAATGAGTAATAATCTATCACATTTAGTTACAGCTACTGAGCCTTCAATTAACTAGAGGCTGAACATTTAAATTTGATTAAGTAAGGTGACTTGTAATAATACAGGCAATTAGCCTGGGGAGTGTGCAGGTGGAGAATGAGAAGGAAGAGACAATGCTGTAATTTGAAAGCAGGTTTTAGGGATTTTTTTTTCATACAATACCTTAGGCTTTTGATTTTTAATTTTCAATGCTCCTTAATCTTCATTATCTTATTTGAGCCTTGCATTCATTCCCCTGTTGGAAACTTAAAGAAAGCCATGTTCACATCTAGCTTTCCAGTGCCCCTTCTCAGGTACCTTGCTTATAGCTGAACTGTTGATACCATGTGACAATGTGTGTTTGACACAAGTGGTTTGAATGCAGAGCTGCTTTCCTTTACCTTCCCAACTATGTCATATGCCATGTGTTGTTCGTGTATACAGCCAGTAGTAGTTGGGAAGCGAATTATTGAGTAGCTTCCTTTGGTAACCTAATGTTTCTAAGAAGGTATCTGAGAGGCAGCTGGGTAGAGGGAAGAGAAGTGGGTGGAGAAGGCAGAGAAAGATGGAAGGATGAGCCTGGCGCCTCAGAATCCATTCTTCTCAGTAGCTCTTTTTAATTTTCTTATTGTTGTGGGTAAACTACAAAACACCCATTGCACTATTTCTGTCCTAACTATTGTAGAGTCCTAACCTCTAGAATCTCAGATCATGGGTATACTGAGCAAAAGGAGAAAAAATTAGGACCTGAAAAGAAACTAAAGCATGTATGGATGTACTTAAAAACAGGTAACTGAATTAACATGGGGTCAAATGAGTGGATCTCAATTCAATATAAAATGTTTTCCAAATTAGATGTGTTGAAACTTAATAGTCACAGTAGTAGTATTACGGGAAGGAGTCTTTAGGAGATGCTAAATCACGAGGACAGGGAATCATGGAACTTCTGGCTTTGTAAAAGATTAGAGAGAACACTGAGGCCTTGCAACCCTGTGCCCTGATCTTCTGCTTCTGCTGTCTGAGCACAAATTCACCCTTATTAATGTTTTATTTTTTGGTTGGTCCTGGGGCTTGAACCCTGGGCTTGGGCGCTGTCCCTGCGCTCTTCAGCTCAAGGTGAGCGCTCTACCACTTGAACCACACTGCCATTTCCAGTTTTCTAGTAGATTATTGGAGATAAGAGTCTCACAGACTTTCCTGCCTGCTCTGACTTTGAACCATGATTCTCAGATCTCAGCCTGCTGAGTAGCTAGGATTACAGGTGTGAGCCACTGGCACCCGGCACTCTTATTTTTATTCATCTACTTTTCCATTCTCTGAGAACAACTACATAGTGCCATCTATGAGGAAGAGGCCTTCACCAAATGTTGAACCTTAAGCTGGGATTTCTTAACCTCTATGACTGTGAGCAATAAATTGATGCTGTTTATAAATTTCCCAGTCTCAGGTGTTGTGTTCTGGCAGCAATGATAGACAAGGCACATCTCTATAAGCCCAGGGGAGTGGTCTCAGATGAGACCAATCCTAGTGATACCTTGATCTGTAGTCCAGGCCTCCAGTAGTATGAGAAAATACATTTCTGTTATATGAGCCACCCAATCTGTGGTACTTTTTATTGCAGCCCTAGAAAAATAATATATTAAGCTTTGGGGGAAAGTATAAGGAGAATAAAAAGATCATATGTGTAAGAATTATACAACTACAGCTCTATGGCTTAGAACTTACATCTGTGTGAGGCAGATAAGTGCTTCCTTAAACTTAACATCAGGAAAGAAGGAAGGAAGTACTTAGATTCTCACCTCTAAGGCCTCATTGGGCAAGTAGATCAAAATAACATCCATATTGTCATTTCCCAGTTCTGGAATAAAGAATGATTTTAAGCCTGATTGTATATGGCAGCATGCATACCATTGTTCTTGGAAAAAGCATTGAACAATTTTGGTGCCATACATGGTACAAACCTGTGCCATGGTTTGTCTCCTCACCCAGCTACACTGAACATTTCACTCTAAGCATCCCCTAAGGTCCATGAAGCTAACATTGAAATCATTACATGAAAGCACAAAAAGAGGCAGCAGTATACTCATAATCATAACTTGAAACCTCTAAGAAAAGAAGCTTAGATTTATTAATATCACTATTTATTTCAAAATTGCTCTGGCTTTCCTGGACCTGAGCAACTTGCCAATATTGAAAAGACCAGCTAGCTCTCCACTAATTTTTAGATGGCACAGGGCAGCCATCATTAATTAAGGGTGCGGCTTTGCAGTACTTTGATTATGAAGAAAACTTACCAGCATTTACTAAAAGGGAACCAGTGGGAAGGCTTATGATGAAACACTCTAAGAGAGCTAGATGTAAACTTTGATATTTAAAGTCTGCTGGGTTTTGCCTGATTCTAAGTTTGTGTCATTTGCAAGTGAAATCAACATCAGATTTCTATTCTTTATGACTGCTGAGCAACAATACTGGATCTACTTTGGAAGGACTCACATTCTGTATTTTCACATGTGACCTGAATTTTATAGGAGGTTGGAACTGCATTGGAACGTGAGCTGTAACTATCAGTAAATTTAAAATATGTTGTTGAAATGGGCTATATGCTTACTGCCTATCAGAATAAACATTGTCAGTAAGGCATTCTTGAAAAATGTAAGTGGTTGTAGCTATTAGTAAACTTTAAAATATGTTGTTGAAAAGGGCTTTATATTTACTGCCATGAAGAATAAACATTGTCGGTATGATATTCTTGAACAATATAAGTGGTTACAGCCTTTTAAAAAGCAATCACACAATTGTCTAATTAGGAAGTAGAGAAGAAAGCACTATTTGTTTTACTTACAGTTTAGAAAAATAATGCTTCACATGAAAGCATAACTGACTATGAATGATGTGTTGTGTCAGTATCTGGCAAGTGTTTTAAATAAAAACAGTATGTATAAAGGTAAATACAGACTACCTATCATTGACCACATTCTAATGCTGGAATATATAAGCTATTTCTCTCACTGCCGCTAGGAGCAGGCCTGCTAGAGCAACTCTAACCCAAAGAGCATGTGCTTCACTGTCCTGCCAGGCTTTTCCAACACAAAGACCTACTATTTGTAGGTTGTTGATTAGACTGGCTTTGGAATCCAATATGTTTATTTGATGAATTACTGACGCCCAATACGACCTGTCACCTAGAATAATGGAAGGGAGAAGTGAACCACTACGCTTGGACAGCAAGAGACATAATTTGGATAGACTGCAGTTGGCAGCTTTGTAGGAGTAGTTGTAAATTGTCATTCTGAGCCTCTTTTTTCATTTCATTTTAAAAATGAATTGTAAAATATAATTATAAAAAGGAGTCCGGAGTATCTTTTCTATCTAAAAATATTTTTATTGTAAAGATGATGTACAGAGGGGTTACAGTTACATAAGCCAGGTAATGAGTGCATTTCTTTTTGAACAGTGTCACCTCTTCCCTTGTTTTCTCCCAGTTTTTTCCCTCCCAAACACTCTCCCCCATAAATTATATAGTTCACTTCCAACATTGTATCTACTATTACTGCTGAATTAGTTCATCTTTTGTCCCACCATTTCTTTTTTTTTAATTAACTAATTTTTTATTGTGAAAATACTGTACAGAGGGGTTACAATTACATGGGCAAGATAATGAGTACATTTCTTATCAAGCATTGTAGCCTGCTCCTTTGTTTCCCCTTCCCATCCCTTCCCATCCTTCCCTTGCTCCCCCAGCTAATCCCCCCCTGCACCAAAGTTGGAAAGTTCGTTTTCGACATAACGACTTGTACTTCTCATTGTTGCAATGGGTCCACCTGTATCCCTAGTTAAACCATTTCTGTGCTTCCTCTTCCTCTCCCCAAAGCAGACAAACTTACATACAAGACAAAAGGTACAGAAATCAAAAACAGTGACAAAGGGAAAAAAAAGAAAAATAACAAAAAATCTTATTTCCTTTTCTTGGAGTTAATTTCAATAATAATCATTTTATAAGATCATATTCACATAGCTATTGAGCCTTTGTGATCCTCTCCTAAGAATATCCTCCTTTAGTCTTATTGTGTGAATAGAGTCCTGTTTATCCTATCCAAGAATAATTTTTTTGTCTTTTACCATCCATCTACTTGTAGATTTATGGACACATTCTAATTCTTACAAATGAGGGAAATCATACATGCTATGTTTCTTTGGGTCTGGCTTACTTTGTTCTTTTCAAAAGCAGGGTTAGAAGTGGCACTGTGGCTCAACATGGTAGAGTGCTAGAAACCAGGCCCTGAGTTCAAGCCCCATAACCAACACCAACACAAACACAAACAAAAGAAAACAAAACCCCTAACTTCAAAGGCAAGGTTGTATCACAGTCTTGTTCTTACTGCCATCAATCATACTAGGTTGGCAGAATTCATGTTTTTTTAAAAAGAGCAACTGACTATAGGACCAGGACAAAAATGCTGTAATATGACCTTTACAAAGAGTCTAAAGCAAATTTCCAGATCAACACGAGCATGCAGTTCACCAGAGTGAATTATAAATCAGTGTCCCATCATGCTATCTAGTGTAATGAAATGGTCTTGAAACATGTGGCTATCCTCCAACATCTCAAGGTTGGGTTTAGACATTGTATATGGATTTATAATTCAGAACTTACGTTTTCCTATAGAAATATCATTATATTTATGCCAATAATACTAGTTAGTACTTATTAGAACTAATATTGCCAAAATCTTACATTACAAGGCATCAGCTATATTCTTCACTAATAAAGTAAAAATAGAGTACAATAAAATTACAATTATTTTCATTTGTCATGATCTCTAGATTTAAAGGAAAAGAAGTTTGATTTTAAAAATAAAAAGAGTTAGCTGGGTGCAGATAGCTCATGCCTGTAATCCTAGCTACTCAGAAGGCTGAGATCTGAGGGTCAGAGTACTAAGCCAGATTTAGCAGAAAAGTCTTTGAGACTCTCATTTTCAATCAACCAGCAAAAAGCTAGAAGTAGGGATCTGGCTCATGTTGGAGAGTGCTCCTTTTGAGGAAAAAAAGCTAAGTGACAGCGACAAGGCACACTCACAAACACACATACACACATACACACACACAAACACAAATGAATTATCAAATCTATCACCTCCTAGCCTTCAGGGACAGGAAGGAGGATATCAGAAATAAGTGACCAGCCTGATCTAAAGCTTGAGGATGAATTATGACAATGGATATTTTAATATTATATCATTAGAAAAAGATAATGTTTATAAGTACTCTAGCCATTGAAATTCTGTGTTGCTTACTTACTACCTTGTACACACTGTGCTTGTTTTATAAAACTTACCTTATTTGACCTTATTAACCTTGAAAGAGAGCTATAAGTATACTTGTTTTCCAGATAAAGAAAACAAAAAATACATAAAAGTTAAGTTTCTGATAGTCTCAGATAGCAGCTGAGCTAGTGACCCAGATTTGAGCCCTGAACCAGCTCTACTGAGGTCATGCCCAGATTGAGAATGAGTCATGAGGCTCCCTCCCTGATCTATCTTGAAGTTTTGTACCATTAAAGAGACAAAAACTTGTACTTCATATTAGTGCTTTGAACAAAATATTCACCAAACATTGTCGATATCATTTATCTAACCATGTAATACCAGCACTAGCTCATGATTTGCTTTCTTTCTTCACTGTCTTCAAACTTTTCACTGTTCTGCATTCTTAATGTCTTGAATGTCCACATATTTCCTCCACATGTTTATCAACCTTTAAACTTTTTCTGGGGCTGGGCACTGTTGGCTCATGCCTCTAATCCTGAGGATCATAGTTCAAAGCCAACATGGACAGAAAGGCTTTTATCTCCAATTGATCACCAAAAAGAAGAAAGTATGCTGTGGCTCAAGTGGTAGAGTGCCAGCTTTGAGTAAAAAAGCAAGGGGTAGAGCCCAGGGCTGGAGTTCAAGCCCCAGTACTGGCACATACGCACTCACAAAACAAAAACAAACAAGCAAAAACCAAAATAGCAAAACATAACCTTTCTAAAATTTTGATTAAAAAATTTAAATCACTTTGAGCAGTAGGCATATTATAATTTAAAATTCTGTAGACATCATAAACCTAAGGTGTTTCTTTTTTATTTGGTCCAGAATATGTTCCCACATTGATGACATGTCAATTAGGCTTTCTAATACAATACTACATTTTTATGTTTATACTGGACCAGCAACATGAAGAATTTGAACATTAGCCTTCACTGGGAGTGCACAATATCTCATCTGAATTCTATTGTTGAATCATATTTGCATTCTAGTGCACACATATCCTTGTGCCTCTCATCCCATATTTTTAAAAATTGCATTTGAAAACAAGAGTGTATGTTGTAGCTAAGCAAGTTCATAATTGTGTTTCTGAGATTTAAATTCTGTCTTCCTTGCTTTGGCACTGTATCCATTCATGGGTGTAGAAAACAAGAATATTTTATTCTTGTTCTGATATGTCCTACTAATACATGTTTATGGAAGAAAATTGCCATGGTTATTAAAAGAGTCTATGACATTTTCTAAAGAGTGTGGGTATTGCCTGTACAGCCTGGCTGAATTCCAATTTGGGTAATTACATTCTGCTCTCTGGTTACCTTAGCGATTCTCTGTCTTGCTCCATGGGTCCTCACGGTGGTTGAGCTCAGCTGAGATATTCCTGTTTGTCCTCCCTAGTTTTTTTAATAATAGGAGCTGGGGTATTCTGGTCTTTGGAAATTCATTTTCTATATATTAAGACACGCTCAAAATTTTGTACATAATTTGAAATATGAAATAGAGCCTGACTTTCTAATCTGGTTTATTTATTTATATTTTTAGAATAGAGTGAACAATATAATCAAGGAGAAAAATGTAGTCTTGGCTTTTTTGTATCATTTACCATGCTAATTATTCTTATAGAATTTAGGCAATTTTCTAGATTTGTTTAGTCTTATTGCTCTCTGAATTTACATACATGCTAGAACTTCTGTTAATGCTTCTTATGGTCTGACTTAAGGTAGACCTTCTTATGGGTTTATCTAAGTACTCAATTTCTAGACTGTAAGTACTAAGGAAAGCCATTGTTCCATCCTAAGGGGTAGCTCTTCCTGGGACTGGATTCTACAATGAGGAAGGGCAAAGACCAATGAGAGAAAGGCAGAGCCAGAGCCAGGGAGACCATGGTTATCTGCAGCTACTTTTCTTCTTTCGATGAGTTAAATGTAGTCCAAGTAGGTTAAAAAATGAATTTGCTTTGTAGGAAATAAAAGATTTTAATTGCCTTCTAGTTTGACTCTTAGAGATTTCTTTCTAAAAGATTGATTTGTAAGGCCCAAATTCTTAGCTTCTTTTTTTGGAATTGCTATTTTGAGGTTTGGAGAAATTTTAAAAGTTTAATTTTTTTTTGGACAGGCCTTTAAATCCCAGCAAGAATTAGGCCATGTGATAAGTGCTTCTATTATGTAAGAGACAGAAGTTTGTGGGTTTCGATTCAAGATTGAGTCACTGCTGTGACATCCCTGGTGTTAGTGAATAGCAGCACATCCAAAAGCTCCGTTGTACTTGAAGCATGAGAATCGATTAGAGTAGTCCACCCAGGGACTAGTCCATCCAGTGCCCAAATGGGCACTGACCTGGGATGAAGAAGGCTAATGCAAGGTTCCAGTCTTGGATTCATTGCTGGCTGCAGGACTTCTGTGCTGCCTCTTTGACACTTTAGGCTTCAAGCTCTTAGACAGAATGGCAAAATTTGGAAGCAGGGCTGTGGACAAAAGCAACCTAAACAGTTAAAGGGAGGGGGTAACAAGGTCGACAAGAATTGTACTCAATACCTTACGTAGGTATGTACATCACCTTGATAATAAAATTAAAGTTAAATAAAATCCCCACAAAAAACCTAGAATATTCTACTTCTAGAACTACTCCATAGAAGAAAACATCAAAGTTAGAGGAAATCTGGACATGTTCTAGAGTTCTTGAGTATAGAAAATTGAAAATATATGTTTGGTTAATTTCTTTTACTTGATAGGAATATCTAATTCATAAGAGTGCTGATTGCATGATGACAATCTTATCACATGTGGTGGTTCATGTCTGTAGAAGCCAAGGCAAGAGAATCTCAAGGTTGAGTTAGATAGTAGACTCTGTCTTAAAAAAGAAGGAAAGGAAAAGAAGGAAAGACAGAGAGAAAGAGAGAGACAGGAAGAGAGGGAGGGAGGAAGGGAGGGAGGGAGGGAGGAAGGGATGGAGGAAGGGAAGAAGGAAGGAAGGAAGGAAGGAAGGAAGGAAGGAAGGAAGGAAGGAAGGAAGGAAGGAAGGAAGGAAGGAAGGAAGGAAGGAAAAATGGAAAGGAGAAGGAAAGAAACCAAAACAACACCAGAGACCAGAGACACTGAGATTTAATTCTTGGTACTAAACCTGATGTACAGTATTGAAAGTCAGGAGATGTGTGGTCTGCTTCTTCTTTGTCAGAGACTGCTAGCATCAAAGTATCCCCAAAACGACTATATAAGGATCATTAAACCAACAAAACCAACAATTCAAGTTCAAATACTGAAGCATGGACTTTAGAATCTCTGGTTTTCTCCTTATTAATGGTGTGACTTTAGTCAAATGATTTAACCTCTACGGAAAATAAATTTTCATATTTGAAAAATAAGAATAATAATATTGACTCTTGGGGTTTTGCAAAAATTCTTTTGGTAACATAAGTAACAGCAATTATTGGGAAGCGATAAATTGTTGCCTGTCTTCTGAATCTGATGGGAATTGAGCAGCAGACTTCTTGGGTTCTCAAGTCAGATTTGGTGGCAAAAATCCCTACTGTCAATGTAAACAATAATCAACACTTATATACTATGTTATAGAATTGCACAAAAATTATCTCATTTGCACATCACAATAACCCAAGAATCAAAGTAGTTTCAATTCATTTTAAGGATAAGAAAACTAAAATGATATTATTAATGTCATCCAGCTGTTAAGTAGCAAAACTAGAGCACAAGCCTTCCCTCTCCTCCCCTCCCTCCCCTTCTCTCACCTCTCTCCTTCCCTCCCTTCCTTCCCTTCCTTTTTTTCCCTTCCTTCCTTCCTTCCTTCCTTCCTGTTCTTTACATCTTTCTTACTGCAGTGATTAAATACAACTAAAACATTATACAGACAACCATTATATAGACCCTGGGCTATTTATATATGCTACTATTTCTTACAGCTTTTCCTTGTAGTAAAAGAAAAGGTGAGTTGATTTTTTTGTTGGAAAAATACTTCTCATCATTGAAGAAATCAAGGGAAAGATTTTGCCACAAATCCAGCCTCCATCCTCCAAATTAAATTATGGCAACAATCAGTTTTCTCTTAAGGCCTAGAATTTTGTCAGTGGTTCACAGGATGGTAAAAGATTATTTGCATTTCTTTTACTCTATGACTAGCACATTGCCCTGCACAAATTTGACATTCCATTTGCTTTCATTTTATCTAAGCCCTTATATTCTCAGGTTCCAGTTTGCACTTCTACTGAGCTAAAAGGTGCAATTTAGCTTAGCATAGTAAAACCTGCCTGTAGTACCAGTTACTTGGGAGGCTGAGGCAGGAAAACCATTGAGCTTAAGGGTTTAAGGCCAATTTAAGTGGCATAGCATGAATTCATCTCTCATCTCTTAAAAGAAAGAGGAAAAGCACACTTATGCTCAAATCAAAGTCATAATAAAATAAAACTCTTGCCAATGGCTAATTATACAGCAACTCAGATATTTTTCTACCATACTTTAAATTTTTAGCTGTATTACTATACATTTCACTAAAAATTCCCACCTTGCTCAATAGACATTATGTTGAAGATCAACTATACAACTTACGGATGGGGACAGGAAGGAAAAACTGAGAGAGAGCAAGGGAAGCATTGTCCAAAAAGACATGTACTCTTTACCTGACCTATGTAACTGTAACCCCTCTGGATATCACATCACCTTTATAATAACAATTTAAAAAAAAGAATTCTCATCCTTAACAGAAGATTCACTTTGAGAAGATTCTTATCTTCTAGTTCTTTTTTTGGTTGATATTTTCATTTTTCCTAATAGATCATCAATTGTTAATGCTTGTCTATTCTAACCAAAGATGAAAGCCCACTATATGAACTTGATGCTTTTACATGAATGGCTGTATGTAATTTTCATCATTGATTCTGAGAGGGAGGTCAAATTTGATGAATTCAAATACTTCAGAATAAAGCTGAGGCTCAGTGCAATTCAGCAAATATTTTTGCGCATATTCATAAGTGTACTAGGTGCCAATATTTTTTAATTAACTTTAAAGATAAGCAAAGATGAATAAGATATAATTCCTGCCCTTTCAAGTCTATAAATTGCCTCAATACAGCATGGAACACTGATTTATTCCCATTTCTTATGTGACAATCAGTACCAGGATTTTATTCTGAGCCATGTTTTCCTCTTACATTTTTCTTACCTCTGGAAATTCATTTATATTCATTTCAACCACAGGATAATGCTCTATGATTCTCAAACATTTGTGTCTTCTGGATTCTAGTCTCTTATTTGTAACTGTCTTCAGTAGGGTTTCTTAGATATTTTAATTTTTCCTTGCAAAAGCATTTATCCCTTTCTGTGTTCTGGTTTCATGGCACTACTGTGCTTCAGTTTTCCAAACTAGAGAGCTCCAATGCATCCTTTATCTGTCACTCTCCTATCCTTCATATTTAATTGTTCATCAAATCCTATGAATTTTATCCCCTAAATATGCCTTGAATTTGATCTTTAAATCTCTGTCTTTATGGGCCTGAATTCAGTGAAGCTTCATTTCATTTCTTACCTGGCTACTGCAGTCATCCAAGTACTGTTTCAATCTTTTCTTTCCCTTCAAGCCAATTCTCTATAGAGCTGCCGGGTTGAGTTTTCTGAAATATTGATAACATATCTTTTACTTATCTAGAACCTTTCAAAGCTTCCTCTACCACTGAGATAACTTCAAATCATTATCCTAGCATTATTAATCTGTATTAGCTTATTCTTCTAGCTGTACCTCTTGGGCCAGGCACATCTGACTTTGATTCTAAAGTGATAACTACTTCACATGTAAAAGTAAGACCATCATCATTTCTGGTTGGTCAGTAGTTGTGCTGATTATTGCTAAGTATTTTGAATATCCATCCCTCTTCTAGTAATACCAGGTTATTGCCCATTCTCAAATCATAGATTTTTTTTTTTGCATAGCCAGGTTCACTCTCCCCTATTCTTTCTTCCTGGAAAATGAATACAAATCCTTCCGATATTCTGCTCAAGTATTAATTCCTCTGTAAAGTCTTCCCTGCTCTATCTCCACAGACAGATTGTTTTCCTCTGACCTTTCAACAATACATTTTACACATTCCATTATAGCATTGGTCCTGTTGTTTTACAAACAGCAATTACTAATGGGAAAATTTTAAGAAAAAATACTTTTTCTATCATGTAGCTTATGACTTGGCATACAACAAAGGCTCTCATAAGACATTTGAGGATTGATACATTCTAGAAAATTTTCATGAAACTGATTTCAAGGTTGATCTTCAGGACTGGGTTGAAAACATATGGCTAAGACTAGCACGTGCCTAGAGGCAAGAACGGTCAGTTTGTTATGGAACAGGGAGCTTAAAGTCGAAGATGAAATTGATTAGGATGTAATTGTGGAGTGCTCTGACAACACACTGAGCTGTTTAGTTTATATCTTATATGTATTGGGACATTAGAGAGCTGTGAACATGAGGGCTGTCTTCCAATCTACCATTTAGGGGGGGCAAGCATTTCTAATAGCACTGAAGTCTTGGAGCCTGCAGGTACCTAGAGTCCATAAGTGTCAGATTTTAGAACTCTGTCTAAATCTATGAGTATAGAGACAGGAATAAATATCAAATACATTTTGTAGGCTGAATTGGCAAGATTTTTGTAGTTAGTCAAGTGTGGGGCTAAAGAGAAAGTGAAAGAGTGACTATGATATGTCAAAATTTTGTGGCTAAGAGATGGATGATGGTGCATCCTTTGGGAACTCCAAGCAAGATGAGGGAGAAGGGCTGTTAGCCACTGTGGACACTTCTTACACTCACAGCCCCAATTACAAGCATACCCCACATACTCATTTCCTAAACATTTTATTAGTCATCTCAATTTCTGAGTGTGGTTAAAAAATTCACTGTAACATTTCAGAAGCAGTGCTGAAAAGTACCACCCATCAATCATTGCTGTATGGACTTGCTAAAGATAATTCAAGGAATATAAATAATTGTATTTCTTTTTACTAGAGTTGGGGATAACAGTTCTGTGTCAAATATATGTATTGCCATAAGAATGCACATACACACACATTTATAGCCTCCAGAAGAATTGTTATATATTGAAAACTATGCTACTTTAAAATCAATAGCTATGTTAAAACAACATTAACTTAGAATGCAGAAGGAGAAAATAATTTAGTCAATGAATAGCATATGGATTTCTGCACTGACCAAAATGGTAATCACCAATCACAAATGGCCCAGTTAGTACTTAATAGTTAGCCAAACTGAGATGTGCCATATTGTAAAATTCACATTTGATTTTGAAGATTTAATCAAATAATTCCATGTATGCCATTGATAATTTGTTATATTCACTACATGTTGAAATGACAATACATTGGATGTATTGGTTATATAAAATCAATATGATCAGAATTTGTCTCTTTTTTACTTTCTAATTATTTTATCTTTTGTTATTTACTGTAAAGGTGATATCTTTTTAAAAACTTTTAACTGTTCCTCTTACAACATTTGGAATCATACTGCATTTCTTTTTCTTTTTGTCCATCGTGGGGCTTGAACTATGGGCCTGGGCACTGTCCCTAAGCTCTTCAGTTCAGGGAGAGCGCTCCACCACTCGAACCACAGCGCCACCGCCGGTTTTCTGGAGGTTAATTGGAGAGTCTCTGGCCACCGGCGCCCGGCCAAACTGCATTTTTATTAGACAGTACTACAACAGTTTTATTCAGTGGCCCGCTAACAGTTCCCAGTGTCCATGTGGTTGTGATGTATGAGGCGTTTGTGATCTCTGAGGCCGCTGTGATATTTGAGGTGGTTGTGATATGTACTAGATGTTTGGGATTCATTGTGGAAAAGCAACTGGATTGCATTGTGTACTTGATAACATTTCTATCCACATGCAGAACATTTCTCAAGAAAGTAGATTGAAATATTTGTAGATTTTTCTTGTCTTCTCTCTTAAACATTCATTTGTTTTCTTTTATTATCTCCTAAAATATTATTTTGTGATTTGTAATGTGATTTATATGCTATTTCCTAAATAGCAGTAAGCAAATTGAGAAGTTCCCAGAACTCAGATGGGTGGTGGTGGCTCACGCTTGTAATCCTACTCAAGAGGCTGAGATCTGAGGATGCAATTCAAAGCCAGCTCAGATTCTAGCTCAAATTAACCAGCAGAAAACTGGATGTGGCACTGTGGCTCAAAGTGGCAGAGTGCTAGCCTTGAGCAAAAAAGCTCAGGGACAATGCCCAGGCCCTGAGTTCAAGCCCCATGATTGACCTAAATGAAGTTCCCTGAAGTGTTTGGCTAGTAGAAAAGAGTTAGTACATATGTACCCATGCAAAATCTTGGAACATAATGATAGTAGTTAATTTTTTTTGGGGGGGGGGCCGGTCCTGGGGCCTGAACTCTGGGCCTGGGTGCTATTCCTCAGCTCTTCAGCTCAAGGCTAGTGATCTACCACTTGAGCCACAGCGCCACTTCTGGCTTTTTTCTTTTTGCTTATGTGGTGCTGAGGAATCGATCCCAGGGCCTCATGCATGCAAGGCAAGTGCTCTACCACTGAGCCACCTTCCCAGCCCCATCATAGTAGTTAATTTTAAATAACAAAAAATCCATTATTTCTTCTCAGAAAAGTAAGATGATATTTTCCAGGGCTGTAGACCTTGGGTAATTGGGGAAGATTATATTAGCCTCATAGAAATAGAAAAAAGAAGTAGAGGAGGAAAAAATGTTACTTGCATTTTGTAAATATTGGAGTCTTAGGTAAAATGAAATTTACTATGTGTTGATGACATTATTAATACTAGATTTTTGCTGCCCTTCCAGAGTACACCATATAAATGTCTGTGATTAGAAAGTCACCTAGTTTTTAAGCAAAAAATGACTTTTAATAGGCCAGTACCTTAAACTCTAATGTTGTAAGCAAGATGTTTTACTGCCTTGATTCTTTCAAATTTTATATGGGGAATCTATTTTATTTTGTTATATTTTATAGGAATGAGAAATAATGTTGTATCTTAAGAAACAGTTATATTTCTAATTACAAAGGAAATGCTTCATCAAATAGTATAGGGACTTAGATGTTAAGTACAAAAACAGTGGAGTACAAGGGATTCAAAACATGCTTTAAAAATGGCAATTTCATGTTAGAGGAGGTTGTTTTTTTTTTTTGCTGGATTAGAGTAGTGCCCATGGAAATAAATAAGTAGCTGAAACAATTTCTGAGTACTTGGGAAGTATTTATGAATAACAAGATACGAATGTAGTTTAGCCTTGCAATTCCCAATTAATAGTACAAGTGGGAACATCTCTTACTTACAAAGGTCTGTCTGAATTGAGGTTAAGTTCTGTTCAGTCTCCTGAGTGCCACTCTGGATGTGTTTTCATATTTTGATTACTAAAAAGCATTTTGTTTCTTTTTAAAAAGAAAATTTGCATCGGTTGCTGAATAGCCCACATCATGGACTGAAATGCTCTAAAAGTATGCACAAACAAAGCAAAAAGAAAAAAATCCAGGAAAATGGCTAAGTTTTCAAATGAGTACTTTGAATTGAATTATTCAAGGCTAGACTGCATATTCAAATATGAGTTATGCATTTTGACAAAACATTGTTAACATTCCTGCTCACTGTGAATAAGTATTAATAATACACTGATTGTACCTAGGGTGCACCTTAGATTCTGGCTTCAAAATATGCCAAATGTACCTTTTTTTCCTATGCATTCATAGTAGGGTGTGTTTTTGCATCTACATTAAATATATGCTCAGTCTTGGAAGAAAACATCTGTGAAAATAAGTTGTTTTATCAGAACTTGTATGCTTTAAAGTATCGATGAACTGAAGACATTTTGAGTTTTATTTAAAGCCTTTACAATGAAAGGAATTAAATCACTTAAAAACAAACAACCAACAAGAAAATAGAAAAGTATGTTACTCACTGACACAAAGAAATACGAAGTTCTGCCTGTTGGGCCACGCCATCCCTCTGGAGTAAGGCAGTTGGTAGAAAAAGCTCAATATCTCAGGGATATCAGCCGTCTTCAGCTTGCGCTCATGTGTTTATTTTGAGCTGAATGTTCATTGATTCAATAATTGTTTATTGAATTCATATTATGGATTAGGTCTGAGCAAAATAGACATGATCACAATCTTTATGACACAAACTACTGAGACTGGAGACAAAGCTGACAATAGGCGAATGATTGTGCCCATAATTTTGGCAAGAGGAAATAGTGGTTAAAGGTGTGCATTCTGGACTTAGATGTGGGTTGGTGTCCTGGCCTCACCTTTTGCTAGCTGTGGCATCTTGGACAAGTTATATCTATCTATCTATCTATCTATCTATCTATCTGTTTTTATATGTCCACTCATTTATTCAAGAAATAATTTCACAATGAAAATAAGTCATATTATATATCTGATTCACTAGTCTAGTATCAGCCAAATATATGTTTTATTGAAAGAGTGAAGTAAGTTTATATTACAGATAGGCTAAAATTCTGGAATTCCCATAATCTTGTGATTTAGTAATCTCCAATCTGAACAAAAACTTGCTTAGAATAATAGATGCTAAGCATAAAGCAGCTAAACTAGCTCTAGTCTAGGTTGTCCCTTAATAGAACATGTTTGGTTTCTATCAAGGCTTCAGAAAACACTATGGATATTTAGGGAGCAAGTACCAAAAATGTCTGTGCTGAAATAGGCAATATTCCTATCATGTGCAATTTAGAGCTGGGTCAAGTTAATGTAGGCATGCTTCCGTGTCCACAAGGTGGCAAGGAGATATTGTTTGCCTCATAGAATAATCTGGAACATATAAAACCTGTGCATGTGCTATTTATCCTTTTTTCATGTACTATAGTAAAAACATAGGGCATATAACAATCCCAGGTGATCTTACCTGAAGCCTTCCCAAAGAAAGAAGGGATATTTGAATTGGAATCTGTAGAATGGGTAGAAATTAAGTAGACTGAAGGGATTGGAAGTGAAGAAGAAAGTAGGGCTGATGTTGCAAACATCCTGAGGCTGGATGCAGCCTCATACCTTCAGGGGAGAAAGAGTAAAAAGGCGATGGTCTTTGCTTACAGCAAGGATTTGAGCATGTTTGGATCTTACATTTGTATGTTCTGTGTGTTTCTATGCATATATGTACATGTGTATATGTGTGTGTGTTTCTTTTCCACTCTCATCCCTCTCAAGCAAGAGGATGGGAGAGAGAGAGTATTTTCTGTGTCTTCTATGTTCATTTTTGCAAATAAATTTCATTCACAAGGGCTTCTACATATAACTAAAGGTTAGCATTCTGTCTAAATATTAGAAGTAAATTAAAGGGCCTCTTGAATTTTGACTTATCTTTATCTTTTTGTGTGCATTAGAATTCTCTTTTTGTGTTTAGGCTCCACAGCCAACATGCTGCAACCAGCTGAAAGAGAATTTTTTAAAATAATACTCAGTACAAAAGAGGTGGGGCGGATGGATGGGTGCTAATTAAACCTAAGTAGTAAGAGATTTAGTTTTTAAAAAGGGAGAAATTTCTCTATGACTCCTAATGGGATGATGTCATGTTCTACTTCCTATTTTATGTAAAATCCATTATACAATATGTAAAATAATTCTCCAAATCTTGATTCTCTCAGTTGAAAATGACCCAGAGCATAAACTATAAGAGGAAGGTTCGAATTTCTTGATCTTTGGTACTCTTTTGTTCTCTTGGTATGTAGTATCTGAAATCAGCAGAATAATTTAGAAATGGGAGATATTGAAACAACTAATTTTTCTTTTTTTTTTTTTTGTAATCTGTATAGACTTCAAAATGCCTACAAAGCACAAAGTGCCAGTTCCTATAATTTGTTGGCAAGGATAAAAAGAAGAAAGGAAATTATTTCCTAGGCATGTGAATCAGCCCAGCTTTAACAGATATTTCTCTGTCATGTGCAGCCTGAGGGCTTATGCCTATCTGAGCTTTATTTGACAATTACCACTTGCCAGCATAATTAAATGATAATTTATAAATACTAAGAAAGCATAATGGGGAAGAGCAAATAGGTGCTTATCAGGGCATTGAATAAAGTTGATCTGCTCCAGTGGCAATTTTCATCTCTTATCTAGGTTGTTAACTGGTCTCATTTTGTTGTGTGTATTTTGTTTAGGTTTAATGTTTGTTAGGGTATTATTATCTACCATATATATATATATATATATATATATATATATCTCCTTTTTCCCCATACAAAATTCTAATAATGCTTTGGCTATTCTTTTTGTGGCCAATGTATTTATGAAATATTGCTTATTTTTAGTACTTAGAGAATTTCACAAATTACAAGAGACCTTAAATTAGCAATTTTTTGCTTTCCCTCTCCTCCCTGTTTCTTTTCAATGAAAATAGGAAGTTCTTTTCTTTGCTCTGTGTGTGTGTGTGTGTGTGTGTGTGTGTGTGAGAGAGAGAGAGAGAGAGAGAGAGAGAGAGAGAGAGAGAGAGAGAGAGAGAGAGAGTTATTTTTTAATCAGGTTTTTAATCACCTGGGCTTTGCAGTTAATTACATTCCATAGAGTCCCTTCATCTATTTCCTACAATGCTGGCAGACTTTTTTATGTAAGTAAGAGAAAGCACATATATGTGAGTTGTAGGCTCTGGTGAGGAGAGTTTCCTAATCTTGCAGTGATAAGAATGATACTTTATATGCAGCATGGAAATTTTGCTATGTTCCTACTGAATGTAGAAATTACCCAAAGAAAGAATTCTGTAGGATAGACAGCTTTTGTCCTATCTATGTCCCTTCTCAAGTTTCCTAACCTATTATAAATATTAGGGCAATTTCTGCAGAAGCTGTTGTGAAGCTCATGGACAGAAACACAGATTTGTCCTGGGTAACCTAGATAAAGCAGTGCAAGAGCAATCATTTATTTGAATGGAAACAAATCAGCAGAATGACAAAAAGAAAAAAGGGGAGGGGGAAAGAATTTCCATGTCTATAAAAAAGCAGTTTCCAGAAAGGCAAATGAGTGGAGAAAGCAAGACACATTAGTGGGTCATGAAGAGCTCATTCTTTCTCTCCCCTTTCTTTTTCTCTTTCTGCCTTCTTCTTTCCCTTCCTCACGCTCCATCATGAAGTTAAATAATTTTAATGTCTACTGATTAGGGTTGTGGTGGTTTGAGTGAGAAGTGTAAGAATAGATTATCAGGAAAATAACAAAATAAAGGGGCTTTGGTGTTTAAAATAGTCAATTCCACAAATTATTCAGCATTTTATCCTTATAAATAGCAATTATATGCCTTTTTCAGAGATGAAAAATTATCTTTCATATTCAAATATTTAAATATACAGTGCCGTCTGTGGGGCAAAAAAAATCCTAATGTCAGAACCGATTTTTATACAAGGAATAATTTGAAAGTGGTGGATTAGTTTCCACCTTTTGAAACACAGTGCTTTCTGTAATCTTCAAACATTATTTAGGATAATGGAAGCCATCATCCTGGTTCTCAAATGTTAGCACTTCCATTAGAATTTGCAGCTACCTCTTATTTTTTATATTAAAATACAAGGCTTAAAAGGTATTATCTTACTAAAGGGGGGCAATTGTAGAGATGATTTGATTGAATAAAGGAAAAAGCTGTACAGGCCTTTTAAGATCAAGGATGTATTGATGGAAAGCTATCATTAGAAACAATTAATGTTCTCCAAGGGAAGAAATTGATTATGGACAAAGATGGACCCTAAGGAGCAGATATGTCTTAATGCTTTAAGGCCTTAAGGATTATACATTTCATTCACAGCACCTGTATTTTAACCCTTTTTAGTGGCTAGAATACTAGCCTACTTTTACAGAAGGCTACAAATGAAAGGAAAAAAATGTGCTTTGTAAAGGATGTTTATAGTGATTGACATGTGATTCTTTAAACAATATTAAAATAATTAAATTTGTAGTATCATTTTTTTTTCTTTTGAGTCTGTAGACACAGCTTTGTAGAAGAATGAAATCAGATCGTGATGGCCAGTCCACAGTATTGTTGAATGTGGTAATGCCCAATAATTACAGTTAAAGACATGCTTTTATAAGGAGCCCCTGAACTTCAGCTGCATTTATGTTTCCAAATAACATATCCCTTTAACTTTGTTCGTCCTGCCTATGGATCTTGTACAAAGCATTCATCATGTTGTTAGCCAGTCCCTAGCAGCCGTGGATCACAATTGGGTATTTAATAAGGTGGCAACCCTACTGGGAACATTTCACATAATTATTCTTAGCAGAAAGAAGATTGCTATGGCTTTTTTCCCTCTTTTTGAGTTTGGCAAAATTCCAGGTGATTTAGTTTGGGCTCCTAAAAACCTGTTATATATCATTGGTGAATTATACTTTATATACAGTCTGTATCATTACTTCTTGTACTATATATTGCAGGCCAATAGGCTGGGTTTAATTGTATGGTTTTGGTCTCCTCAGATTAGGCTGGCTCCAGAATAGGTAGGTGATCAAAGTGATTTTTGGCTATAGGTTTAAGAGGCTGTTGATCTGAGCACAGAAGTGCTATAGATAGATAAATAGATAGATAGATAGATAGATAGATAGATAGATAGATAGATATATAGATAGATATAGATATAAAGATTTCACTGCATTGCTTGATTATGTGTCATGGTTATTGTTAAATATTAGGAGAAAATCATATCCAGAAGTAGTAAATACCTTATTTAGAGAGAACTGTGATGTTTAAGTATCATGTATAGAAAGCACTTTTACTTCTTGGGCCTTAATTTTGAGCTTGCAGAGTTGAGAACTGTCATTAATTAGCATTTATACTTAAAATGTTCTCAGTTTAAAAGCTATGTCTTAATGGTCTTAGACTTTAGAGATTATGTAATTCATTTACCACCACTAAATAAAGATTTCCAAATATTTCAAAGTATTTGAAAATAATGTTCCCAAGGAAACAGTGAGTAAATAAGCATGCTATATTACTATGGTGTTATAATAATAATATTAGAAGGATGTTAGTATATCATTTTGAGTATATGATTATATTATGACTTCAGTTCTCCCATTTGCTATTGTCAATTAATCTCTGTCAGAACTCCACATTAGCAACAGTGCTTACTATATTATTTTGGTGACTACAGGAGTGGCTTTGGGGGAAAGATAAACATCTTCCTATGTGAGGAGAGCATTTCCTACATGGTTTTTCTTAATATCAAACATAAGAGAGACCAGGTAGGGTGGTACACTCCTGTAATCCCATCTGAGGTAAAAGGATTATGAGTTTGAGAGTTGCTTGGGCTTTATAGAAAACCTTGACACACACACAAAACAATATTCAAAAGTTTAAATCAAAAAAGACTATGGTTATTGAAATTTAAATTTACAGAAAACAGAAGGGATTAAATTGTTTTCTATACTTTTCATGAACCATGTTGCTGTTGAGGTAACTTAAAGGTCTTGTTTGTGTAGAGAGTGAATTTGGAGTGGCAATAGTTGAGTAGAAGTTTCAACTCATGAAATGCCTGTGAGGTTTCCAACCTGTGTGACTAAGGAAATAATGATGCTATCAGCAAAACTAAATATTGAAGAATGAGCTAGTCCAAAGCTTAAAATCCTAATGTGACATAAACAAGTATTTCAAATGTAAGGGAAAGAACTCAATAATGTTGTAACATGCAAACTCAGAGAAAATTTCTGAGAGAATAATAAGGTGTTTTCAATCAACTGGATACACCAGGAGTAGAAGCTAGCCAAAGACCATTGAGATATTGTTCATTGATAGCACTTTGTGGGCTGCAAATTCAGATCTTGGCTTTACATTCCATTTCCATGACTGCCTTGGAAACTGTGTATCCTTGAGAAGTCACTTAAACTCTCTGGGTCTAAGTTGATCCATTTATAATTTGAGAATACCTTGTCAAAAACCTTAAATACTTCTGAAGGGATTAAGTGAGATAATCTATGCCTACTTTACCAGGTAACTAGAAAATGACAGGGACCAAAATCACATAAATAAGGTCAAGACTGGATGAGGACTTGGGAAGAAGAATATAGCAATTTACTATTTGGAGGTGGGGAGGTGAAAGGTTGAATGTTTTAGCGGGGAGCCAGAGATGTGAGCATCTGAAAGGCTAACCTTTATAAATTCCAATTTAGAAAAGCAAGTAATGTATTCTAAACTCTAAACACTACATAAAATCCCTCATTTACCGCTCATAATCCCAAGTGGCAGTAATATAACCTTCGGACACAATTGAAATACCAAGAAAAGGGCAACCTTCCCTGCAGTACTTGGCAAGAAAATGGCTAGATAGGGATTAGAACCAGAGTGTCTGACTCATGAGTGCCTTTGCTATTTCACGGATCAGTAGATGGAGTAGCAAGATTAAACAAATTGATGAAAGTAAGGAATAGAAACATCTGAACTCATGCACATCTGATATTCAGCTGTCTGATGAATATAGATAGCATGTATTTTTTGTAATTCCTGACTAAGATTTTGGAAGGGGAACAAGTTACAAACACATGAAAAAATTGCTTTCACATGGCTCTTAGTGACCTACAATTTCTATAGCCAGAATATTGCAAGGGCTTCATAGGCTGTTGGAACCAGGTGATCAGAAAGACTATGAGACAGGAGGTTTAATCAACCCCAGCCATGCTGGTGAACGAAGCCCAAGTCAGACCCCACCCGTGTGCCGCAGTCAGCGGGAAGACAACTGACCACAAGGGCCAGGCTCCTGGGGACATATTAGAATGTAGTCAAATTACCTGAAAGCATTTGTTTGGGGTTTGTTCATTTGTTTGGGTTGAGGCTCTCTCCTGGGAAACAAAACGGTAAAAATCAACAATAGTCTAGAAAAAGTTGATTTCTATTTGTGCCTGTACTTGAATTTAGAAAGATCAGCCTTGCCCCGGCTTTAAAGTGAATGCCACTATCTTGGAGACTGCTTGCTACTGTCAGTGGTTCTCAAACCTTTGATCTGTTCTTTGGACCAGGTATATTGCAGAACTTGACTGAAAGGCATATTTTCTGCCCCCAGCCCAGATTTGTAGGTTCAGAAATTCTAGCATGGACCCTGGAATTATTTATGTTTTGTTTTGTGTCACTCTTGGGGCTTGGGGCTTGAACTCAAGGTCTGTATGCTGTCCTTGAGCCTTTTTTTCTGTCCATGCCTCTACCAACTTGAGCCATAGATCCTCTTTTGTGTGTTTTCTAGTTAATTCGAGACAAGAGTCTCACAGACTTTCTTGCCTGAGCTGACTTCAATCCATGATCCTTGGGTCTCAGCTTCCTGAGTAGCTAGGACTACAGGAATTAGCCACCCGTGCATGATCAATCTATGTTTTAATAAGATCTCCAGGTGAGAGTATCCTGTGTGCTAAAATCTGGAACCTCCTTTGAATTTGAACCTGACTTCCCAAGATAGCCATGCACTGCATAATGGTGATTCTGTAAGCTGTAATTAGAATGAGGCCAAGAAATTCTAGTCTTTCAGTGACATTGTAGCTGGATTAGCAGCCCAATGTAATGTGTTTCTAGCATGCTTCTGTGTGATTTTGTTGTAAACAAACCCATCACATCAGTTGAATAAAAGCAGAACACATTTACAGAGAGTGTAGGGCATGTTATAACAATAATACGTGGCCATGTTGCTGCTTTATGTATATACTATATTGTACTGTATATCTTTATTTGGGGCAGGGAGAGGAATGTGCCAGTACTAGGCTTTGAACTCAGGGCCAGAGTGCCTTTCTGTTTTTTGGGTTTTTTTTTTTTTTTTTTGCTCCTGGATGACACTCTACTCCTTAATCCATACCTCTGGTGTGGGACTTTGCTAGATAATTGGAGATAAAGAGTCTTATGGACTCTCTACCTAGGCTGGCTTCAAACCATAATCCTCAGATCTCAGTCTCCTGAGTAGCTAGGATTACAGACATAAACCACCACCATTGGGCTATTTGTTATTATTTTATAATGTATTTCTTTTCCCTTATAAAAAGAGAACATTTACAGAAAAGCAATATGCTATATCATACTGCCTGCCTCACGTTATTGTGTTTTTCGATCGTTGATTGTGTTCTATTATCCAGGTTTGTGTGAGCACACTCTGATATATGCTCAATGTGAAACTCACCCAACAGTGGTTTTCTCTGAATGAAACACTATATAGCATTTAAAAATTTCTTTTGGTGATTCTTGCTCAGCAGCCATATAGATCAGTCTGTGGGCTAGAGTGATGGATTCAAGCCTCGAATGTCAGCAAAATCAGCTGATGTTTATTGAAACTTGAGAGCCGCACCCAGAAAATCTTGTTATTTAGGACATAGTCTGAACATTAGGATTTCTACATTTCCAGGTGATTTTTTTTTAACACATTTTGGCATGATGTGATGGAAAGCTGGTTCAAAGGTGGATTGTCAAACCCTACTCAGAGTTTTAAATTCTGTAGATCTGAAGTGGACCAGCAAATTGTGTTTCCAGTCATTTCCAAGAAATTCTGATGCTGCTAGCCCAGGGACCACACTAAGAACTGCTGGTCTAGAAATTCAAAGTTCACTTTTGAAAGTATGACAAACTGAGCCAACAATATAAGTTCTAGAGCTCCCATCCCTACTGTGTGGCTCATGGTGGCTCTGTCGGATTGTTCTGCTAATGACTTCATTGTGTCTTGCACTGGCATGATCCTTGGTGAGTAAAGGCCTGTGGCTGGGAAAAGCTTCTCAGACTTGAGCTAGTGAGTAGACCACCCAGAAATCTTTTTTTTTTTTGAGGGTTAATTTTATGTTACTTTTTATATTTTATTTTATTTTTTATTGTGAAAATACTGTACAGAGGGGTTACAATTACATGGGCAAGATAATGAGTACATATCTTATCAAGCATTGTAGCCTCCTCCTTTGTTTCCCCTTCTTATCCCTTCCCATCCTCCCCTCGCCCCCCTACAATCCTCCCCTCCCCCCCCAGTTGTAAAGTTCGTTTTCTACATAACGACTTGTAGATCTTATTGTTACAATGGGTCTACCTGTATCCCTATTTAAACGATTTGTTTTTTTCCCCTTCCCCTTCACAAATTATACCGACATCAAATAAAGTGAAAACAGGGGTTATATTGTGGGGGAGGGACATACATAGCAACAAAGAAATAATCTTATAAATGTGTTAGAAACAATCGCATGAAAGAAAAAGAAACATTTGAATACATATCTTAGGGTTCATTTCCCTAACATCACCTTATCTGACCTTTTCTGCTTAACTCAGACATATACTAGATATTGCAAATAAGGGAAACCATGGGAGCTATGTTTCTTTGGGCCTGGCTTACTTCACTTAATATAATCTTTTCCAAGCCTTTCCATTTCCTAACAAATGGGGCAATGTCATTCTTTCTGATGGAGGCATAGAATTCCATTGTGTATATATACCACATTTTCTTGATCCATTCATCTACTGACCACCCGGAAATCTTGTTCATGGTGGTTCTGATTCTGGGTCTGAGTATCAGTATTCCTCACAGGCTCCCTGATGATGCAACTGCCATTGGCCCATGGGCCAGGCAGAGTAACAAGGCTTTTCCATTTCCCTCAAGCTGACCCATCATCTAAGCCATCTACAGTGTTGACTGTAGACCTTTGTCTAAGCCCTAGTAAATCCAGATAGATCCTAAAGGAACACAGCTGAGATAGCTATGTCTTTCTTCAACAATGTGTTGATTTATTCAACCAATTTTTACTGACTATCTACCTTGCACCAGGCTCTGTGCTAGTTGTGAACAAGGCAGACGTACCATTCCTAATCTCGTGGGGCTTGCATGTTAATTAGAGATCCAATAAACTAATTTTAATAAGATAATGTAAACTAATGATAATGGCCTTAAAGTACACGAAGTTGGGTCAAATGTCTGAGTTCTGGAGAAACAATGGCAAAGTGTTCAAGAAAAGCCTATAAAAAAGAGCCTTCCTCTGGTCTTAGGCTGTTTAGTTTTTTGGTCTTTAATTAATTTTAATTAAATTATTTAATTAGTTTAATTTAATTTTTAAATTAAACATACATTAGTAATTAGAGGCAGTTTTCATTGTGATAATTTCATACATGCATAGGTTGAACATTTCATGAAATCATTAGCCATTTGTATTTGAGAATTGTCCAATTTATTGGCTTATTTATTAATTTGGTTATTTTTTGGATGTTTAATTTTTGAGTTATTTGTATATTTAGATACTAATTCTTTTTTTAAATTTTTGGTGCTGTTCTTGGGGCTTGAACTCAGAGCCTGGGTGCTGTCTCTGAGCTTTTTGACTTAATGCTAGGGCTCTACCACTTGAGCCAAACTTCTACTACAGAAGCTCCACTTCTGGCTTTTTGGTTATTAATTGGAGATAAGAGTCTCTTGGACTTTCCTGCTTGGGCTGGCTTCAAACCATGATCCTCAGATCTAGCCCCTGAGTAGCTGGGATTACAGGCATGAGTCACTGACACCTGGCTGGATATTAACTCTTTATCAGCTAAATACCCAACAAGGATTTTCTCCCATTCTGTGGGTAGTCTCTTAGTTCTAATAGTTTTTTGCTGTACAGAACTTTTTACTATTTGTGCAATCATAATTGTCAATTATTGCTCTTATTTCCTGAGAAATTTCCTATTTGGAAAATAATTATGTGGAAGAAACTGTATTTTCCAGATTGTTTCTTATGCCTTCTTACAGTAGTTTCAAAGTTTCAGATCCTACACTCAATCTTTGATCTGCTTATAGATTTTTGCACGAGGTAAGAAAATAGAAGTCTAGTTTTAGTTTCTTGTGTGTAGTTAACACATTTTCTCTTGAAAAACCAACACTGGGGGAAAAGATAGCCCCCTTAACAAATAGTCTTAGCTTCTTTAAATGAAGATCAGAGAGGAGAAGCAAAGGCTCAGGGTATATTGAGTGCAGCCACCTGCCTGCCATTAGGGAAGTGTGGGCACCAAAGGTTGGGAGAATGAACCTCCTACTAGTTTTAATTCTGTATCACATTTAGGGAATACTTAGAAGCTCTTTCTTACTTAGCTATCAAATAATTGTGTCACACTCATTTTGAAGACAGCATCCATCACCCATCATTGGTCCCTAGAGGAGGAATATGGAAGTTGCTATCAAGTGTTCTAATAGCCAATAAGAGGGAATTATCTCTGCAATTCGTAGGGATAAATCACAATGATTTCCTTCTAATTATGTAACTATGCATAAGTGATCTTATGCATAATCAGAAACTAACAAAAGGATCAAAGACTTGTATTACACTTAGACAATGTTTCCAGACAACTTTGAAGTATATGAAACTTAATCAGAGTTGGGGTTTTTTTGTGCATGTTTCCTGATTTTTCCAGGAAGCCTAGATGCATTACTAGAAAGAGCAAGAGAATGTTAAGGAACTAAAAAAAAAAGAAAAAAAAGAAAAAAAGTCAAGGGAGAAATAAATAAATAAGTTTTCTGGGGAAGAAATGAAATCAAGTGTTTTTAATATTAAGCTACAAATTTATTTTATGGCAGCTATTTGCATAGAAAATAATTGTAAGAGCTTAACTTTTTTCTATATATGCTACCTTCAAAACTACCTAAATGGCAGAGGAAAAATAAGAAATCTTGGGGCAGAGGCAGCTTTCACCTGTATTATTTTTTATCAAGCTGTGAGCACTCCTTAATTACGAGTTTAAAAAAAAAAACAACATTTAAGATTGGTAACATATGTTGTTGTCAGCATGTATTTAGCACCTGCAGAAATGAACATGAAGAATGTGACAGCGCATAGGTAGAACACCCACTGCTTGACTGTGAACACTGTCAACAAATTTTACTTTGTTAATTTTTTCTTATTAAAAAAATTCAAGGAAAGAATTTAATAGTGCAGGTGTTCAGAGCATCTCGGCGAGATGATATAATGAAGGGGGAGGTTAGGAGCCTTTAGCATGAGAGCCAGGGTCTGGAGAGGTGCATCTGTAAGCTTTGCCTGTCACACAGTTGTACTCTTCTTTAGAAGGGAAATAAATAAACCTCTCTCTGCAGGTGGACCTTGGCACCAATTTTGGTCATCCTATGAGGCAATGTTCCTCAGAGCTGGAGATGTTCCTTTTCTGCATTATTTTCTTAAAGAAGTGTGTGTGTGTGTGTGTGTGTGTGTGTGTGTGTGTGTATTCTTTAAGTAGTTGTGCAAAGGAGTTTCAACTCCATATCAGTTTTTGAGTACGATGCATCTTGATCAATGTCACCCTTTTCATCATTCTCTCTCATCTCTCCCAACGCCACCCATCCCCTTCAATTGCCAGCTCCATTTTCACCATATGTACATTGAATGTTATGACTGTATTCGCCCACCCTTCCTCTCTCCACTTGCCCTCCCTCTCCCCTTTTGACCTTCTTGCCCTCCTGATGTTTCAGCTTCCTGGTTATTTTCTAACAATGAAGCTCTCATCATTGTGAGTAGAAGGTTCCATTCCACTTCCATTCATTCCAAGAGTCCTGTGAATGCAGTTTTTACCTTCAGGACTATGTGGTTGCTCTTATTTTAGAATCCATTTCTTCTACCTGATGGCATTCCTCACAACACAACACAGTGCCAGGCAGAGAGCAGGTCTTTGAGAATACTGGAAAATACTGCAGGAACTATGCCCTCCCCTCTAATTGTACTGGTTCATTCTAAAGAACAATCATCTCACAGATTGTGCCCCAAGATCGCCTATCTGTAATTTTTTTATTAGCCAATCTTTCCTAACTTTATTTTATAAACCTGTGCATTCATAATGAACTCAGGGCCTGGGCTCTCTGTGAGAGAGAGCTCAGGGCTCTCTCCCTGAGCCTCTCTGTGTTCAAGGCTAGTGCTCTACTATTTGAGCCACAGCTCCACTTCTGGCTCTTTCTGCTTGTGTGGTACTGAGGAATCAAACCCAGGGCTTCATGCATGCTAGGCAAGCACTCTATCTCTGAGACACATTCCTGGCCAGAATAACACTTTTTACTTGAGAAGAAATCTTCCCCCAAATGATTTTTTACAAAGATTAAAATAAACACTGAGGCAGACATGGTGGCACACACTTGTAGCCCCAGTTACACTGGAGGCTGAGACAAGAGGATTGTTCAGCCCAGGAGTTCAAGATGACTCTGGGCAGCATAGAGAAGATGTCCTTTCAGAAAAAAAAAATGCACAAAAAAAGATAACCCATAAATAAATAAGCACTGGTTGCAGTGTCTAGCCCTTTTCATAGGCCTCAGTACTGTTAATCTTCATTTTAGCAGCTTGTAAAAAACAAATCCTTAAACACAGAGTTCCATTGACCCAATACATGAAGATCTAAGTTATGTTTAAGTTCAGCTAGGTCCACATGTTTCCCCAGACTCAGACTGAGTCTCTCGATTAAAGCATGGCCCTGCTGCATGATGTGGGAACCATTTGCACTTCTCACAGCTGAGAGAAGACCCTGCAAATGACACGCTTTGCACCTCTCAGTAGAGCCTCAGGAGCTAAAAAAAAAAAGCACTTCACTCCCAGCCCTCTGGGACTGAGAATCTGTTTGCAGTAATCACTGGCAGTGTTGACAGAATGTTCAAAACCATCTGCTCAAGGGCAAGTGTTAACTCTATCAAATCCTAATATTTTAAGCCCACTGATCCCCAGGCCCAGGAGACTTCCTGATGGAGCTTTTCTTGGGCTGTGTGTCAGCCTGCCATCCATTATTATCCCAGTGCAGCAAGGCCTGATGCGCCAGTCAAAATCCAGTGAGGAAAGGCCGTGGAATGGGAAATGCAGCAGAATGCATTTCATTTGAGTCTTGTTAGGGCTGATTAATCTGAAGCTGTCTCATTCTTACAAGAGTATCTGTAGTATAGATGGGTTTGGGGATTTTTTGGATTTTACATTATAAATTTTCTTCTTGATTTTTTAAGGCCAGAATGCATACCACCTTTAATAAATTCATATAGACCTACCAGGCACACATAATTGTGTGCCAATGTACAAATGGCGGCATAGATCACCTGATTAAAAACTTTCCATTACTTAATAAAACATAAAATTCACCTTGTTAGTTTTTGGTACATTACTCTCATAATAATAGTATGTTGTTTAAATCAATCAGACTTATTTACTTATTTTTATATGCTTTTTCAGAACAATAGTGTGAAATATCTCAGAATTCAAACCATATGGGATGAGCAGAGAAAAATGTCACATAGCAGAAAAATATAAAGTCTAATGAACTAATAGCTTTGTCTTTTCAAAGATAGCCCATTGAAACTTTTTAGGGATAAACCTAAGCCATTTCTCTTAGGAAGAACTGCATTAGACAAGAAATGCACAGTCCTGCATCCTCCAGGAGAGTGTTTCATTGCTTCCTATCCTTGTCTAAGATACTTCATGAAAGCATGGGTTACCTGCCACAATGTCTTTAAAATTTATTTTTAGGGCTGAGAAGGTGACTCAGTGGTAGAGTGCTTGCCTTGCATGCATGAGGCCCTGGGTTCGATTCCTCGGTACCACATAAGAAAAAAGAAAAAAGCCGGAAGTGGCGCTGTGGCTCAAGTGGTAGAGTGCTAGTCTTGAGCTGAAGAGCTAAGGGACAGCGCCCAGCCCTAGAGTTCAGGCCCCACGACCGGACCCTCCCAAAAAATTAAAATTTATTTTTAATACTATTTGTACAATAGTTGTACAGTAGGGTTTCAATTCAACATGTCAGCTTATAAGTTCAATGCATCTTTTGTTGTCAGTGGTAGTTGTGGAGCTTGAATCAGGGCCTAGGATTATAGCCATGAACCACCAGAGCCTGGCTTCAATGCACCTTGATCAATATCATTGCTTCCATCATTCTCTCCTGTCTCTCCCAAACTGAACAATCTGTTCAAGTCATTTGGTTCCATTTTCACATATTTACATCGAATATTCTGACTGTATTGACCCAGCTGTCCTCTCTCCATTCTTCTGCTCTCTTGCCATCTCTGATAAAACATGTTTCAACTTCCCGGTATTCATTTTGTTAAACTGTACATTAGTTGTTCAAAGGAGTTACACTATCCTCACCTTTGCATACCATACTTTAGTTAATTTGTTTATGCATATGGCCCTGTGTATGTTTTCATACATGTTTATAATTTTGATCTAACTTCCACATATGAGAAAATAAAAGCATGTGCCCTTTGTCTCTTGGGGCCTGACTTCCTTTGCTTAACGTACTTTTTGCCACAATGTCTTATAGGGTTTTTTTCTTAATTGTTTTATAAGTTTTTATTTCTTGATAATTCTGTCTTCTTATGTATAGTGTATTCGTATGTATATCACTGGTAGGGTGTAGAGGGTACAGAACTCAAAGGGAAAGGGGTGAAAAGTATAGCAGTAGAGCTCACTGGACACTGATAAAAGTAAACTATGTAACTCGTGGATGAAGGGAGGAAAGGATTGGGAGAGAATGAGGGAACAGAAGACACAGAACAAAAGGAAATTTTAAAAAATACTGAGACGAAACAACACTAAATGAAAATTCTTAGTCACAAGTTCCTAAAAGCTCAAATATAATATGATACTTTTAATATTTTTTGTTTCTGTTTAGGTATATGTAAAATTCTGTCAGGCTGGGATGTAGCTTAGTGGCAAAGCCTTGCCTACCAAGTGCAATGTCATGAGTTCAATCTCAGTGCCAAAAAAAGAAAAAAATCCCTCCCTCAAATATTCTATGGGACTTACTATGCCAGGCAATCATAAGTATGCAATAAATAATGTGATAATGTGTTGAGTAAGTCCATGTAGACTTTACTCTTCTGTGGCATTACTCTCTCTCTCTCTCTCTCTCTCTCTCTCTCACTCGCTCACTCCCTCTCTCTTACACACACACAGATACAGAAGAGCAAACCAGTGGGAGTCCTGTGGTCATCATCACCTCCCCTCACCACCCCCATGAACAACATCCCCACAGAATAGTAGTTGGTGTGTGCTTCCATGTGCCAGGCAATGAAACAGTTTCCTATGATTATATTACATCAGATATATTAAGTAAGTCCTATTATAATTATAAGCCTCTTTTCAGAGATAAGAAAATGAAAGCTTAGAGAGCTAAAAGTCATACGTTTAGGAAGGGGTAGAGCCCAGGCTGTAATCTAGCCAGAAAGGCTCAAAACTCATCCACTCAACCCAATTCAGAACCATTGCTGAAACAGGGCTATTAATGTTTATGGAACTCTTAGAGGTCAAAGTATATGTGGCTGGGACTATGTGTTTTCCTGGAATGCCATTTGCTTGTTTATTAGGAGACTTCTATCAAGGGCCAAGCTCTACTTAAGCTAACTGAGGGAATGTAGATTGGCCTCAGAGCCCAGAGAAGTGGTATTTCACTTTCAATGGTTGCATATTCTTTTGTAAATCTGAAGAAAATGATAAAATGTCATCCTAGAAACATGCATATGTGCACAATTTTTTATGTGTGTGTGCCAGTCCTGGAGCTTAAACTGGGTACTGTCCCTGAATATCAAGGCTATCGCACTACCATTTGAGCCACAGCACCATTTCTGGCTTTTTGGGGGGTTAAGTGGAGATAAAAGTCTCATGGACTTGCTTGCCCAGTTCTCAGCCTCCTGATTAGCTAGGATTACAAGCATGAGGCACCGGAACCCAGCATAGGCACACAGTTTTATATGCATTTGCAGGTTGTTTCTGTATGTGAGGGGAGGTATGAGGTACAGTTTTAGAATTCCTAGGAGACCCTGCTGTGTAGTAAATCATGATAAAAACCTACAGAGGAAGTTAATAAAAAATTCTAAAATAACTCAAAGGAGTGTGTGGGAACCTCTTGGAGAAGTCAGGAAATGAATCTTGGGGTTCTTTGTATTGAACAATTAGACTGAAACTTTTCTGTATGGTGTCAGCTCACCCAGCACCTAACAGTTGTCCATTTCAAGGGCTCCATCTAAAAATGAACTTCAAGGCTTATCATCTGAATATTTTTGAACCCGACTTTCAGGCAACAGTACATTATTAATATGATTTTGTTAGCGCTGCCATCTGAACAACATTGTGTTCAATATTTAACGTTTTATAGCAACTCTCATTTCATTCTTATATATCTGCCTTTCTGTGTGTTTGTGCTTTAAGGTGTGTGTGTGTGTGTGTGTGTGTGTGTGTGTGTATGTGTGTGTCTGAGAGAGAGAGAGAGAAAGAGAAACACAGACTTATAACTCTGAGTCTTGGTTAGTCAGCACTTAAATAATTTGGGCATCTAGGTCAATGACTTAAGGTTTCTGAGCTTCCCTTTCCTGATCTAAGCAAGAACCACTGTTTCTCAGAGTAATAAAAAAAAGATTGAGAAAATGTGACAGTGCTTTTTCAAGCATGTTTTCAATATACAACAAATACTGATTCCCATCTCTGTTTCCTTTCCCACTCGGTTTTTCAATTTTTTCAATTATTTGTACAAAGGAGTAGTGTTAGCACTCTGGATCCATATGGAAACTAAGCTATTAAAAATGGAATATTCATAGCAAATTACATAGAGAAAGGCTCCTTGAAAATTAATTTGTATTTATTTTAAGTATGTGCTGTTTTACTTGAGATAATGATACAAAAAAATCCCATAAACTAAAACAAATAGGCTAGCAGAGTAGTTTATCACTTAAATATTTTAAAGGGAAAATTTTACCTAGTTATTTTATAGGCTAGTTATTTTATAGGCTTTTGAGCCCTCCTGAAATGTATAAAGAGCTCTCCAGTAGAGACTTCTAAATGTGCTCTCTTCAAACACCTATTTAGTGGTAAGATAAAGAACTAGCCTAAGTCCTGAAGGGGCTATTAGGAAGAGTTGTAGACCAATCACATTTTTTCTTTCTACTTTATTTTTTTTGTCAGTCATGGGGCTTGAATTTGGGGCCTGGGCACTGTCTCTGAGCTCTTTTGCTCAAGGCTAGCACTCTACCACTTTGAGCCACAGTGCCACTTCCAGTTTTCTGGTGGTTCATAGGAGATAAGAGTCTCATGGACTTTCCTACCCAGGATGGCTTTGAATTGTGGTCCTCAAACCTCAACCACTTGAGTAGCTAGGATTACAGCTGTGAGCCACTGATGCCCAGCTATAGACTGACCACTTTTAATGCACATGTGTAATAATTGTTCTAATGAACACCCTGTATCTCTGGCAGTGGAATTTAGAAATGATATTCAAAGGCACATCCTAAAAGTCTTCCTTTAAAAAGTAAAGAAGAAACTATGTGCTGATGCCTCACACCTGTAATCTTAGTTACTCAGGAGGCTGAGATCTGGAGATCAAGATTTGAAGCCAGTCTGGACAGGAAAATCCTTGAGCCTTTTATCTCCAACTAGCCACCAAAAAGCCAGAAATGGAGCTGTGGCTCAAGTGATGGAGTGTTAGCCTTGAGCTAAAAATCCCTAAGCCCAAGCCCAAGCCCTAAGATAAACACACACACACACACACACACACACACACACAGAGAGAGAGAGAGAGAGAGAGAGAGAGAGAGAGAGAGAGAGAGAGAGGAGAAACAAAGCCCTATATTAATGCAAAAGACTACATCATCTTAATTTCCAGAGTTACTTACATGGATAAAATGAAGATTTCCCTAATGTGTATTTCTGGTATTGGCTCTACACATCAATAATAAATGAATTCTATATGTTTTATAAACAGGGGCTTCAAAAACAAAGATCATTCAGCTTTTCCCCAGATGACTATTGTTTCTTCTGGGGAAGACTGTTATTAGTTCATTGCATTAGTTTATTGTTCAGAAACTGTCTTTTGAGAGTCCTAACTATTGGTCACTTAGATTTCTTCAAGTGGCAGGAAGAAGAGGTAGCAACACCCTGTGGAGGTTTAAAAGAGGAGAGTGAGTTTTTGATGCTTACACGAGAATACTGGACATTTGCTGACACTTTTCATGGACCTAGCTTAAGACAGGTGAATAGTTTTACCCTTTGAAAAATAAAGGTAGAACACAAGAATGGCCAGCGGGGTTAAGTATCTTGGATGGACCTTGATTACAGATGCCATGAATGTCCAAAAAAAAAGAGCAAATGGAACACGGAAGTGTGTTCGGTTTTTCTGCAGGGTTTAATGGAAAAGAAGAAATGGCTGGAGTCCCTCTTGGGGATAAGTGTCTTCCGCACTCTGAGCAGACATTTAGGGCAAGCTGTGAGCTTCTCCAAGCACGTCTTGTCTCTTGCTTTTGCCTTGCTGAGCCCCTTCTTCTGTTGCTCAGTTCATCCAGCTGCTCTGTGAACTCTTCCTCTGTCCTTTCTCATCCCCCATGGCTGCTCAAATGTGATTCCCCCCAGCCTCCCTTCCTCTCCAGCTGCATCTGTTCACCTCCCCTGCTGATCGATCCACTTCTTTAGCTCAGGGACAGCGAGAGGAAATGATTCCAGCCGCTAAACAGCTTTTATGCAGAGAGAATATTTAAATATTCTCAGTTTGCATGATTCTCCTTCACCTCATGCTATGATCAGAGGTTAATGGAGACAGTCTGGGAGTTCTCTCTGTTGGGAGAGACAGGAAGACTTCAGAAATGAAAGGCCAAGATCTTGCAACACCTCTCGTCTGGTTAAAACCAAAAAAAAAAAAAAAAGTAAGAATTTGTAGATAGGAGAGGAGAAATATTTTTATCTAGCAAATTATTTTCTTAAATAATGGCCCTATCATTCTATCTCTTGGCCCCAATCCACAAACCCTGAATACGGGCTTCAGCCAAATTGGAAGCAGTTATTAATATTTATTATTTTAAATGATAATAAATATTAATTGACAAAATTAATAGATTATATACATATATAATTAATGGATAGAATTTTAATGAACACTGTACTCTAAATATTTATGTAATTACAGTTTTTAATATACAATGTAACTATTACTATGCTTAGTAGATATTTTACTTTTTTGAAATCAGTTTATTTGTATAAATTTAAGCTGTAAGAAACCTGCTATGCAGGATTGTTTCAAGGACTTACTGTGGTAAGTGCCTTACACAGTGCTCAACCTATGCCTGTTGCCAAATAAACTCTAATATACACATGCATGTGCATATCTACTTGTATATTGGTGTCCTCCAAGCATCTGTCCAAATGCATATTTATCTTTTCATTAATTATGAATTATATCCGTAGGTTGGTATATATTTACTTACTACTTTCTTATTCTTGAGCATTTTGCCTGGATACCATTTTGCTTTGCTTCTATCTTCCTTCTTCCTTCCTTCTCTCCTCCTCCTCTTCCTCCTTCTTTTTCTTTTCTGTTTTAAAGATGTTTTCTGTTATTTTGTCCTCTCTTCTATTCTCTGTCCATCCTTTCTACCTTTATTTTTCTTTTTCCGTAACTCAGAGGTACTATGTTGTGTCCATTTTATTTATTTATTTATTTTTTTGTTTTTTTTTGTTTTTGTCGGTCGTGGGGCTTGAACTCTGGGCCTGGGCGCTGTCCCTCAGCTCTTCAGCTCAAGGCGAGCGCTCTACCACTTGAGCTACAGCGCCACTTCTGGTTTTCTGGTGGTTTATTGGAGAAAGGAGTCTCACGGTCTCTCCTGCCCGGGCTGGCTTTGAACCGCGATCCTCAGATCTCAGCCTCCTGAGTAGCTAGGATTACAGGCGTGAGCCACCAGCGCCCGTCTCATTTTATATTTTATATCCTATTATGATATAATCTCCTGGAATAAAATTCCCAAGACAGGGCCTCAACAATGACTGTCTAAATTAGTTTTCTCCAAAGTTACAGTGATGTACAATCTTCTAAGTACATTCTTCTAAGGGGGTTATTATTTTTATAAATTTTCAAGTTTTAAGTCTTTTTGTTGGCAAGGCTATAATTTTCTCTTGATAATTTCATATTTAAGTTTTCTTATACTTAAACTCTTATTTATTAAGCAGCATTCAAAGTATTAGAGATTTTGAATAATTGAGTGATTATTTTGTGCTAGATATGTTTTCTAAAAATAATAGAGTAGGATTTAGTGATCAGTGATGTGGTCCCTGGAAGTTTGAGAAGTATGTCTAGAAAAAAGTGACTGGTAAGTAAACAGAGTGTGTGATTACTTAACAAGTAGAAATATTTGTACAGTTTAGTGAAGGTGCATTGGAAGTGGGATATTTAATTAGACTAGGATTTAAAGAAAGCTTTGATTGTGGAGAATTGAGACTTTTACCAGTTACATTTATAACTGTACCCTTTTAAATTGTTCAACAAATCAGCTGAATTCCTTGACAATTTCCTACAGTACCATGGGTTTTTAAGATTCTGCACTGTTTGACAATGCATATGTAGGAGACATCATAGCAAGGTAGGGATTACTATGCTGAGCTTTATAGGACTTACAGTACAAGAAACATATGATTGATACTTTAGTTTGGGTATCCAATATGTGATTGTGTCCATTCTTAAGTTTGAGGTTGATCCTCTTATGTCTACCAAATATAACTCTTACACGTGGATGCCAGGAAGTACACGGAGTAGCCCATGAGAAAGAGTGTGTTCACAGAATAGAGGGTTCTGTGATGTCCCTTCCCTTTCTCTTGGGAGTTTAGCAAGCTTAACAAACTCTGACCTTTCCAGTATCCAGATCTTAGTCTTCTTCTGAATGACTGTCATACAATGAAGTCCTGGGTTGTGAAGGACCCTGTCTTCTCCAAGCTCAAACAGTGTGCTCTGGGGTGGGTCTATCATAAGTTCTCAAGAACTACTCCAGTGCATAGCTGACTCATTGAGTTTAGTATTTTTAGGTGACAGCTCATATGAACATGTTCTTTTCCTCTCTGCTAAAGATCTATTTTCCTTTCACATCTTTCTACTTTCTCTTCCTTCCATACTTTCTTTTCTCCAATTATGTTAGTCTGTGATTATGTTAGTCTGTGAGCTCCGTGAGGACAGGGATTTTGTTCCAATTTTTGTATCCCATGCATACAACATCAAATGCGGCTGAGGCATGCCAGTTTGCTTTTGGGATCACCTTAGATGGTGCTCTTCATGTCCAATGATAGGGAGATGTCATTGTGCACAAGATTCCCAACTCCTCACCCCCCATCTTGATGCCAGAGGATAGCTCTAATGCCAGGTGTTTGAATAGCCACTAGAGGGCACTGATTTGTCAGAGGCTCTTCCAGCCTTTTTTTCAATGCCAAGACTTCTTAACTTCATGATCTATTTCCAGCTTTAAGTACTCAATACTTCTACTAATAAACAACTTTGAGATTATTATCACAATTATGCTTGCAATATAGAATAATGATAATGAATCAAACCATGGTGACAAGTAAAAAAAAACTTTGATAAGGTTAGATGCAAGTTAATCATATAAATATGACATACATACTTAATAATAAAAGACAAATAACAATGCTCCTATATTAAGGCAATTCTTTCATGCTTACTAGTCTTTTATTTTGTGCTAGAAAAGCAAGTAAAAATTTCAAACCATATAAAATTAAAAAGGCAAGTAAAGTTTTCATTAAATCTCAGAATTTATTTTTGTACTTTATATAATCAATAAATTAGTTTTGTGCTTTATATAATCAAAAATTACAGTTTTGATTTTAAAATGTGTACAGCAGAGTCCAGTGGCTCATGCCTGTAATCCTAGCTACTAAGAAGGCTGAGATCTGAGGATCTTGGTTTGAAGCCAGCTTTGACAGGAGACTCTTATTTCCAATTAGCCACTAAAAAACTAAATGTGGAGCTGTGGCTTACACGGTAGATCACTAGCTTTGACCAAAAATGCTAAAGGACAGTGTTCAGGCCCTGAGTTCAAGCCCTAGTATTAGGACATAAACAAGCAAACAAATAAATATAAAACAAAATGTGTATACAAACAGCAAATAGCCCAAATACATTTTAAATAAATTCTAAAGGTAATTGGAGTGGGAATTTATTTTGAAGGAGAATAGTAGCTGCTACTTTTCAAAGCTCTAAAAACTACAGTTTATAAAGAGTTCCTTTTGCCTTCATCACTTCTAACCCCACAGAACTGACTGCAGAGCCAGATGAGTTCTTGGGCTCTCGTGTCAAACAGTTCAAGTTTGCAAATATTTTCAACTTACATATGAATCAGCACAGGGGTATGTGAGAAGACAAAGCTGCTCACACTGTCAGCTTCTAAACACATCATTAACCCAGTGGAGACTTGGGCGGCCACGGGAGCTATCTCAGGAAGCTGCAGAAGAGGGTGAAGCCAGCAGGGAGGAGGCCCTCCCTCCACGTTGAAAAAAAATAGTAACTCTGAGATACATCAGAGAAGGAAAGAATGTCTCCCAGCAAACTCTGTCAACAATTAAGAAACAGCATAAATAAAGAACTGTTGGAGTCTTCTCACAAAAATCTTTGTGATAATCTGTTAGTAAACTCTCTTTTACATTATGTTTAAAGACTTTTTTTTAAGTGAGCATTTTTTGGTGGCAGGCTACAAAGTCATCTGTGAAGTGTTTAATTAAGCTCAGCCTGATTAAAAATGTAGGCTTAAATATCTGTTGATTTTGCAACAAGCTGTGGATGTTAATTGTCTTGATTGGTTTTATTTTGTATTCCCAGGACAACAGGATTTCATATGCATAACTGTGGCTGAGGCAAGGAGCAAAAGTATAATTTTTTGAAAAAAGAAACATGTATTTCCTAAGTTAGCCAGATTGGTGATAAGACCACATCCTTAAGAGACAGTAAGTCTCAGAAAGAAAAATCTGGAAGACCAAGAAAAGAAACTAAAGCTGTTACCACCCACAAATTTGCATTCAGGAGAAATGGTAGTTGTATGAACATTATTTGAAATCTAGAGCCTAGCTAGCTGTTTATTCAATAACCTTTGTATTTCTCTTACATGCGACATATTTTTCTCCAGAGGGCTTTTAAAACTTTTAGCAAGGAGAGAAGCCATTACCCTCACCTATTTGATGTAGCAGATTATTTATGGAGCCAACATGTTGACACACTATAAAGTGTAAAAAATGAGGCCTAATAAGGTTAATTGTCATCTGAACCTTCCTCTGTAGGCTGCAATCTGTAGGCTTTGATTGTTTCTCTGGGGGAAACTCTGCCCAGATGGTGAAGTCCTCAAGGCCCTGACCCACAAGGGGCCTGTGGAGATGGAGAACAAGGTGCATCTCTGCAGACTAATTAATTTACTACTATAGCACCTGTTCCAGAATAGATAGGGCTGGAGAGGAACGCAGTCCCTGGGCACGGTGGCAAGCTCACGGGTAAATGGATTTCAGCTGATTATATTAAGCTGATGCTTTGATCATCCAAAGGCGTTAAAATGGAAATACGTTTTTTTTTCCTGGCTGTTGGCTCCCATGAGTGTGGGTTTGTATTTTTATTATAAATGATGGGTTGTAGAAAAGGCCGTTTTAGATTTCAGCATGTCTTATTGTAAACGTGTACAATATTTCTTTTTTTTTCCAGCTTAGAAATGCATGTTGTCATCAAGCTGCACCTTTTAAACAATTCTGCTTTCTTGTTTCCATTTTATTCCAGCCAAATTACTAGCTGGAAATCAAACCCCGACACAGATTCCTTTTAGCTGGAACATTCTATTATGTACTCACACCTTTAATTCAATGTGTGTAATTAGGCTTTAATCAGCTGAACACTATTTGTGAAAAATATCAGCTACTTCTTTAAATGAAATTCTGGTAAAGTCATGCTATTAAAGCTTTGGTACCTAGTTACTGGCACAAATAAATCCTTGTGCAAACAAGGCTTGGTCATAAATGGATTTACAATGTGAGTCTTTCTGCACTCAATTTCACTTTATTGCCTCTTTGATTCCCAAAAGGATTAGAGGTAATTTTTTCAGTCCTTTAGATGCCATAAAACTGTTTCTCTTTCCAAATTAACACTATGATCTTCCATGTAATGTGTTTGGCAAACATGAGGAATTTATAAGACTACTAGTCTTACTACTACATAGTAACAGAGATAAAGGCATGGCCTTTGCTCCACTATGATGGCCCTCTACTGGCAGCCTGCACAAAGGTTTTGAAAGTTTAGTGTTTTAAAAATAGAAATAGATTCTTGATCATATGGAAGATCACCCAAAGAACACTAACGACTATAGCTTCTTCCTAATGTAAATGATAGAAAAGATTCCTTGTCATTGTTAAATTACCATGACCATCTAAATTCTGCTATTGTCACAGGGGAGTTGCTATTAATGTGATGACAGGTAAAATATTTCTTTTAGAGAGATACCAACAGATTGCAGAACAGAACAAGTACAAGAAATTTAACATGATACTGGAGTCGATTTCCAGATTCCTTCTGTATCTGTATAATATTTAGAACTATGTTATGTGATTGAAAATTTCATGGCACATTTAACTTGGTTTTCTCCTCCAAAATTCCAAAAGCATTTACTGAAAAACAAAAAACAAAAAAACTTATTTCAGGATAGGCTTTAAAGACTGGCTCATGCCTGTAATCCTAGCCATTCAAATGGCTGAGATCTAAGAATCATGGTTTGAACCCAGCCTGGGCAGAAAAGTCCTTGAGACTCTTATCTCCAATTAACTACCAAAAAGCTAGCAGTAGAGCTGTGGCTCAAGTGATAGAGTGCCAGCCTTGAGCAAAAAAGCTAAGGGATAGTACCCAGGTCCTGAGTTCAAGCCCCAGTACCAGCACACCAAAAATAAAAAAACAACCAGCAGTTATTTAGCATACATTCTTTTTAAACATTAAAAAGTACAAAGATTATTAGAAATGGACTTTTAGAAGTGGTGCTGTGGCTCAAAGTGATAAAGCAACTTGAGCAAAAAGAGCTCAGTGGCAGTGCCTAGACCAAGACAAAAAAAAAGTAGAAATGGATTTTTTCCATTCCTAACCTTTATCTCTCTAGCTCCCCATGTTTATTAGTTCCTTGTCGTCTGTCTGGGGGTACTTCTATGGGGATTGGAATGAGATGAAGGACATTTGGGCCTTTGCTTCTATAAGCAATGTTGCCCTTAGCATCTCTGGGCCACTGATGCTAGTGAACCTGCAGTGATATTTCTAGATTAGAGTTACTAGGACAAAGAATATATGTACTTTGAATTTAGACAAATATGGCCAAGTTGCATTCTAAATATGATGCTTCCATGATAACTGTTTCCCCACAGCTAGGTTTGTTTGCCCCCAAGCCTGAACGTGAACTGTTGTATCTTATTATTTCAATTTGCATTTCTTTTCATTATCACTGAGGTTGAGTAGCTTCTCAAATGATTAAAAACCACTTCATTTTCTTTGGAAGTGAACAGCCTGTTCGTGTCCTTTGCCAGTCTTGCTGCTGGGCCATTGGTGTTATTTTTATGGGGTTAAAGAGCTCTTTAAGGAATAAGGAAATCAGCCCTCTGTCTGCCAACATGCAGTGCTTGTCATTTCGGTGGCATTTTCATATCTGTCTTTCATTTACCATGCCCTCTACTCTTCTTTTATCACTGTCAGTCTGGATTTAGGACTGCTTAATAAGTCCTAGAAACTAGAAATGATAATGTCGTAGGAAAGGGGTTAATTTGGGTGGTTTTGTAACTTTGACTTTTGATGAAGTAGGAGGGGAAGGACTTGAAAGGGCAAAATTAAAAAGAGGGTGAAGGGACTTTCATGATTTGAAAGAGGGGCTTTTACACTGACAAGACCTTGAGAACATAGTGTTTATTTTTTTAAAGCAATTTACCCATAATTCTCTGCTTTTCTTTTGCCATTATTACAGGTATTTGTGTTAGAGTTAAAAAAAGATCTCTTTCTGGATGCTTTTGTCATAAAGTCGTATTTCTGTATTTTGGAAATCACATGAAATGGAGGGATTACAAGGCCACATAGTCGGCACAATGGCCTTGAATCCTGGTAAGGTGTGGAGGAGGGAAAGTAGCATGACTTAATAGCTACTGGTTAAGCACAAGTAACTTTTTATATTCAGTTCCGCAGTGGTTGCTAAGTAAATAAAGAGATAGATTGACACGGATGACTTTAAACCAAAGTAAGCCTATTTGTGATGTCCCAAAGTGACCATCATCATCTTCAGAGTAATGGTTGAAAGCATGGAATCAATCAACTTGGGGTTTTCACTTCTCAAGTTACATTCTCATTTCAAAAATTTAGAACATGTGAAGAACTATTTCATAGAATTGCTCTAAGGATAAAAATAAAATAATGCATGTGTCTGACAGAGTAAACTTTATCAATGCCAGTTCTCATTATTAGCTTGATTAATTATCAGTGTTCATAAAGCAGCATCTAAATTGTGCTATTCTCCATTTGGTTTAAAGTAAGTGAATAGACATCTGTGAAATTCTTGCACATGCTAAAATATGATGCAGCATTCCTTAGGCCACTTCTGGGTGAATACACTCCATGGAATCACGTCTGGGTGAACTTACATTGTACATCTTCCTCTCTAGGATTTTTTTTATTCATACCTGGTTTAAAGATAAAAGTCTGATTTTGTAGTAGTAGTAGTAGTAGTAGTAGTAGTAGTAGTCATCAGATTGAGGTTAGCTGTGCCAAGGGTCCACTTTCATACTTAATACCTAGAGTGAGGATTGGTTTGCTTCCTTCTCAGTTCTCACTGCATTTAAATGTTTACTCATGCTGTTCCTTCTGGGTCAAATGCTATTCCTGCCTTTACTATTCAGATAAAAATATATACATCTCCCTCTGTCTGTCAAGGAAATTGATGGCTCAATTTTATTCGAAGTTACTTCTGCTGTTGAACAAGAATAATGCACAGGAGCACTGCCAAATTGGGAATGACAATCCAGTATTATAAGGGAGATGAGTGTGTTTATTTATTAGTTTTAAGTGAATGACTTTCAATCATCCCAGCCAACATTTCTGATATGAATATTTCACATGAAATGATTGCTTTTATGTTGGTTAGTTTTGCAAATCAGAACCTATTTGCACAACGCCATTAGGCCAATATATCTTATCATAATATTTGCTAGTACCACAGGCTTTACAAATTAGTTATTGTGATGGCAGTTTTCTATTAACATGAATTTACTGATTAACTCATTTATTTACCTTTTGAAAATTCATATAGCACTGTACTCATGTTCTATGACTAATAGAAAGTGCATGGGTTCTTGGTATTAGAAATAACCAATAAATACTAATTGTATATTTATTTTTCTTCTGTCTCTCAGGCCCATAAATAAACCACATAAAAAATCATGTAGGAAATTCATTAGTAACATTTGTAGGCTATATACTGGACCAAAATCCATCCAATTTGCAAGGAATCCTTTATGAGTGACTGTAACCTCATCAGAAGAAGATCTGTAGGATTATAGTTCCTGACAACTTCGTATTTCCTCCGATAAACAAGGGAAAATAAGAATCAAGTTCCATTTCTATCTGTCAAATAGGTACAAGTTCTAAAAATAGTAGTCCAGACTGGGGGAGGTAGGGTGAGTGCTCTCCTGAGCAGTTGGCGAGGCACTAGGGCAGTATAACTTTTCTAGGAGTAATTGATGTTATATATTAAGAGGCTTAAAATGGGCTGCTTGGCAAACCAGTTGATGGGGCACACATATCTGGCCTCATATGTGTGTATGTGCATGTATGGGTGTATGTATGTGTGTGCATGTGTGTAAGCACTGTTACTGGCCTTGCACTCAGGGTCTGCGTATTGTCCTTTAGCTTTAGCACTCAAAGCTATTGCTCTACCGCATGAGTCACACTTCCACTTCTGGCTTCTCTTCTGGTTTCTTGGTGATAAGAGTCCTGTAGACTTTCCTGCCTGGGCTGGTTTTAAACATCAGCCCTCCTATCTCAGACTTTCTGCTAGGATTACAGGTGTGAACCACCATCCCCTGGCTGGCCTTCTCTCTTTGCAAGTTCCTGTTAACTCACCGATGAAATACAGAAATTGGGCAATGCCAGTATCTGGACTGCAGTGCCACTATGGTATCATTAGTGATGACAGTCTGAATCCAGAGTCCTGGATAATAACAAAGCCTGCAAAGTGGATGAGGGATGGTAAAGGAGAAAGTAACACATACTTTTTCACTGATTCAGGAGCCTTTTGATGCTGTTCATTGCAGCATAAATCATGTAAGTGTGTGCTAGTGGGGTGATGAATGTGGTCAAATAAAAAGAGGATAAGTATTTCCCAAGTACTAGAGACAAGAGTTATAGGATATAAACACTGTTTATAAGTTGCAACAATGAGAAGTACAAGTTGTCATGTCGAAAACGAGCTTTACAACGTTGGTGCGGGGGGAGGGGGAGGGGGGGGAGGACTGGTGGGGGGGTGGGGGGGGGAGGCTGGGAAGGGATGTGAAGGGTAAACAAAGGAGGAGGCTGCAATGGTTGGTAAGAAATGTACGCATTTTCTTGCCCATGTAATTGTAACCCCTCTGTACAGTATGTTCACCAAAAAAAATTAAAAAAATAATAAAAAAAAGAAAGTTACAGAAAATGGTAAAGCAGATATTTCAAACTTGAAGGTTGCAAGTTATTTGTGCCAAAACATCAATTGCATTTTTTTGTTTAATTTTTAATTTCAAAATGATGGCTATACAGAGGGGTAAGGTACAGACTGGAGATAAGGTCAGTCACAGGAATGATTCTGAATGTCCACAGGCAGGTGTGGCCCACTGCTGGCCATTAAGTACTCCTAGTTACCCAGAATAAATGGTTGGGTTCATACCTCTAGGCTAGAAAAATTTCAGTGACAGAGCCTCAGCTAATTGCTATAAGAACTAGTATCCCTTAATGGTATACATGGTGCAACCCCGGGGAAATTTAAAATTAAACATGGAAAGGCTAAGAGTATCAAAACTATGATACACAAACTTTTTTTGTGGCAAGAGGGTATTTGTGCATGTTTACAATCATATATTGATATGTTAAGGCTAATTTGGTCTGAAACTTCAAAAATCAATTAATAGTACTCTATTATTGATTTGTAACTTCAGTTTAAATACATTGTATTTTTAACTTAATGTATTAAATGGTGTAATTTAGATTTAAATTTTAAGCTTAAATCCAAAGTTCAAGCATAATATCAACAACCAAAACCAACTATATTTATAAATCTAAGCCTTGAATATTTTTATTTGTGCACTTAGGTTTAGGTTTGTTCAACTGAAATAGTTTAAATTTTAAAGACAAAAGAGTAATTGCAGTTTTAAATTTTAAACTTGAAGATGTCAAAATAATTTATAAATGAGATCAAACATTACTCAAATTTCCTTAGAAACAATTGCTAAAATCTGCCAAACACATATATAAAATTATGAATTTCTGGTGTGCAACTTAAAAACAAAGGGGAAAACTAAGTTTTAAAATATGTGTCTTAAAAAAAAATAAAATAAAATATGTGTCTTATATTCAATACAAAATCTGAATCAAAAAATGAACACCTTAATAGGCATTTCTATATTTAATAGCCACCTTCAAGGATAACAGAATATATCAATAGATAGGATACTATTGCCTCTTAAAAAGTTAAGAGGCAATATTAATATTAATATTAAAAATATAAAATCCAAGGCAAGACACATCAAATAGGACAAATAAAATCAGTTTATATTCACAAAAAATTCACTGTGAGGATAAAATAATCATCAGCCATTATATGCAAATAACGGCACTGGAATTTTTTGTTGACAAATATCTTACCAAAATTCAAAGAAAATTAACAAAAGAGACTAGAAGATATGTCACTACTGCAAAGTGTCTTAAAGCCTTAAAACAGGCTCCTATTTCCTTATTATTAGTTTTCATTTATAGAAATACATGCTGCTGTTAAGCACGTACCTTTTGATGTACACTGAAGTTATACCCTGATAAATCCATTATAAATTGAAAATATCATAATCCAAAATGAATTAATGCATCTAACATACTAAACATCATGGCCTAGCAGTGTGGTGCACTCTAGATTATCTTCTTAACCTGAGAGATCCCATGGCTAATTGGGAGCTGTAGTTCCCACCTCTGCCGTGTAGGAAATCATACCACATAGAACTAGAAAGGTCAAACCTCAATGCCGAAAGCATGAATTCAGTCTGTTGAATGAGCATTTCTTTTACATACCAATATGAAGCTGAAAAGTAAAGCATTTATATGATGCTAATTCCACATTGAATCCAACCAACAGATCAGGAGGCTGGTATTTATCCCTTAGGGCCTATAAGTGTTTGCTGCACTGATTTTTTTAAAGTCCTTGTTCTATTTCCTCAGCTCTATGATAATATTGTTTTGCCTTGAAGAAAACTATCCTACCTCTTTGTGACTGTTTCCTCATTTGTGAAATAGAGGCAACAATGTCAAGTAGCTCCTAAAATTGTCAGGAAGCTTAAATTAAGACTTTGAAACTGACATGTTTAATTGAGACCCTTTGTACAACTACTTAAGGAAACTAAAGACAATAAATACCTACATACATAAATACATACTGTGGAAAGCTCTAACACATTGTGGAGTTTGTGACCAAGACTATTTCAGAAGACAGAAGATTTTTTTTTGGTATTTTGCAAGCGTAACAATGGCAAGAAAATAGTATTTCTGGGCCTGGTTCATAAACTTTTATGAATGTAAAGTGAGAAGTGTTTCACTTAGCTGAGTGACTTAGCTGTTTTATTTACAGTGGTTTTGGTATTAACCTCAGAAGAGTTGATTGGATTCAGTGTGAAATTAGTATAGATTCCTTGTCCAGTGTCTTCTACCAACTCCTCTTAACATCCTTATATCATGAACTGAATATTTGAGGAACTGTCTGGGGGCTCTACTCAAAGTTAAATCTAGAAATAATTTATTAGCAGGGCACCAAAGGTTCACACCTGTAATCTTTAGCAGGTCAGGATGCTAAGATATGTGGATCTCAGTTCAAAGCAAGCCTGGGCAGAAAAGTTCATGGGATTCTTATCTCCAGTTGACCAACAAAAAGCCAGAAGTGGGACTGTGAATTAAATGGTAGAGCACCAGCTGTGAGTGAAAAAGCCAAGTGAGAGCAAGAGGTCCTGAGTTCAAGCCCCAGTATAGACATAAACACACACACACACACACACACACACACACACACACAAATACAAAAGGTTTAGAGTAAACTTCTGATCTCCACTGAGTTACTCTGTATTGCTTGTCCTTAAAGGCCTTTATTTGTATGTATTATGAGTGGAATGAAGATTCAGACTACTGCAGAACCAAAAGAAATGAATTCAACAGTTGCAGTTGTGTCAAATGAGACCCAGAGAGGTCCTGAGCTTTGCCAAGGTCCCACCACAAGGAGCGCCTGCGCGCTGCCTCTCCTTTGGGCCTGGTTATTACTTGTCAAATCCTGAGGATCCATAGAAGAGACCCAAAAATCCTGCCTTTTCTCCTGCTGGATCTCGGAGAAGAAACATTTAAATAAGAAAACTTCTTTGGTTTTATTTTTCCCCGTAACTCCTGTTATTCATTAAACTGGCTATTTAATATAAGGAAACAAATTAAATAGGAGAGGGAAAGAAAAGCATTTCTTTAATTTTTCCCCCCAGTTGCTTTTTGTGCAGGTGGGTTGCTGCAGGAGGCCCCTCTTCTGAAACCCATCTGGGATGTTAGTTTAGCTCTATTGATGTTTAAGACTCCGTCTTTCATCATAACCACATGCCAAGACAATAAGCAATTGAACCACATGTTTTGCCTTTTTAAAAAGGTGTAATCTCCTTCTGAAGTGTAGAGATGTTTAGCAGGATTTTTCTAATTTATCTGTCATCACACCATGCGGGCTGGGCTCCAAGCCCTGACGGCAATGTCTCTTTATCACCGTCTTTTGATGAACACCTGTTTCCAGCATACAAATCTATCTGCTGAGATGCAAAATTAAAATAATTTCAACAGTATGGGAATAATTAGGAACCTTTTTTTTAAAGGTCCACCTGTTCCAAATATCAAAATGTATTTTCTTACATGACATATTTTTATTCCTATATATCTTTATGCTTGGTTTGTATCTATTTGATCATAATTCTCTTATATTCCATTAACTAACAATGAATATTTTCACTTTTCAATAGTCAATTGGAAGGAATTTCAAAACAACCAGAGTTCTCTGTATTCATTAAAAGAGAGAAAAAGAGAAAAGAACATTATTCCAAAACTTGGTTCAAAAAGATTTTTTTTTTTTGGTGCCAGTTCTTGAACTTGAATTCAGGGCCTTTTCGCTCAAAGCTGGCTCTCTCATCACTTGAATCATAACTACACTTCTGGCTTTTGGGTGGTTATTTGGAGATAAGAATTTCATGTATTTGTCTGCCTGGACTGGCTTTGAACTGAAATCCTCATATCTCAGCCTCCTGAGTAGCTCAGATTATAGGCGTGACCCAAAAAGAAACTTTTAAATACTCTGTTATTTATTATGGATTATACCTTTTGTTAAAAGTGTTTCTCACAGAAACAAGAATATGTGACTATGAAGTGCATCTTAATAGATTCTATTTTTTAAAGGAAAAGATATATTGACCCTTATAAGAAAAGGGTTTTTTTGGCTAAAATTTGATATATTAAGACATTTAAGTCAATAAGTAAGATGCGAAAATTATTCTTATAATTAACATTCATGTTATATTTATGGTCTTATATATTTACTTATGATTTTATATTTCAATGTGTTATTTGGTTTTCCACAAACTAGGAGCTGGGTAGTTTGAGAGTTTGAAGTAAAATTACACAGAAACTGTAACATAATCTTCTGTGGTTGATCCTCACTAGAACTGACCTCTTGTCCAATTACATGAGAGGAAGCCCCACTTCCAGAAATTCATAGCACTCCCCTCAACATAAAGCGAAGATAACCCTACACATATGTTTACATTAGTGCCTGGGACAGGAGATCTTGGCATACAACAAGCTGTGTAATGAGTTGATTTAACATTAGCCATGCTGGAATTAAAAAAGGAAACCCCCATTTATCCAAATACCCAAGAAAGCAAAATCACAGGTGAGAGCCAACTTAATGTAGAAGTGTATTGCAATTTGTCTTCATTTTCAGAAAATGAAATCTGAAGTGCCAGATTTTTGGTTGTTTTTCTGAAAACTATGCAAAAAAAAAAAAAAAAAGAAAAGGTAAATCACCAGTTGCTTGGCCCATGAAAAGTTGTCCATGAGGCACTATGTGGCTGGTTGTTTTTGAGCTGTTGGGGACATTTTAGGCAGTGGTTATATACACAAGTCTAATTACACTAATTAACCACACCAACGTGTGAGCAGTAAGCATGTTTTTACAATTAGGTTGTAATTTTTTAAAATCCTTTATTGGATACATTTAGAGACGCAGCAGTTTCAGATTTACCATACAATAGAGAAAGGAGTTATCCAAATTGAATAAATGTAAATTTCAGCTTGGGCAAATAAATTAATATATGGCAAATGAAACCTACACTTGTATCACAAATATGCACTTATATAGGAATGATTTCTCTAAGTAGGTGAGTGGATTGTAGCTTTTATGGTCATTAAATTATAGGGATCTCAAATTGTTTTGCTTAATGTGAAGTAGTAACATCACATTACTTCAACTACCTTTTACTTCTAATGTGGGCAGTTGTGTTAGGCAGAATAACCTAACCATCCCACACTCACCAGATGAGACTACATTCAAATCCAGGAAACCTGAAACTATGTTACTTTACACAGCAATAGTACATTTGGTAGCTGTAATTAAATTAAAAGATTTAAAATAGAGAGTTGATCCTGGATTATCTTGACAAAGCTCGGTGTAACTCCAATTGCAGGAGAGCACTGGACTCTATGGGACTATGGGAGAGAGAGCTATCTATTGCTGGTTTTGACAATGGAAGAAGAGGCCACAAGTCAGGGAATAGAGAAGCTGGAAATAGTCAAGCTCTGTGGTTCTTTCTGAGCCTCAAATGGAAATGTGGTTCTGTTGTACCTTGATTTTATCCTACTGTTATCTCTAGAATTACAGTAATTGCTTTCAGTTGCCAAGTTGTGGTTATTTGTTATGCAGCAGCAGGAAGCTAATACAATTTTTTTCTTAGCTTCATAAAGCCTCAGATTCCTCGTCTATACAGCATTAATAACATTTGCTTCATATTTTTCTGTAGAAATTTAATAGGATAATAAATATGACTACTTTGAAATTTTCAAAAGTTACAAAGATAACATTGTAAAGATAACATCTTTTGTAAAATCAGTAAAACTATTCTTGATATAATTGATGAGACGCTGTAAGACACTGTAAGACCCCATCATTAAAAAAATCTTCCCAAATCCCTATCAATTAAGAGCTAATAACTAAGGAATATGGAGTGAATCCAGAGTCATTAGAAAGCATCTGTTAGGACATATCTAAGCAGCCAAAAAAAAGGATTGAGTAAATGACCTGGACAGTATAAAAAGCCAAGAACATAGCTAATATCAACAGGGCAGCAGAGATGTGATGGACAGGAAATTATCTCAGCAGGACAGAAGAAAGCAAAGATGTTGGGATTCATTATAAGACCAAGTTAGGAGAAAAAAATAGTTTAAATACGCCTTAAACACTATTTTTTTAAATTAAAAAGGAAACTCCTTTTGCACAGATGTATTCAGCATTGAATTGTTTTAATTCAGGAAAACAATGGAAAACCAACTTAAATGTCCAACAATTAGGGAATGATTAAATATGGTTTGAACAATAAGATTAAATATTATAATTAAAAATACTTGAGAAAAGCTTTTAATAATCTTCTTGGGGGGAGGGAAGCAGATATGTCCATGGAGTGTTCTAATACTTGTGAAAATCTTTTGGGGGAAAAAAACTAGAAGGACATTTATAAGTAAAAATATTGTCAGTAATTATCTCTGAATGGTTGAGTAACAGAGATAATATATTTTCATTTTCAATCCTACCTTTTCTAACTTTCTGAAGTATACATGTGTTATTTTCTATAGTTTTCCTAGAACAGCGTAAACTTTAGAAAATGATACCACTAAGTGTATACTATTCAGTGGAAAAAGTTTATTCAGTGTTGCCATTTTCTGTCCAATGGCTATCTTCTTCCCTCACTTCTCATTTAATCCAGTGCAATTTGGTGGGTTGCTGCTTTACTTCAGGTACTCTGATAGGCAGCAAGAGAAATAAAACAGTGAATAAAACATAGTAATGGCTTTTATGAATCTATAAGCTAATAGGAAAGAATTGCAAATAATAAGCAGTATAACCAGGTTTGAGGTAGAAAGACAATACTAGGGAAAAATTGGAAAAGTGAGGCAAAAGATCCCATGGAGGATGTAGGAAATCAGCAGTTCCTTAGAGATGACCCATCATGAGCAGCGATTTGCAGAGGATAGAAGCATGTGTAAGTTGAGATGCCAAAAATACAGGCATAGGAGTGTGAGGACCTTTAAAGACAGTAAATTTTTCCAGGCATTTGAGTAGAGTGGACATAGGAGTCATCATAGAAAGTTGGGATGAGGGTAGTGAAGTGTTGGGAAGAAAAAATGAAGTCACCTGTGTGTGATGTGCCTAGAGGATGGGACTGATAAATCTGGACACCAGCTTTATCTTGACACTTATCAAGACAAAATGCTAAGAAGAAAACACATGTAATGGTAGTTGTATCTTAGCAAGATGGTTGACTAAATGCTTATTCTTTATTCTAATGTTTCAGGGTGCTGAAGACATACCAATAAAGACAGAAGTTTCTCTCATTGTCAATACATACCTGAGCTAGATTTGAAGGAGATAACTCCCACTGATTTGCTCACATGTACTGTTTGTACCCTTGGGATAAGTTTTTAAGCAGTATGGTTAACAGTACAATTCAATTTTGGAGCACTGAAGCTGGATTTCTACATTCGTCCACGTTCAGCTAGTTTTCCTTCCTTCATCTTCCTTACCTTTTTTTTGTGTGTGAAAATACCATACAGAGGGATTACAATTACATGGGTAAGGTAATGAGTACATTTTTTTTATCAAGCATTGTTGCCTCCTCCTTTGTTTCCCCTTCCCATCCCTTCCCTTCTCTCCTATGCCCCCTCTTCCCTCCAAAGTTGTAAAGTTCGTTTTTCGACATAACGACTTGTACATCTCATTGTTGCAATGGGTCCACCTGTATCCCTATTTAAATGATTTGTTTTTTCCCTTCCCCTCCACAAATTATATCAACATCAAATACAGTGAAAACAGGGGTTATACCGTGGGGGAGGGACATACAAAGCAACAAAGAAACCATCTTATGAATATGTTAGAAACAATCGCAAGAAAGAAAAAAACATTTGAATCCTTAACTTGGGGTTCATTTCACTTCACATCAACTTATCTGACTTTTTCTGCTTGTCTCAGACATATACTAGTTATTGCAAATAAGGGAAAGCATGGGACCTATGTTTCTTTGGGCCTAGCTTACTTCACTTAATATAATTTTTTCCAAGTTTATTTGGTGTTTGTGTACACTATCTCCTCCATAAAATCATATTGCTTTAGTGTATTAAGAAATACCCATAATCCTAGGATTATGGATGAATGTTCAAAGCTATTTACTGCATTTGATTCCGGTACCCTTCATCTTGTATATACGTTTTTCTAATTGGGGAGGGGAAGGGAAATAATAAAATGCTGAAACAAGGATACAGGCTGACCCATTGTAACAATGAGATGCATAAGACACTATGTTAAAAACAAACTTTACACTTGGGGTGGGGGAGGAGTTGGGGAGGTGGAGAGAGAAAGGATTCCTATGGAAAAACAAAGGAGGAGATAACAATGCTCAAGAGGAAGTGTACTCATTACCTTACTCATGTAACCGTAACCCCCTGTACAATATCTTTACAATTAAAAAAAAAAAAGTTCAAAGCCAGCAGGGCAGAAAATTCCACAAGACTCTTATCTCCAATTAAACACTAAAAAGCTGGAAGTGGAGCTGTGGCTCAAGTGGTAGGGTGCTAGCCTTGAGCAAAAGCACTCATGCTTAGGCTCTGAGTTCAAACCTCAAGGACTGGCACCAATAAACAAACAAATAAACCAACAAAAACCACCTGTGTTTTCTTATGTTTTTGTTCCCCTAGTATTAGGGAATAGAAGGATGACTATAAAGCTTTTAAAATAACGGGTTGTCATCCTACTTATTAGTGCTAATATATGTATTATATTAGCTGGTAAGCATTTAGATTTAACAGATTTAACAGGGCTGACTTTAGACACCACTGCCTAAGATATTGAAAGAAAATACACAACATTTTGCATCCTCCAATGTTAGCTTACCTGTTTTCTCTATGTCAGCTATATTCTTACATTGAACATATTCCTCTTCTTCTTTTTCAACTACCAATGTAAGGGCTAAGAAAACTTGATTTAGCAGATTTTTCACTTAGCAGATTTCTTTCCCACATGGTATTTCAACGTTTTTTCTGCCTTGCTCAGTGTCCTGATCTCTTTGCAGTTCACCCTCCATTCTCGTAGACTCTTTTCCAAGCCTTTTGTCATGAGTACTACCCTTTGGATTCATTCCAAATTAGCAATCTTTTTTTATTTTTATATGGAAAGAGCCAAAAAATCACATGCAGTTTTCCAGATGGAGCTTTAGGAGTATGGTGAATAATGGGATAATTGCTTCCCTTGTATGTTTCAATGACACCCAAATGGATTCCTGGGCATTTGTTTCTTCCCTCATCCTGCTTTGTTAATCCCAGAGCATGATGTTCACTAAAAAATAAGTAAATAAAAATTTTAAAAAAGATTAGATCTTTTTACTAAGGAAAATTTCATGAGGAAAAGTTTTCCTCTGATAAATTAGGTAATGCCAAAATACTGAAAATAATTTAAACACTGACCATTTCTTTTGGGAAATAGTACATTTGATGGAAATTTTGAGCTCCAAATGAGCCTTATATTTTGAGTTTGATGCAGAAATAGGAAAGGAGTAGAGAAACTCAAAGACAAGAATATGTTGGCATGGGCAAGAAGGTCACGTTAATGCCAGATATCACTGGTACTTCTGTGAAAAGTTGACCAGGACCTAAGAAGTGAAATTGACATCAGTTAGCATCACTGACACCTACAGATATTTAAACATCTTTATGAAGTGGATGCTCTGTTCTACATGTTAAAGACATGAACAAACTTGTTTTCTGTCATTTTTATTAGCATATATTAATTGCACAAAGGGGTTTCATTGTGATCTTTGCATATGTGCATTTAATATACTTCCATTATATTTATCTCTTCTATTTCTCTTTCTTATCACTTCCCAATTTTTAGAAAATTTTTGATGGGTTTCAATCTTTTATTTTATATATGCATTTAATATCCTTCAATCATATCTCCCCATCCTCTTAATCTCTCCTTTTGTTCATCTTACTGGTTCCACACACTAACATTCTGCTTTTTATACCTCTGATATATTGTTTTAGCTTTTTTCTTTAGAGCTGCATATGAGGGGAACATGCAATTACTCTGAGTTTGGCCTATTTTGGTTAACATGATGGTTTCCAGTTTCATCCGTTTTCCTGCAAACATGATGATTTGGTCTTTATTGCTTAAACATATTTCATTACTATATATATATATTCTTTCTAATCTATATTTTTACATTGTCTTTATTCTTTTGCCAGTTGATTGACACCCAGACTGATTCTACTGCTTGGCTATTATGAGTAGTGTTGCAGTAAATATGGATGTATAACTTACATTCTTTCGTAGATATATTCTCAGGACTCATATAACAATATCATTTGGTATTTCTGTCTTTAGTTTACTAAGCAATCTCCATACTGGTCTCCAATGGCTACCTAATTTACATTCCCTCTATCAGTATATAAAAGTTTCTTCTTCCTACCCTTGCATCCTCACCAGCATTTGTTGTTTATTATTTTGGTGATGGCCATTCTCATTGGGGTGAGATGGAATCTTAATGTTTATATTTGCATTCCCTTGATGGGTAACAATGCTTAACACTTTTATTTATATTTATTGTTCATTTGTACTTTTCTTTAAAGAACTGTCAGTTCCATTTATTTGCCTATTGATTGTATTATATTAATGTTTGAATTCTTTATATATTCTGGATATTAATCCGCTGCCAGATGAATAGCTGGCTAAGATTTTTGCTTCATCCTGTAGGCTTCATCTTCAATTTGGTAATTGTTTCCTTTGTTGTTCAGAAACTTTTTATTTTATTTTAATTGTGAACATTTGTTCAGAAACTTTTTTTTTTAATTTAATTTTATTTTTTTTCTGAACATACTGTACAGAGGGGTTACAATTACATGGGCAGGATAATGCGTACATTTCTTATCAAGCATTACAGCCTCCTCCTTTGTTTACCCTTCACATCGCTTCCCTACCTCCCCCCTAGCCCCCCCCCATCCTCTCCCCCCCCCCGCATACTTCCCCCCCCCTCCCCCCCCCCCCCCCCCCCCCCCCCCCCCCGGCACCAACGTTGTAAAGTTCGTTTTGGACATGACCTTGTACTTCTCATTGTTGCAACAGGTCCACCTGTATCCTTAAACGACTTGTTTTTCCCCATCTCCTACACAAGTTATACTGACATCAAATATAGTGAAAGCAGGGGTTATACTGTGGGGGAGGGACATATAAAGCAACAAGGAGATAATCTTATAAATGCATTAGAAACAAATGCATGAAATAAAAAGCATTAAAATACACATCTAAGGGTTCATTTTCCTAACATCACAATATCTGACCTTTTCCGCTTGACTCATACATATACTAGATATTGCAAATAAGGGAAACCATGGGACCTATGTTTCTTTGGGCCTGGCTTACTTGACTTAATATAATTTTTTCCAAGTTTTTCCATTTCTTAACAAATGGGGCAGTGTCATTCTTTCTGATGGAGGCATAGAATTCCATTGTGTATATATACCACATTTTCTTGATCCATTCATCTACTGAGGGGCATCTGGGTTGGTTCCAGATCTTAGCTATGGTGAATAATGCTGCAATAAACATAGTCATGCTGGTAGCTTTAGTGTGGTCTTGTTTGTAAACATTTGGGTAAATGCCCAAAAGTGGGATTGCTGGGTCATAGGGGATCTCTATGTGAAGTCTTTTCAGGAACCTCTATACTGCTTTCCAAAGTGGTTGAACAAGTTGACATTCCCACCAACAATGAAGTAAGGTTCCTTTCTGTCCACATCCCCTCCAGCATCTGTTGTTGTTAGAGTTCTTGATTTTTGCTGTTCTAACTGGAGTGAGGTGATATCTCAATGTTGTTTTGATTTGCATTTCTTTTATGGCTAGGGATGTTGAACATTTCTTCATGTGTCTATTGGCCATCCTTCTTTCTTCTTCAGAGAAGCTTCTCTTTAAGTCTTTCGCCCACTTACTTATTGGGCAGTTGTTTCTTTGAGGATTTGTTGTTGGGTGGTTTAATTTTTTGAGTTCCAAGTATATTTTAGATATGAGACCCTTGTCCGTTGTATGGCTAGTAAAGATCTTCTCCCAGTCCGTGGGCTTTCTATTGATCTTGCTAGCTATGTCATTTGCCCTGCAGAAGCTCTGCAACCTTATACAATCCCATTTGTCCAGCCTTTCTTTGATTTGTTGTGTTTCCGGGTCTCTATTCAGAAAATTTCGGCCTGAGCCAAGGAGACCCAGGGTTTCTCCTATTCCATCCTGTAATGTTTTCAGAGTGTCTGCTTTGAGTTCAAGGTCTTTGATCCATTTGGAGTTGATTCTGGTGCAGGGTGATATATAAGGATCTAGCTTTAGTTTTCTACATGTAGTTAACCAGTTTTGCCAGCACCATTTACTGAAGAGGCTGTCTGTCTTCCATTCTATTGTTTTAGCTCCCTTATCGAAGATTAGATGGCTATAGGTCTGTAGGTTCATTTCTGGGTTTTCAATTCTATTCCATTGGTCCTGAGGTCTGTTCTTATGCCAATACCAAGCTGTTTTGATTACTATGGCTTTATAGTAGAGTTTGAAATTTGGTATTGATATTCCTCCAGCAGTGTTCTTTCCGTTGAGGAGCGTTTTTGCTATTCGGGGTCTTTTATTGTTCCATATGAATTTTTGGATTGCCTCTTCTATTTCCTTGAAGAATGAGGGTGGAATTTTGATAGGTATTGCGTTGAATTTGTAGATAGCCTTGGGAAGTATTGCCATTTTCACGATGTTAATCTTTCCAATCCAGGAGCATTGGAGGTTTTGCCATTTTTTAAGTTCTGTGTTGATTTCCTTTTTCAAGATTTTAAAGTTTTCATCATAGAGGTCCTTCACTTCTTTGGTTAAGTTAATTCCTAGGTATTTTATTTTTTGTGGGGCTATTACAAATGGAGTTGCTTTCCTAATTTCAGCCACACTTTTCTCATTGTTGGCATACAGAAAAGCCATTGATTTTTGGGGGTTAATTTTATAACCTGCTACTTTGCCAAAGTTTTGAATCAGCTTGAGTAATTTGGGAGTGGAGTCTATGGGATTCTTTAAATACAAGATCATGTCATCTGCAAAGAGGGAGAGTTTTATTTCTTCTTTCCCTATTTGGATCCCCTTTATGTCTGCATCTTGTCTTATTGCTGTAGCTAGGAATTCTAATACTAGATTGAAGAGAAGTGGAGAGAGTGGGCATCCTTGTCTTGTTCCTGAGTTAAGAGGAAATGGCTTTAGTTTTTCACCATTGAGTATAATGCTGGCTGTAGGTTTGTCATATACAGCCTTTATTGTATTGAGGAATGTTCCATGGATTCCTAATTTTTCCAAAACCTTCATCATAAAGGGGTGTTGGATCTTGTCGAATGCTTTTTCTGCGTCTATTGAGATAACCATGTGGTTCTTATTCTTGCTCCTGTTGATGTGATGAATAATATTAATTGATTTGCGTATATTGAACCAGCTTTGCATCCCTGAAATGAATCCTGTTTGATCGTGGTGTATGATTTTTTTGGATGAATTGTTGAAGTCGGTTGGCCAAAATTTTGTTGAGAAGTTTTGCATCAATGTTCATCAAAGAAATGGGTCTATAGTTCTCTTTCTTTGATGAGTCCCTGCCTGGTTTTGGGATGAGGGTTATGATGGCTTCATAGAATGTGTTCGGTAGTGAGCTTTCTCTTTCAATTTCATTGAAGAGTTGGAGGAGAATTGGTGTGAGCTCTGCTTTGAAGGCCTTGTAAAATTCCGCTGTGAAACCATCTGGTCCTGGACTTTTCTTAGCTGGGAGGTCTCTTATTGCTGTTTCTATTTCAATGCTTGATATGGGCCTGTTAAGATAGTTTGCCTCATCTTGGTTTAGTTTTGGCATGTCAATATTTGCTAGGAAGAGGTCCATTTCTGTCAAGTTCTCAAACTTATTAGCATAAAGTTTTGAGAAGTATTCCCTTATAATGTTCTGAATCTTGCTTGTTTCCGTGGTGATGTTTCCATTCTCATCTCTGAGTTTATTAATTTGGGTGTGTTCTCTTCTTTTTCTGATAAGATTTGCTAAGGGTCTGTCAATTTTGTTAAGTTTTTCGAAGAACCAACTCTTTGTTTTGTTGATTCTTTCTATAGTTTTTTTGGATTCTAATTCATTTAATTCTGATTTAATTTTGATTATTTCTTTCCATCTACTGGATTGGGGTTTATCTTGCTGCTCTTTTTAAAGGATGTTTAGATGTGTCATTAAATTGTTAGTTTCAGATCTCTCCAATTTGTTGATGTAGGAGCTCAGAGCTATAAACTTGCCTCTGAGTACTGCCTTTGCTGTGTCCCAGAGGAGCTGGTATTTTGTGTGTTCATTTTTGTTGAATAGCATGAACATTTGAATTTCCTATCTAATCTCTTCCATGACCCACTCATGATTCAGCAGTGTGTTGTTCAGCCTCCATGTGATACCGGACTTTCTTTGGTGGCTTTTGGTGTTGAGTTCTAACTTTATTCCCTTGTGGTCAGAGAGAATGCAAGGTATAACTTCAATGTTTCTGAATTTAGACAAGTTTGCTTTGTGGCCTAAAATGTGGTCTATTTTAGAAAACGTTCCATGTGCTGCTGAGAAAAACGTGTATTCTGATGCTGCTGGGTGAAATGTTCGGTAAATGTCTGTTAAGTCTAGTTGATCTATGCAGTTGTTTAGATCTGCGGTTTCTCTGTTGAGTTTTTGCCGAGTTGATCTATCTAGTGGGGAGAGTGGTGTGTTAAAATCCCCAACAATTAATGTCTTTGGATCTATATGGGATTTGAGGGAAAGTAGTGTTTCTTTGATAAATTTGGGTGCTCCATTGTTTGGCGAATAGATATTTAGAATTGTAATATCCTCCTGAAGGAGAGATCCTTTAATTAGTATGTAGCGACCTTCTTTATCTCTTTTCACGAATTTTAATTTGAAGTCTATTTTATCTGATATTAGGATTGCAACTCCCGCCTGTTTATGCGGTCCGTTTGCTTGGTAGATTTTGTTCCAGCCTTTAACATTGAAAATGTGTTTGTTTTTACGGGCAAGATGTGACTCCTGCAGGCAGCAGATAGAAGGGTCTTGTTTTTTAATCCAACTAGACAGTCTATGTCGCTTAATTGGAGAGTTCAGTCCGTTAACATTAAGAGATAGGACTGAGAGGTATTTGGGAGTTCCTGCCATGTTATCTACCTTCTTGGGGGCTGCGAAAACTGGGTTCTTCCTATGGTTCTTGGATTCTCAGTTTGGGTGCAGTTTCTTGGCCTTTATTGCGGTCTTGTTGGTTTTCTATGTGTAGGACATCTTTAAGAATCTTTTGTAGGGCTGGTTTGGTGGAGATGTATTGTTTCAATTTTTCTTTGCTATGGAAGGTTTTTATTTGGCCTTCAGTTATGAAGGAGAGTTTAGCTGGGTACAGTATTCTTGGTTGATAGTTGTTTGTTTTTAGGGCATGGCATACATCATTCCAGGCTCTTCTTGCTTTGATTGTCTCTGCTGAGAAATCTGAGGTGATTCTAATTGGTTTCCCTTTATAAGTGATTACCCTTTTCTCTCTGACAGCTTTAAGGATCTTTTCCTTGTTCTGAGTTGATCCTGTGTGGATTATAATGTGACGGTGGGATGTCCTATTCTGGTCTGGTCTATTTGGGGTTCTAAAGGCTTCTTGTATCTGGACAGGCCTATCTTTTTGCATGTTTGGGAAGTTCTCTGCTAGGATCTTGTTAAACAGATTTCCTAGACCATTAACTTCTGTTTCTAGGTGCTCCTCTACACCCATTATCCTTAGATTAGGCCTTCTGATGGTGTCTTCCAGGTGTTGGATAGATCTATCATATTTCTTGGACTTGTCTTGGATGGTTGTATGTTCTTTCTCTATAATATCTAGGCTGTCTTCAATCCCTGAGATTCGATCTTCTGCATGGTCTAACCTGCTGTCAAGACTCTCTACTTTGTTTTTTATCTCTTTTCCTTCTAGTTGGTCAGCTTTGATGGCTTCAAGTTCTTTGTTGAAGCTCTGTTTTAGGTCTTGTATGAATTTCTTTACTTCCTTAATTTGGTGCTCAGTGTTTGTCCTCAAATCACTTAGTTGATTGGTTATGGTTTCTTTGGGCTCCCATTCCTTCTGTTGGGTTCCATTCAGTATTCCCTTTGTGGTCTCTCTGACTTCCTTCAGCTCTTTGTTAATGGATTCCATGAATGCCTTTAGTGATCTTTGTGTGTTCTCTACCTGGTCTCTCAATTCCTGTATTACTCTTTGATTAGCTTCCTCCCGTTCGTGGGATTCCTGCAGATCTCTTTGAGTGTTCTCAGCCTGCTCACGCCATTCCTCTCTTTCTCTTTGAGTATTCTCAAGTTGTTCACGCAAATCCTGTATCAGTTTTTGAGTAGCTTCCTCACGCTTATGATATTCCTGTATAAACTTCTGGGATGCCTCCTCTCTCTCCCTATCACGCTCATACAGAGTCCTTTGTACGTTGTCAAACTTTTCATTTATCATGTTTGCCAGCAGTGTTTGTAGAGCTGTTTGGGAACTCTCCTCTGGATTATTCATTATCTGTTCTAACCCCTGATTATCGGGATTGGGAATTGAGATACCCGAATTTGCCATTTTTCTTGTGTTTTTCCGGCTTACTCTGCCCATTTGAGATGAAGATAGCACCAGTTTTGTGCTAGAACACTATCTTAAGGCAACCATCAACCAAAGTTTGCATTTGTACAGTCAATAGTCTACAGATACAATCTAGTTCAACAGATACATCTATTCGACATCAAACAACTATATGTTAAAGGACTTCGAACCGCAGAGAAGAATTTGGAAAACCAGAAATTATTAGGGTTAGGGAGAGATGTGGGTAAAAATTAGGAATAGATTGGTGTGGGGAGGCACAGGGAGAGTTAACTATGTCCTAATCACAATGCAGGAAATAGGTTGGGTAGGATGTAAGTAGAGAGAGAGAGAAAAAGAAGAAAGGGAAAGGGGAATGAAAAGAGACCAGAAAATAAAATAGAAACGTAAAAATTAATGTTATTTTAGAGATTAAAAGACCATCTATTTATAGAGGAATATGAATATGTTGAGAGAAAGGGAGGGACATAGAGGAGATGAGAAAAACTTTAAAAAAATGCTTAAAATATTATATAGGTATAAAGAGGTAGTACTGCTATTAATGAATTTAAGTCTCAGAGGTTTTGAATTGAGTAATAAGTTTGTGGATTAAGTGTGTACACAATGGGGGATAGGGTCTACTAGTTAACTACGGGTTTATCTGAGGATGTGCAGGACAAGAGTTAAGTCACATAAAGATGAACAAAGAGGAAAAGATGGAAAGGATAGGAAAGTGAGAAGAAAAGATCAGAAGTTCAGTAGAGCTAGAAAAAAAAACAAAAAGATAATTAAGAATGAATGAAAAAGAGAAAGAAGACAAGAAAAGAAAAGAAAACACACATTCACGTATTCCTAAAATAAAAATTTTAAGAGGAGGAAAAAAAAAAAAGTTAATGGAAAACAATTATTTTTTCAGAAGAGGCAAAAATTAAAGATTAATAAAAGTTTTAGAAAAGCAAAAAAAAATTTTATATATATATAAGGTAACAAAAAATGAAAAAAAACAAAACAAGAAAAAGAAAAAAAAGAAAAGAAGAAGAAGAAAAAAAAAGTTCTTTGATTTTTTTTTTTTTTTTTTGGGAGGGATGGGAAGAGTCCTGTATCTCCCTTTTGTCTGTAATCAGAGTCTGGTTGGAGTCTCTGGTCAGCTTGAGGTCCTGTGGCTTGATTGGTTTCTTAAGTCAGTTTGTTGGAACAGGCAGAAAAATGCTCTGCTTTACCCAAGATTTTGAGATCCCCCTCCCAGGTTAGTTTACTGGGAGGGTGATCTGCTTTGAGAATCACAAAAGAGGGGGATGCAGTGATGAGGCTAGGTTCTGGGTAGAGTTGAGGCCTTTCAAGGAACAGTAGCTTTTCCCTGGGGCTATTTTGTGAAAAAAAACTCACAGCACCCAGCCTGCAGCCATTCTCAGGGTTTCTGTTTTTCAATTGATTGTGGTGGCTGCTAGAGGGCGGGGCAGCCTCTGGCTCTGGTTACCCGGTGAGGAGAGCCACTCCAATGGCTGGCGCCTGAGCTGGGTGACTTTTCCCTGGATGGAACTGAGTCTGTGAGGTCACTTCGCCGTTAACTTCTTGTGACCTGCTAAATGACTAGTTTTATTCCAAGGCCTGAGCTGGAGCTAGCCGCTCCTCCGAGCTTTGTCGGTATCCAAGATGGAGATCACCGGTGCTGGGGGGTGGAGGGGTGGCCTTCCCTCCTCTGCTCCCAGAGAAGGAGTGAGGAAGTGGGGCTTCTACTCACGCGGAGTCTTGGATCCTGAGTCGTCTCTGGTCTGCAAAGTGCAGGATGAAGTTGTCCGCTCCTTGTCGGTTCTTGCTGGTGTTGAGTAGAATCCGCTCGCCCGCTGCATCTGGCTCCTTCGTCCCGGACTCTCTGTGTGAGTGCTCAGGTATGGCCGCGGCTGCAGTCGCCGCTGCGACCCTGCCGCCGCAGCAGCAGCTGCTGGCAGACGCTCAGATGTGTCTGCTTGGCTTCCCCTCTCTTGGCTAACTCTCTGTCCTGTGATGGCACACTTGGTGTGATTCTCTGGCTTGGGACTGTTCACTGGAACTCTGAAACTGTTTTCTATGCAAGAGCTTGTTCAGATTCCAGCTTCTCCTCCGCCATCTTCCCGGAACCATCTTCTACTATGGCTTTATAGTAGAGTTTGAAATTTGGTATTGATATTCCTCCAGCAGTGTTCTTTCCATTGAGGAGCGTTTTTGCTATTCGGGGTCTTTTATTGTTCCATATGAATTTTTGGATTGCCTCTTCTATTTCCTTGAAGAATGAGGTTGGAATTTTGATAGGTATCACGTTGAATTTGTAGATAGTCTTGGGAAGTATTGCCATTTTCACGATGTTAATCTTTCCAATCCAGGAGCATGGGAGGTTTTGACATTTTCTAAGTTCTGTTTTGATTTCCTTTTTCAAGATTTTAAAGTTTTCATCATAGAGGTCCTTCACTTCTTTGGTTAAGTTAATTCCTAGGTATTTTATTTTTTGTGGGGCTATTACAAATGGAGTTGCTTTCCTAATTTCAGCCACACTTTTCTCATTGTAGGCATACAGAAAAGCCATTGATTTTGGGGGGTTAATTTTATACCCTGCTACTTTGCCAAAGTTTTGAATCAGCTTGAGTAATCTGGGAGTGGAGTCTACGGGATTCTTTAAATATAAGATCATGTCATCTGCAAAAAGGGAGAGTTTTATTTCTTCTTACCCTATTTGGATCCCCTTTATGTCTGCATCTTGTCTTAGTGCTGTAGCTAGGCATTCTTATACTAGATTGAAGAAAAGTGGAGTGAGTGGACATCCTTGTCTTGTTCCTGAGTTAAGAGAAGTGGCTTTAGTTTTTCACCATTAAGTATAATGCTGGCTGTAGGTTTATCATATACAGCCTTTATTGTATTGAGGAATGGTCCATGGATTCCTAATTTTTCCAAAACCTTCATCATAAAGTGGTGTTGGATCTTGTCGAATGCTTTTTCTGCATCTATTGAGATAAGCATATGGTTCTTATTCTTGCTCCTGTTGATGTGATGAATAATATTGATTTGCGTATATTGAACCAGCTTTGCATCCCTGAAATGAATCCTGTTTGATCGTGGTGTATGATTTTTTGGATGAATTGTTGAAGTCGATTGGCCAAAATTTTGTTGAGAAGTTTTGCATCAATGTTCATCAAAGAAATGGGTCTATAGTTCTCTTTCTTTGATGAGTCCCTGCCTGGTTTTGGGATGAGGGTTATGCGGGCTTCATAGAATGAGTTCGGTAGTGAACTTTCTCTTTCAATTTCATTGAAGAGTTGGAGGAGTATTGGTGTGAGCTCTGCTTTGAAGGCCTTGTAGAATTCTGCTGTAAAACCATCTGGTCCTGGACTTTTCTTAGCTGGGAGGTCTCTTATTGCTGTTTCTATTTCAATGCTTGATATGGGCCTGTTAAGCTGGTTTTACTCATCTTGGTTTAGTTTTGGCATGTCAATATTTGCTAGGAAAAGGTCCATTTCTGTCAAGTTCTCAAACTTATTAGCATAAAGTTTTGAGAAGTATTCCCTTATAATGTTCTGAATCTTGGTTGTTTCCGTGGTGATGTTTCCATTCTCATCTCTGAGTTTATTTATTTGGGTGTGTTCTCTTCTTTTTCTGATAAGATTTGCTAAGGGTCTGTCAATTTTGTTAAGTTTTTTGAAGAACCAACTCTTTGTTTTGTTGATTCTTTCTATAGTTTTTTTGGATTCTAACTCATTTAATTCTGATTTAATTTTAATTATTTCTTTCCGTCTATTGGATTGGGGTTTATCTTGCTGCTCTTTTTCAAGGAGGTTTAGCTGTGTCATTAAATTGTTGGTTTCAGATCTCTCCAATTTGTTGATGTAGGAGCTCAGAGCTATAAACTTGCCTCTGAGTACTGCCTTTGCTGTGTCCCAGAGGAGCTGGTAATTTGTGTGTTCATTTTTGTTGAATAGCATGAACATTTGAATTTCCTTTCTAATCTCTTCCATGACCCACTCGTGATTCAACAGTGTGTTGTTTAGCCTCCATGTGATACCGGACTTTCTCTGGTGGCTTTTGGTGTTGAGTTCTAATTTTATTCCCTTGTGGTCAGAGAGAATGCATGGCATCTGAATTTAGACAAGTTTGTTTTGTGGCCTAAAATGTGGTCTATTTTAGAAAACGTTCCATGTGCTGCTGAGAAAAACGTGTATTCTGATGCTGCCGGGTGAAATGTTCGGTAGATGTCTGTTAAATCTAGTTGATCTATGCAGCTGTTTAGATCTGCGGTTTCTCTGTTGAGTTTTTGCCGAGTTGATCTATCTAGTGGGGAGAGTGGTGTGTTAAAATCCCCAACAATTAATGTCTTTGGATCTATCTGGGATTTGAGGGAAAGTAGTGTTTCTTTGATAAATTTGGGTGCTCCATTGTTTGGCGAATAGATATTTAGAATTGTAAATCCTCCTGAAGGAGAGATCCCTTAATTAGTATGTAGCGACCTTCTTTATCTCTTCTCACGAATTTTAATTTGAAGTCTATTTTATCTGATATATTAGGATTGCAACTCCCGCCTGTTTATGGGGGCCGTTTGCTTGGTAGATTTTGCTCCAGCCTTTCACATTGAAAATGTGTTTGTTTTTACGGGCAAGATGTGACTCCTGAAGGCAGCACATAGAGGATCTTGTTTTTTAATCCAACTAGACAGTCTATGTCGCTTAATTGGAGAGTTCAGTCCGTTAACATTGAGAGATAGGACTGAGAGGTATTTGGGAGTTCCTGCCATGTTTTCCACCTTCTTGGGGTTGTGAAAACTGGGTTCTTCCTATGGTTGTTGGATTCTCAGTTTGGGTGCAGTTTCTTGGCCTTTATTGTTGGTTTTTTATGTGTAGGACATCTTTAAGAATCTTTTGTAGGGCGGGTTTGGTGGAGATATATTGTTTCAATTTTTCTTTGCTATGGAAGGTTTTTATTTGGCCTTCAGTTATGAAGGAGAGTTTAGCTGGGTACAGTATTCTTGGTTGATAGTTGTTTGTTTTTAGGGCATGGCATACATCATTCCAGGCTCTTCTTGCTTTGATTGTCTCTGCTGAGAAATCTGAGGTGATTCTAATTGGTTTCCCTTTATAGGTGATTAATCTTTTCTCCTTTACAGCTTTAAGGATCTTTTCCTTGGTCTGAGTTGATCCAGTGTGGATTATAATGTGACGGTGGGATGTCCTATTCTGGTCTGGTCTATTTGGGATTCTAAAAGCTTCTTGTATCTGAATAGGCCTATCTTTTTGCATGTTTGGGAAGTTCTCTACTAGGATCCTGTTAAACAAATTTCCTAGACCATTAACTTCTGTTTCTAGGTGCTCCTTTACACCCATTATCCTTAGATTAGGCCTTCTGATGGTGTCTTCCAAGTGTTGGATAGATCTATCATTTTTCTTGGACTTGTCTTGGATGGTTTTATGTTCTTTCTCTATAATATCTAGGCTGTCTTTAATCCCTGAGATTCAATCTTCTGCATGGTCTAACCTACTGTCAAGATTTTCTACTTTGTTTTTTTCTCTTTTCCTTCTAATTGGTCAGCTTTGATGGCTTCAAATTCTTTGTTGAAGCTTTGTTTTAGATCTTGTATGAACTTCTTTACTTCCTTAATTTGGTGTTCAGTGTTTATTCTCAAATCACTTAGTTGATTGGTTATGGTTTCCTTGGACTCCCATTCCTTCTGTTGGGTTCCATTCAGCATTCCCTTTGTGGTCTCCCTGACTTCCTTCAGCTCTTTGTTAATGGATTCCATGAATGCCTTTAGTGATCTTTGTGTGTTCTCTACCTGGTCTCTCAATTCCTGTATTACTCTTTGATTAGCTTCCTCCCATTCGTGGGATTCCTGTAGTTCTCTTTGAGTGTTCTCAGCCTGCTTTCCTGCCTTTCTCTTTGAGTATTCTCAAGCTGCCCACGCAAATCCTGTATCAGTTTTTGAGTAGCTTCCTCACGCTTATGATGTTCCTGTATAAACTTTTGAATTGCCTCTTGTCTCTCCCTATCACGCTCATACAGAGTCCTTTGTATGTTTTCCATCTTTTCATTTATCATGTTTGCCAGCAATGTTTGTAGAACTATTTGGGAACTCTCTTCTGGATTATTCATTATCTGTTCTGTCCCCTGATTATCAAGATTGGGAATTGAGATACCCGAATTTGCCATTTTTCTTGTGTTTTTCCGGCTTACTCTGCCCATTTGAGATGAAAATAGCACCAGTTTTGTGCTAGAACACTATCTTAAGGCAAGCATCAACCAAAGTCTGAATTTGCACAGTCAATAGTCTACAGATGCAATCTAGTTCACCAGATACATCTTTTCAACATCAAACAACTATATGTTAATGGGCTACGAACCTCAAAGAAGAATTTGGAAAACCAGATATTATTAGGGTTAAGGAGAGATGTGGGTAAAAAATAGGAATAGATTGATGTGGGGAGGCACAGGGAGAGTTAACTAAGTCCTAATCTCAAAGCAGGAAATAGGTTGGGTAGGATGAAAGTAGAGGGAGAGAAAAAAAGAAGAAAGGGAAAGGGAAAAGAAAAGAGACCAGAAAAAATAGTAAAGTAAAAATTAAAAATATTATATATGTCGAAAACAATCTATTTAGAGAAGAACATGAATATATTGAGAGAAGGGTAGGGATATAAAGGAGATGTGAAAAACTTAAAAAATAAAAATGCTTAAAATATTATATAGGTACATAGAGGTACTACTGCTATTAAGGAATTTAAGTCTCTGAGGTTTTGAATTGAGTAATAAATTTGTGGATTAAGTTTGTACACAATGGGGGATAGGGTCTAAAATCAACTGCAGGTTTATCTGAGGATGTGCAGGACAAGAATTAAGTCACATAAAAAGAACGAAAGAGAGGAAAAGGTGAAAAGGATAAGAAAGGAAGAAAAAAAGATCAGACGTTCAGTAGAGCTAAACAAAAAACAAAAAGATAATTAAAAAAGAGAAGGAAAACAGAAAAAGAAAGAAAAACGCACACTCACGTATCCCTAAAATAAAAATTATAAGAGGAAAAAAAAAGTTACTGGAAAACAATTTTTTTTTCAAAAAAGACAAAAATTAAAGATTAAAAAAAGTTTTAGAAAAGAAAAAAAAAATTTTTTTATATAAGGTACCAAAAAAAAAAAAAAAAAAAAAAAGAAGAAGAAGAAGAAGAAGAAAAAAGAAGTTCTTTGATTTTTTGGGGAGGGGTGGGAAAAATCCTGTATCTCCCTTGGAGTCTCTGGTCTGCTTGTGGTCCTGTGGCTTGGTTGGTTTCTTAAGTCAGATTGTTCGAACAGGCAGAAAAATGCTCTGCTTTACCCAGGATTTTGCGATCCTCCTCCCAGGCTAGTTCAATGGGAGGCAGATCTGCTTTGAGTATCACCAAAGAGGGGGATGCAGTGTTGAGGCTAGGTTTTGGGTAGAGTTGAGGCCTTTCAACAAACAGTAGCTTTTCCCAGGGGCTAGTTTGTGAAAAACTCACAGAGCCCAGCCTGGAGCCATTCTCAGAGTTTCTGTTTACGGAATTTCACTTGATTGTCGAGGCTGCTAGAGGGAGGGGCAGCCTCTGGCTCTGATTACCCAGTGAAGAAAGCCACTCCTATGGCTGGCGCCCGAACTGGGTGACTTTTCCCTGGGTGGATCTGAGTCTGGCAGGTCACGCCGCCGTTAAGTTCTTGTGACCTGCTAAATGACTCGTTTTATTCCAAGGCTTGAGTTGGAGCTAGCAGCTCCTCTGAGCTTTGTCGGTATCCAAGATGGAGATCACCGGTGCTGGGGGGGGGGGGGTGGCCTTCCCTCCTCTGCTCCCTGAGAAGGAGTGAGGACGTCAGGCTTCTACTCAGGCCGAGTCTTGGTTCCTGGGTCGTCTCTGGTCTGCGAACTGCAGGATGAAGATGTCCGCTCCTTGTCGGATCTTGCTGGTGTTGAGTAGAATCCACTCGCCCTCTGCATCTGGCTCCATCGTCCGGGACTCTCTGTGGCTCAGGTATGGCTGCAGCCGCGGCCGCCGCAGCCACCGCTGCTGCCGCAGCGGCAGCTGCTGGCAAGAGCTCAGATGTGTCTCCTTGCCTGGACTTTCCCTCTCTGGCCTGACTCTCTGTCCTGTGATGGCACACTTGGTGTGATTCTCTGGCTTAGGACTGTTCACTGGAACTCTAAAACTGCTTTCTATGTGAGAGCTTGTTTAGATTCCAGCTTCTCCTCCGCCATCTTCCCAGAACTCCCAGAAACTTTTTTAAACAATCCCATTTGTCAGTTTTTTTCTTGTTTCTTGAGCTATTGAAGTTTATTCAGAATCAATATCTACTTTCAAATGTTTACCTTTATTAGTCTCAAAGTTTCAGGTCTTATATTAAGGTCTTTAATAAATTTTGAGTTGGGGGTTGGGAAAGTGGCTCAGTGGTAGAGCGCTTGCCTTGCATGCCTGAGACCCTGGCTTCGATTCCTCAGCACCATATAAGCAAAAAGAAGAAAGCCGGAAGTGGTGCTGTGGCTCAAGTGGTAGAGTGCTAGCCTTGAGCTGAAGAGCTGAGGGACAGCGCCCAGGCCCAGAGTTCAAGCCCCACGACTGGACCAAAAAAAAAAATAATAAAAATAAATAAATAAATAAATAAATAAATTTTGAGTTGGCTTTTGTAAGGGACAGATGATAATTCAAAATTGATGATTAAAGAAGAGAAAATGTTAACTGCTGCTGATCACTTAATTAGTAGTTGGGATGACCACAACACCATGCTTGAAAACCTCTGTGGCTTCTGTGTCCAAAATTCATTTTCAGAAAAGTTCAATACTACAGAGCTTGAAGGACTATCTATTGGCTTGTCATTCATACTGCAAGTGCTAACTTCAGCTTCTCTTTTGTTTTGGGGGGTCCGGTCATGGGGCCTGAACTCTGGGCCTGGGCGCTGTCCCTCAGCTCTTCAGCTCAAGGCTAGCGCTCTACCTCTTGAGCCACAGCGCCACTTCCAGCTTTTTTCTTTTTGCTTATGTGGTGCGGAGGAATTGAACCCAGGGCCTCAGGCATGCAAGGCAAGCACTACCACTGAACTACCTTCCCAGCCCCTGAGCTTCTCTTTAAATGAAGAGCTCATGAAAGTTACTTATGTGAGTATGGGACAAATAAGTTCTTCTTTAAGAAACTTACTTTTTATTAAGGTATTGTATGGAAGAGTCTCAAGGATGAACTCCTCTAAAATGGACATTTAGTTCAAGATGACTATTAGAGTTAAATGTTTAATTATCTTTCTTTTAATTCCCATAGATACATACAAAAATACAAATTAAGATGGAAAAAAGAACTCCTTGAGTCCTGGAAAGGTAGAAAAAATGATCTCTGGCCACAAACAAGAGCTTATATTATGTTTTAACTAGAATCACACACTCTTCTGCAATGGGGTGTTCCACAGGAGGACTTTGGCTTAGGCTCCTGATCTCTGTAGTTATGTTGATTAATAATGAATGCAACTCTATTGATGTTTAGAAATTTTCTGAGAACTCCACATTTGTGTTTACAGTTCTCTATATTGATTAACAGCTAAGGTACATGAGTACTCAATGGACATCTCAAATTTAAATTAATCAAAACAGACTTCATAATTCCTATACACCGTATGAAGCCCAAACATTTGCATCTCCATAAACATCCTAATATACCCGTGTGAAGGAAAAAAACCCTAAATGTGCTTGATTCTGTTTGTGCCATCACCACTACCCAAATCCAATCCATCAGCACATCCTGAAATTCCTATGTCTAAACATATACACAGTCACCAGTTGCTTTGTATCTCACTTAAAATCCACAGTCCTTATTGTGACTTATAATGTCCTATTTACCATGCTATATTTTACCACTTTTTCCATTAATTAATATATTCTAGCTTCTTCCACTTAAAATTGTTTTTATCAAGCTGGACACTGGTGGCTCATGCCTATAATCCTGGCTACCCAGGAAGTTGAGATCTGAGGATCACAGTTCAAAGCCAGAATGAGGAAGGAAAGACCTTGAAACTCTTATCTCCAAGTAACCATCAGAAAACCAGAAGTTGCCCTGTGGTTCAAAGTAGTAGAGCACTAGCTTTGAGAAGAGGAGCTCAGGGACACTGTCCAGGCCCCGAGTTCAAGCTCCATAACTGACAAAAGAATCCCATAGACTCCACTCCCAAATTACTCAAGCTGATTCAAAACTTTGGCAAAGTAGCAGGGTATAAAATTAACCCCCTAAAATCAATGGCTTTTCTGTATGCCAACAATGAGAAAAGTGGAGCTGAAATTAGGAAAGCAATTCCATTTGTAATAGCCCCACAAAAAATAAAATACCTAGGAATTAACTTAACCAAAGAAGTGAAGGACCTCTATGATGAAAACTTTAAAAATTTGAAAAAGGAAATCAAAACAGAACTTAGAAAATGTCAAAACCTCCCATGCTCCTGGATTGGAAAGATTAACATCGTGAAAATGGCAATACTTCCCAAGGCTATCTACAAATTCAATGCGATACCTATCAAAATTCCAACCTCATTCTTCAAGGAAATAGAAGAGGCAATCCAAAAATTCATATGGAACAATAAAAGACCCCGAATAGCATAAACGCTCCTCAACAGAAAGAACACTGCTGGAGGAATATCAATACCAAATTTCAAACTCTACTATAAAGCCATAGTAATCAAAACAGCTTGGTACTGGCACAAGAACAGACCTCAGGACCAATGGAACAGAATTGAAAACCCAGAAATGAACCTACAGACCTATAGCCATCTAATCATTTTTTTTTTTTTTTTTTTTTTTAATTTAATTTTATTTTATTTGTGAACATACTGTACAGAGGAGTTACAGTTACATGGGCAGGATAATGTGTACATTTCTTACCAAGCATTGCAGCCTCCTCCTTTGTTTATCCTTCACATCCCTTCCCAGCCTCCCCCCTCCCCCCCCTAATCCCAATCCTTCTCCTTCCTCCCTCCCCCCAGCCCCCCCCCCCCCCACCAACATTGTAAAGTTCGTTTTGGACATGACAACTTGTACTTCTCATTGTTGCAACAGGTCCACCTGTATCCTTAAACAACTGGTTTTTCCCCATCTCCTCCACAAGTTATACTGACATCAAATATAGTGAAAGCAAGGGTTATACTATGGGGGAGGGACATACAAAGCAACAAAGAGATAATCTTATAAATGTGTTAGAAACACATGCATGAAAGAAAAAAACATTAAAATACACATCTAAGAGTTCATTTTCCTGACATCACATTATCTGACCTTTTCCGCTTGACTCATACATATACTAGATATTACAAATAAGGGAAACCATGGGACCTACGTTTCTTTGGGCCTGGCTTACTTCACTTAATATAATTTTTTCCAAGTTTTTCCATTTCCTAACAAATGGGGCAATGTCATTCTTTCTGATGGAGGCATAGAATTCCATTGTGTATATATACCACATTTTCTTGATCCATTCATCTACTGAGGGGCATCTGGGTTGGTTCCATATCTTAGCTATGGTAAATAATGCTGCAATAAACATAGTTGTGCTGGTAGCTTTAGTGTGGTCTTGTTTGTAAACATTAGGGTAAATGCCCAAAAGTGGGATTGCTGGGTCATAGGGGAGCTCTATGTGGAGTCTTTTGAGGAACCTCCATACTGCTTTCCAAAGTGGTTGAACAAGTTTACATTCCCACCAACAATGAATTAAGGTTCCTTTCTGTCCACATCCCCTCCAGCATCTGTTGTTGTTAGAGTTCTTGATTTTTGCCGTTCTCACTGGAGTGAGGTGATATCTCAATGTTGTTTTGATTTGCATTTCTTTTATGGCTAGGGATGTTGAACATTTCTTCATGTGTCTATTGGCCATCCTTCTTTCTTCTTCAGAGAAGTTTCTCTTTAAGTCTTTCGCCCACTTATTTATTGGGCAGTTGTTTCTTTGAGGATTTGTTGTTGGGGGGTTTAATTTTTTGAGTTCCAAGTATATTTTAGATATGAGACCCTTGTCCGTTGTATGGCTAGTAAAGATCTTCTCCCAATCCGTGGGCTTTCTATTGATCTTGCTAGCTATGTCATTTGCCCTGCAGAAGCTCTGCAACTTTATGCAATCCCATTTGTCCAACCTTTCTTTGATTTGTTGTGTTTCCAGGTCTCTATTCAGAAAATTTCGGCCTGAGCCAAGGAGACCTAGGGTTTCTCCTATTCCATCCTGTAATGTTTTCAGAGTGTCTGCTTTGAGTTCAAGGTCTTTGATCCATTTGGAGTTGATTCTGGTGCAGGGTGATATATAAGGATCTAGCTTAAGTTTTCTACATGTAGTTAACCAATTTTGCCAGCACCATTTACTGAAGAGGTTGTCTTTCTTCCATTCTATTGTTTTAGCTCCCTTATCGAAGATTAGATGGCTATAGGTCTGTGGGTTCATTTCTGGGTTTTCAATTCTATTCCATTGGTCCTGAGGTCTGTTCTTATGCCAATACCAAGCTGTTTTGATTACTAAGCCATCTAATCATTTTTAAGGGAGCTAAAAAAATAGAATGGAAGAAAGACAGCCTCTTCAGTAAATGGTGCTGGCAAAATTGGTTAACTACTTGTAGAAAACTAAAGCTAGATCCTTATATATAACCCTGCACCAGAATCAACTCTAAACGGATCAAAGACCTCGGAGTCAAAGCAGACACTTTGAAAACGTTACAGGATGGAATAGGAGAAACCCTAGGTCTCCTTGGCGCAGGCTGAAATTTTCTGAATAGAGACCCGGAAACACAACAAATCAAAGAAAGGTTGGACAAATGGGATTGCATGAAGTTGCAGAGCTTCTGCATGGCAAAGGACATAGCTAGCAAGATCAATAGAAAGCCCACGGATTGGGAGAAGATCTTCACTAACCATACAATGGGCAAAGGTCTCATATCTAAAATATACTTGGAACTCAAAAAATTAAATCCCCCAACAACAAATCCTCAAAGAAACAACTGCCCAATAAATAAGTGGTCTAATGACTTAAAGAGAAACTTCTCTGAAGAAGAAAGAAGGATGGCCAATAGACACATGAAGAACTGCTCAACCTCCCTAGCCATAAAAGAAATCCAAATCAAAACAACATTGAGATACCACCTCACCCCAGTTGGCAAAAATCAAGAACTCTAAAAATAACAGATGCTGGAGGGGATGTGGACAGAAGGGAACCTTACTTCATTGTTTGTGGGAGTGTAAACTTGTTCAACCACTTTGGAAAGTAGTATGGAGGTTCCTCAAAAGATTCCATATAGAGCTCCCCTATGACCCAGTAGTCCCACTTTTGGGCATTTACCCAAATGTTTACAAACAAGACCACACTAAAGCTACCAGCACAACTATGTTTATTGCAGCATTATTCACCATAGCTAAGATCTGGAACCAACCCAGATACCTCTCAGTAGATGAATGGATCAAGAAAATGTGGTATATATACACAATGGAATTCTATGCCTCCATCAGAAAGAATGACATTGCCCCATTTGTTAGGAAATGGAAAGACTTGGAAAAAATTATATTAAGTGAAGTAAGCCAAGCCCAAAGAAACATAGGTCTCACGATTTCCCTTATTTGCAATATCTAGTATATGTATGAGTCAAGCAGAAAAGGTCAGATAAGGTGATGTTAGGAAAATGAACCCTAAGATATGTAGTTTAAATGTTTTTTTCTTTCATGCATTTGTTTCTAATGCAATTATAAGATTATTTCTTTGTTGCTTTGTGTGTCCCTCCCCCACAGTATAACCCCTGCTTTCACTGTATTTGATGTCGGTATAATTTGTGGAGGGGAAGGGGAAAAACGAGTCGTTTAAATAAGGATACAGGTGGACCTGTTGCAACAATGAGAAGTACAAGTTGTCATGTCGAAAATGAACTTTACAACTTGGGCGGGGGGAGGATTGGGTAGTAGGGGAGGGAGGCTGGGAAGGGATGTGAAAGGTAAACAAAGGAGGAGGCTGCAATGCTTGGTAAGAAATGTACTCACTATCTTGCCCATGTAATTGTAACCCCTCTGTACAGTATTTTCACAATAAAAAAATAAAAATTTAAAAAAATTTTAAAAAAGAAAGAAAGGAAAAGAATTCTCTAACTACTTCACATCTCTCTCTCTTTCTCACCTCATGGTGAGATGCACTGTAATAGGAGGATATATTAATGTCCTGTATCGGAAGGATCATTGCTGACCCTTATATAACTGGCTGTTTCTCATCAACACACAGACCTTGCCTGAATTCTTTTTTTAAATGTTTTTTAATGTTTTTATTATAAAGATATTATACAGAGGGGCTATAGTTACACGAGTAAGGTAATGAGTACATTTCCTATGGAGCATTGTTACCTCCTCCTTTGTTTTTGCCCTACTATCCCCTTCCTCTGGACCTCCCCAACTCCTCCCTCCCCGCTTCCAAGTTGTAAAGTTTTCAACATAGTGTCTTGTACATCTCATTGTTACAATGGGTCAACCTATACCCTTGTTTCAGCATTTTATTATTTCCCTTCCCTTCCACAAATTAGAAAAATGTATATACAAGATACAGGGCACCAGAATCAAATACAGTGACAACAGGGGTGATAGGGGGGAAGAACATATAAAAGAAATAAAAAATCACATAGTACATTAAAAACAACAGTGACAAAGAAAAAAACCTCTTGTGTCCCTATCTTGGGATTCATTTCACTTAACATCATCTTTTACGGTCATATGTATATAGCTTTTGACCTGTTCTGCTTATCTGGTAAGATTAATCTAGACATATACTAGTTATTGTAAATAAAGGAAACCATAGGACCTATGTTTCTTTGGGTTTGGTTTACTTCACTTAATATAATTTTTTCCAAGTCTTTCCATTTCTTAACAAATGAAACAGTGTTATTCTTTCTGATGGAGGCATAGAATTCCATTGTTTGTATGTATGTATGTGTGTGTGTGTATATATATATATACACACATATATATACATATATGTATATATATGTATATATATATACATATATACACATATATATATACATATATACACATATATATATATATATATATACACCACATTTTCTTGATCCATTCATCTACTGAGGGGTATCTGAGTTGGTTCTATATCTTAGCTATAGTAAATTATGCTGCAGTAAACATAGTTGTACTGGTAGCTTTAGTATGGACTTGTTTGTGATCATTTGGGTAAATGCCCAACAGTGGGATTGCTGGGTCATAAGGGAGCTTTATGTGGAGTCTTTTGAGAAACCTCCATACTGCTTTCCAAAGTGGTTAAACACCTGTACACTCTCATCAACAATGCAGTAAGGTTCCCTTTTGGCCACATCCCCTCTAGCATCTGTTGTTACTAGATTTCTTGATTGTAACCATTCTAACTGGGATGAGATGGAATCTCAATATTGTTTTGATTTGCATTTCTTTAATGGCCAGAGAAGTTGAGCATTTCTTCATGTGTCTATTGGCCATTCTTATTTCGTCTTCAGAGAAGTCTCTATTTCAGTCTTTAGCCCACTTATTAATGGGGCTGTTGTTTTTTTGAGGATTTGTTGTTGGGGGATTTAATTTTTTGAGTTCTAAGTGTATTTTAGATATGAGGCCCTTATCTGTTGTATTGCTTTTGCCTGGACTCTTTAGTTAATTTATTCATAGTCATAGCCTTTGGCCAAAAAAAATTCTTGTTTGTTTTTCTTTGCTTCTTCACATCTTCTGAGGAGAACAGTGCCTTAAAAACAAGAATCATGTTTTTGTGTTTCACAATTCACTCCACCCTTGTGATACATCCTAGATACTCAATATTTGACTTAAATAAATGATCTTATTTTATTAATATGGTTTGGGATATAACACAAATGCCAAAAATTATAAAAATAATAACAATATTTCTTGATTGATTAGCATCTATTGATCACCTGTTCTGTGTTATAGGCTATGAGACACACTTTCATCTACACACTCTCCTGGTTAGTGTCCCACTATTCTGAACTGTACCTAGGAAGTTATTCATTGGAGCTTCTATGATTAAAATAAAAAGCATAGACTGAAATCAGAGAACTCAGGTTAGAATAATAACTTTGCTAGTTTCTAGCTATGGTCAGGCATAACTGAATTTCTATGATTTTTAAAGTTTTCATCTACACATATGAAATCTCAAAAATAAAAATGCATGTAAATATCTAAAAAAAATCACAATTCAATTATAAGGCTCACTCCAACAAAATCTGTAGGAGAGAAGTAAAAAAAGAAATGTACTCATTGCCTGACTTATGTAACTGTAACCCCTCTGTACATCATCTTTACAATAACAATTATATAGATAGATGATTACAAAGCTAGACCAAATATTTACTGGTTGTAGCAATAAATCGAAGTAAATGCCACCATTAAACAGCTTCTATCAGATTAAAACAATATACATAAAAGCTTCTGCTTGTTTATAGAAAGAAATAGGGAGTTTCCTTCCAATACCTCCTGGAAAGTGCAAAGATAAGGATAGTAATATTAGACAAAAAGTGAGAGAGACTCATCCTTTCCAGTGTTAAAATGTTTACTATATAAGGCAGCTACACCAATGATGCCACGTGTACACTCATTAGAATAATAGTGAAATACATAAATCTATAAACTCAGAAATTCTAGATTAAAAATTATAAGTTTGGAAGCTTTTGTGTATGTGTGCCATGGAGACTATGATGAGACAAAATTACAGACGAGTTAAACATTGTGGCTGATCATCTACTTTAGATAAGTATAGAAATCCAACCTCCATATATTAGAGGATACCTACTTTCTGAACATCAAAAGAAAGGTATGAAAATTTCTTATAGCTTAGGTTGCAAGGAAAATGAAAATAAAAGACAGAAAACATATGTATTTATTCTTTAACAGTGATGCAATAAAATTGGAAGTAAAAGATTATGAAAGTAAAGCGTTTATAAATAAAAGATGATAAATACTTAGGTAAAAATGGTTATCAGAAAACTCAAAATTAAAGGGACTATTAAAATTAGTATACATTATAATTTATAGGTTGTAGCTTTTAATTTAGATGGAAGAAAATTTATAATTTTTTGTTATTTTAATATACCAGAAGGAAAGATTAATCAAGAATTCTATTTTCAGAATTTTATTTTTAATTATACATATTTATGGGCTACAGTGTGATAATTTGATACATGTATACAATGTGTAATGATCAAATCAGGGTAATTAGCATTTCCATCTCCTTAAACATTTTGAATGCAGACTTTGAAAAGCAACCAAAGAAGCATGAAAAAACATGAAGACTTTAATGAACAATAAAATAGGAATTATTGAAGTAGAAAGAAGAATAATGACTGAATTTATAATCCTAGAGCCTATTCTTTGAATAGGTCTATAAAATAAACAAACTTCAGTCTGTTGGTTATGAAAAAAACAAATGAAAAAACAGAAATGGATAAACAAATGGAAAAGAGATGATAATTACAAGAGAAGTTTATAAATTAAAATTATATGGTATATAATTTTATATTTATGAAAATTAAGACCTTAATAAATAAAAAATTGTCAAGGAATGTATAAACTTCTCAAACTCTCTAGAGAAGAATTCATATGGGATTCTTCTTTAAGACTATTAAATCTATATTCATGAGCAGGCATTAGTTCTTCATTTTTTTTCCATATTTTCCTAGTGCCTAGTTTTAAAAATTCAACAATGATCTAAAACGATCATGTTTTATCTCTATTTCTTTGGTAGAAGTTTAAAGATCTATTTATTGGCCATTCTAAGTTCTCTCATGAAGTGTTCAGTGATTTCAGACAATTTCCTATCAGTTCATCTGTTTTCCAAGAAAGTTTATAACAGTACACTTCTATGCGTTAAACATATTTTGTTAGTTTTATATATGCCTTTTTATGGTTTCATTGAATTTCTCCTGTCAGAAGTGTGTGTGTGTGTGTGTGTGTGGTATTTATGACATGCACATAATAGTGTGCTTCAATCAAATATGTCCTGTCTATATCACTCTTTCTTAATCTCTCTCTGTTCTCACCATTCCTTTTAAATTTTTAGTGGGTTTGATGATGCTATTTATATATAAAATATACTTCTATGATATATATCTTGCTTGTCCTTTTCTGCCTACCCACTAATTTTTCACCTCCAACAATACCCCATTCACATAGTTAATGTGATGAAACTAGGATTTAAATCCACATTCCATGATAGCCAAGTCTATGACCAACATATTACCTCATAGCATCTCCTCTCTTATCTCTTATTATCACTTAATATGAACGGATATAATGAGGCTAAAGAATATCTTAAATCAAGAAAAGAAGCTTTGTTAACTTAGTTATGAGATGTAAATTAGTGCAGAATTAAAACTAATTAGCTAGAGAGATATATCTCAACTTTTAACATGCACATAACTTACCTAGGGATCTTGAGATAGTACCTGGGACTCTGCACTTCTGACAACTTCCTGAGGCTGCAGTTCCAACATCTGCACTTTTATAGCAATAAGCTATAAAAGCTTATTATATTATAAGCTGTCCACTTCTAGTCCTCTAAATGGAGACATATGAGGGGGTAGTTACTAAAAATAATTTTAATCAAGAGCCAATATCTGTTCTTACTATAATACAGTGATTTTCAGCTTTGTTTTCTCAGTGTAGTCAGGGGTTTGGGGATGAGGCAAATGATTTAATTAAGCTGTGATTTAATTAACCTCAAATGAGCACTGGGGGGGGGGGGGCATTTAATATCTCCCTGATTCTAATGTGCAGCTAAGTGGAAGACTATTGGTTTCATGTGAAAATTGTGAAAAACTTGACAGGTCTGGGAAGTGAAAGAATTTTCATAAGCCTAGGATTAGATGAGTTAGCTTTAGAGTCTAGAGATGCTTGCTGGACCTCTCTTTTAGAATCAAATCTTAGTAGAGGTAAGAGAGACCCAGAAAAGTAAACCTCCAGGAGGTTGTCTAATAATTCTAGAAAAAAATCAGAAGAGCCTGAATTAAGGTTGTGAGGAAAGAAAGGGTTAGAGAGAAATCTGGTTTAGAGAACTGACAGCATCTGATATTATTAGATGTGAGGAACATGGAAAATCATAGGGAATTTCTTCTAAACTGCAGGCATAGGAAGTCAGGGCAGGAAAAGCAGGTAGAGATATGGTTGGTTTAGCCATATTGGGTTTCAGTTACTTTTGAAAGCTGAGCAGAGATGTCCAATTAGCAATTTAAAGAGGGCTTAGGCTTCAACTGAGAAGTGAAGGCTGAGTTTACAAATGCTGAGCTTCATAACCACTATGATACACTCCGTAACACCATTCTTGGCAGTGATGAGCCTCATATATAATGTTGGTCTCACATGACTATAATGCAGCTGAAAAATTCCAGTTGCCTGGTGACACTGGTGACATGTACCAATGGATCGACATTACTCATTTGTTAGTAGTTACACTGTTGTAAACAAGTACTGCAGTTCGTTATACAAAAGCAAATCACATGTAATTATGTGTAGCGTGTAATACTTGAAAGAGATCATAAATAACTATGGATTAGTTATTTATTATGCTATATTTTTGTCACTAAAGCATACCCTTTCTACTCAGACCGACAAAGTTAGCTGAAAGTAACATCCTGTGTAGCCACCTCATACATTGCATATCTTATGTTTTATCAGAAGCCACATCATACAATTGGTGTATCCTATCAAGTTATGCTTAGTAATTTCTATGATGTTTGCACAAGCATAAATTGTCTGACAGTGTCTCACAACAAATCTCTTACAACATTGTTCTGCTGGTAAGTGGCACATGAGTTTGGCTCTATTATTCCTGACTTTATCAGGACATACGTTATATGATTATGGACATGTGATTTGGCTGTTTTGTGCCTAGTTTTTCCTATGGCAAAAAAAAAATGATAGAATATATCATTTCTGCTGGTCCTTAGAATTAAGTGAGAATTATTATCTGGAACTTAATAAGAATTAGTATTTAGTACCTAGTATTAGTTATCACTATTAACTTCATCTTCATCTCTCTAAAACTTTAGATTCTTTATTCCTTCCCACAGTCACACAGAAAAGACAGATGTACTTATTGCAATGATAGCCAAACAGCCATTTAGACCAGCATCTCATCAGAGAGAGAAAGTTCTGAGAAGTTAGAAACTTTTTTTGTTTTTTCTTGTGCTGGTACTGGGGCTTGAACTCTGGGTCTGGGCACTGTCTGCTTAAGGCTAATGCTCTATCACTCGAGTCACAGCTCTTTGAAGATTAGAGTCTCATAAACTTTTCTTGTCCAGGCTGGCTTCAAAATATGATCCATATATCTCAGCTGTCTGAGTTGCTAGGATTACAAGTGTGAGTGAACAGTGTCTCTAGCATTGAAGCACTTTGTAAAGCAAGAAAAGGCAGGGTGACTCCCCATCTCAGATTACCACCACATTTGAAATCTTCCTGTGACTCTGCTTCCTAGTCTTCTTTGAAATTCCTTGCCCCACAAGGGTCGCAACTTCACATTAGAAAGAAGAGGAAGACCTATTTCTCCTGTGGCTAGATCTGTTTCAAACATCCCAACTGGGCTGTAACTGTATTAGAGCCTGTGCCATTCCCACATCTGCATTTGCCTCTCACATTATATCGCTGAATACATATACATAGAAGGAATACAGATGCATAGAATTAGGGAGCTTCTCTAACAAATTAACTAGACTTTTGATTCCACTTTTTATCTTATATTTGACCTTGGTTTTACTGTGCTCATGCTCTTCTTGGATTCTTCTATGACTAAAATCTCTTGTGAGCATTTTCTACATTTAAGATTTTCTTTTCTTCAAGAATGGGTTTTCCTGCAAATCAAAACAACACTGAGAATACCACCTCACCCCAGCAAGAATGGCTATAATCAAGAACTCTAATAACAACAGATGCTGGAGGGGATGTGGACAGAAGGGAACCCTACTGCATTGTTGATGGGAGTGTAAACTTGTTCAACCACTTTGGAAAGCGGTATGGAGGTTCCTCAAAAGACTCCACATAGAACTCTCCTATGACCCAGCAATCCCACTTTTGGGCATTTACCCAAATGATCACAAACAAGGCTATACTAAAACTACCAGCACAACTATGTTTATTGCAGCATTATTTACTATAGCTAAGATAGGGAAGCAACCCAGATGCCCCTCAGTAGATGAATGGAACAAGAAAATGTGATATATATATATATATACATATGGAATTCTATGTCTCCATCAGAAAGAATGACACTGCCCCATTTGTTAGGAAATGGAAAGACTTGGAAAAATTATATTAAGTGAAGTAAGCCAGGCCCAAAGACACATAGGTCCCATGGTTTCCCTTATTTGCAAAACCTGCTTTTTTTCTTATACATCACTATGAAACAGAATAAGTAAGTGGTTGCAACCCTTATTCTGTTTGCTGCTAGTAATTATTTTATTAGATTTTATTTTCCTGTTGTTTTAATTCACTTTGTCAAGTGTTAGAAGAATTTTGCTGTCTGGTTGTTTCATTTCTTTTTATCCTGCTGTTTTAATTTTATTTAAATTTGTTAACACTCTTATTAGCATATATTTGATATTTGCATATGTACATAGAAGGTGCCCTGGTCAAACTTAGCCCTTCGTAACTCTCCCTCATCACTCCTCCCCCTTAAAACATTTCCATCAGGTTTCATTATTCTATTTTCTTACATGTAAGGCAAGTACTTCAACACATTCATCTTCATTTACCTTCTCCATTAGCGTTCCTCGCCCCCACTGGTACACACCCCTGACAGAACCTATTTTACTTTTCTGTTATTTTTTTTTAGTGTGCATTAATTGTACAAAAAGGTTTCACAATGGTATCTCAGAGATGCATATATTATATTTTAGACTGAGTAAACCCACCAATTGATTTTCCTTTCCCTGACTTTCTTACTCTTATTAACAGTGTTCACTGAATTTCTTTTTTTTTGTCAATAATATTTTTTTATTTTTTTTATTGTGAAAATACTGTACAGAGGGGTTATAATTACATGGGCAAGAGAATTTCTTTATATCATATTCATGTATAGACACAATGTATTTTAGTATCATTTATCTTTCACTATTCTCTTTCTCTTTCTTCCTCTCCCTCACCCCCAAACAGTTCTACCATTTCAATCATGTTATATGCATATTATAAACATATATGTTTATAGTACAATGCTATTTGTATATACCGTGTCATATACTTATATATGTATGTGTGTGTGTGGTTCCATTTCACTGTCTTTATTCCCATCTGTTTACCTTTAAAGTATCATTTTAGAAAAAACAGTTGGAAGAAGCAATACAGATTGTGAGGAGTGAGTAAATCTAAATGATCAATGATCAATCTTGATAACTTGTGAGGTAAGTGGGGAGGAGATTCAGAGGAGCCTCCATTTTGACATACTGCAAAGAATCTGGGTATATAACAAGTTATAAAAAAAAAAACCTTTACCATATATTTTCCTAGTTAGCCAAAATTAGTTCACAAATTTATGGAAAGAACTCATTTTTTCTGGGTCATTAAGAGCTGGATACTTACGTCATCTCTGTAATCCTCACAGAGGCCTGGCAGGAGTGGATCTCTTCACATTGCTTTCTCCCATGGGACACAGATAGCACCATGTGAAGGGCAGGGAAGGGCAAGTGAGCATGGAGCGGGGACAGGTAGAGAGTAATGCCACGCTCCTGGCAGGGCACCAGCACGTTTTCAATGTCATCTCATTTCAGACTAATGACTACCATGTGACATATATATTCTTATCCCTGTTTTCCCTAGACAAGGAGAGTGAACTTTCATAGTTTTAAACAAACTTACCTAGATTGTTGAGTTTGTGAATGTTCTGTCATCTGAGTGTGTTTCATTCCCCCATTCCTAGGATCTATCATACCCCTTGCCCACTTTGCGGAGAGAAGCTAACACATTTTGCTATAATCAGAGCTCATGATTCTTGATTTGTTGCCCACCTCAGCTCAATTATAAATGCAGGTGTAAATGCAAGTCAACCTAAATGCAGTGAGCATTGTTTACTCAGTAGCAATCTGGGCTTGGATCCTATCCTTGTGTCATCTGAATGTTAGAACAAGGAGACTGGTGTTTTAGTGATGAAGCTGCAGGCCCTTGTCCAAGTTGGGCTGTGTGGGTAATGGATTCCATAAGCCCTGCTTTCCTCTCCTCCTTACATGGCCTCCCATTGGATCTTAGCACCTTTATCTTGGGGAGATCATGCAACACCTTCACTTCTATTATGGAGCTCAAGGAAGGAGAGACCTCATCTCAGCAACTAATTTGAGGGGTCAAAAAATACACCCACAAAAGAATTTTTAAAAATTTGGTGGCATCATCCCCTCAGGGTGGCTGCTATAATGAATCCTGTTTTGCAACCTGGACCTATGACCCTCTCCTGTGTACTCTACCTTTCTCCTGAGGGACAAAACTGAGATCAGTATGACTGCCCCTGGCCACCCTGCTCAATGTGTCACAGATCATGAAGGTACCAATTGCTAATATGAGAGCAGGTCAATTTTTTTAAAAACACATGAAGTTTTATGTCACTATACAGAAAAGAGATGGGAGCAGGTGCATCACATCTATAATCCTAGCTGCTCAGGAAGCTCTGATCTGAGAATCATGGTTTCTGAAGCCAGCCTAGGAAGGAAAGTCCACGAGACCCTTATTTCCAATTAACCACAAAAAGCTGTGGCTCAAGTGATAAAGTACCAGCTTTGAGTAAAACTACTCAGGGATAGCACCAGACCTTGAGTTCGAACTGCAGGGCATATATCAACAACAAAAACAACAAGCCACTAGAATATTTGAAATAAGAAAGTAAGAAGTAGGATGAGAATAAGGAGGAGATAGGATATTCTAATTTTTGTTGTTATTTTTTTTTTTTTTCTGGGCCTGAGCCTTGAACTCAGGGCCTGGGCACCATCCTTGAACTTTTGTGCTCAAGGGTAGTGATCTACCACTTGAGACACAGCTCTACTTCCAGCATGTGTGTGTGTGTGTGTGTGTGTGTGTCTGTGTGTGTCTGTGTGTGTCTGTGTGTGTGTCTGTGATGATCCTGAGGCTTGAACTTAGAGCCTAGGTGCTGTCTCTGAGCTTTTTTCACTCAAGGCTAGTGTTCTACCACTTGAGCTACAGATTCACTTCTGGTTTTTTTTAGTGGTTATTTGAAAATGAGTCCCATAGATGTTGCTGCCTGGGCTAGCTTTGAACCATGGTCCTTCAATCTCAGCCTCCTGAATAGCTAAGCTTAATGGTGTGAGCCACCTAAACCTGGTTTGAGGTAATATTTTTGTCTTTGTCATCATTGACAGGTCTATGTACTATGAACCCCAGGGCCAATGCCTTTACTTCTCTACCCTAAGAATAAAATATTTAAAAGTGCAAAACAGTGAGAGAGTCAGAAGAGTAAAACTTCTCAGAAGTGCCCACATCACTTGGTTTATTATGACCAATGTCCAATCTTCCTGGATCTATCTCTTTGCATTTTCTCATCCAGCAAGCTTGGTATGTACCCTTGCCACTTTAGTTGCTTGCTACTTTTAGTTGACAATTCTATGATGATGTTCTAGCCTGATGCTTTCTACAAATTCAATGCAATACCCATCAATATCCAACAACATTCTTTAATGAAATAGAAGAAACTATCTGAAAAATTCATATGGAATAATAAAAGATCTGAATAGCAAAAACAATAGCAGGAAAAACAGTGCTGGAGGAATATCAATACAAAACTTCAAACTCTATTATGAAGCCTTCGTTATAAAAACAGCTTGGTACTGGTACATGAACAGGCCTGAGGATCACTAAAATAGAATTAAAGAACCAGAATGATCCCACAGATCTATACCCACATATTCTTTGATAAGGGAGCCAAAATCATCAGAATAAAGAAAGACAACCTCTTCAACAAATGGTGCTGGCAGAATTGGCTATAGTCTTGTACAAAATCAGTTAGATCCTTACATGTCACCCTGAATCAGAATCAACTCCAAATGGATCAAAAGCCTCGAGATAAGGGCAGATACCCTGAAAATATTACAGGATAGGATAGGGGGTACGATAGGGCTTTTGGGAACAGGTCAAAACTTCCCAAATAAAGATTCAGAAACACAACAACTTAAAGAAAGGCTGGAAAAATGGGATTGCATTAAACTGCAGAGTTTCTGCATGACAAAGGACATAGCTAGCAAGATAAATAGAAGATCTTGGGAGAAGATCTTCAGTAGCTATACAATAGACAAGCACTTCATATCAAAAATATACTTCGAGCTCAAAAAATTGAATCCCCCATAACAAATCCTCAAAGAAACAACCACCCCATTAATAAGTGGGCTAAAGAAACTTATCTGGAGAGGTAATAAGAATAGCCAATAGATAAATAAAAAATGTCCAACCTTGCTGGCCAGAAAAGAAATGCAAATCAAAACCACATTGAGATTCTACCTCACCCCAATTAGAATGGTCATCATTAAGAAAACAAGTAACAGATGCTGGCAAGGATGTGGCCAAAAGAGAATACTTCCAAACTGTTGGTGGGAATGTAAATTGGCTCATCCACTCTGGAAAGCAGTATGGAGGTTCCTCAAAAGACTAAACAGAGTTCCCCTAAAAATGACATTGTTTTTTATTTTGGTACCCTGTGTCTTGTATATACATTTATCTCATTTGGGGAAGGGAAGGAGAATAACAAAATGGTGAGACAAAAGACAAAGATTGAACCAATGCAACAGCAATACTCACAAGACACTATGTTGGAAATAAACTTTACAACTTGGGGGGAAGAGTAGTGGGGGGAGGGAAAGTGGGAGAAAATGTGGGAGGGGGCAACGCTGTTCAACGAGAAAAGTACTCATTGTCTTACTTATGTAACTGTAACCCCTTTGTACATCACCTTTACAATAAAATAAAATTAATTTTAAATAGAAGCATCCTCTTTTCCAGTCTCTTGGTTAGTTTAGAATGTAGGATTAATTTTAGGTAATCAACTGTAAGTAAAAGGAGTGTGAGTCATTGGAACTTTAAGGCCTCGTGTGGACTTCATTCTACTTTTCTTTCTCCCTGTCACGGCATTAGGTAATTTCTCAGGTGGTGGCTGATCTGTCAGCCTGTTTCCGAAGTGGGGATCAATTAGAATAGAGACCCCAGCCAACTCATCATAGATATGAAACTCGAGAAAGAAAGACATTTTGTGACAATAGGCCACTGAGATTTTGTATCTGTGGTACAGCTTCCAACAACTTGAAATGTTCTTACAGACTTAAAAATGTTCTTGATCTCTGTGCCTGAGTCATATTCTTGGTAACCAGCCCAGCCTCTAGTCCTGCTACCTGCTGATACCAAACAGCTGCCTGCCTTTCTTTTTTTTATAGCTCGCTCTTATGTATCATGTGTTGTGAGGCTTCAAACTTCTTATGTTGTCCCTGTTGATTTGTATTGTACATATCTGACTCATCCATCATCTACTGCTTGTTACTATACTCTCCAGAGATCTCCTTCTCTCTGGTAGCCTGGACTACCCAAACCCTGCATCTGGACCTGTCCTCTGAGCATCTGGCCCACCCCAGTGTGCTGCCTTTGCTATTGTCTATGGCATCACTAATGCCCAGCAATGTCTTATGATGTGATGAAGCTGTTTGGGGGTAGGGCTCATGTCAGATTTTACACTGTAAATACCCCCTGTCACAGAACAGGTGTTCTATAAACATTTAATGAGTATGTATATGCATCAAATTCCATTAAAATGTATTCAACTTTATTCAGATTAGAGAAAGATTTCTACCTGTTGAGTGTCTTTTATTTTTTGTTTCAAATTCGGCCACATTAAGACTCCTTGTCACAGGCAGGAACTTTCTAGGATTCAGAATTATGGCAAATCAGAGAAAGACAATAAATGGGACATTATTAACCTAAAAAGTTTCTACTTAGCAAAAGACATAGCTAACAAGCATAAAAAGACAACGTAGAGAATGGGAGGAGACATTGGATTAATATCCAGAATATCGAGTGCTTAAGAAACTAAGCCCGCTACCTGATTAATAAATGGCCTAATGAGCTAAACAAAGACTTCTCAGAAGAAGAAGTAAAAAATGGCCAAAAGACAGATGAAGGAATGCTCTACATCTCTGGCCATAAAGGAAATGCAAATAAAAACAACACTTAGATTTCACCTCTTCCTAGTTAGAAAGGCTGTCACCAAGAATGCAAACAATAGCAGATGCTGGTGTGGATATGGGCAAAAGGGAATCCTAATATACTGTTGGTTAGAATGTGAACTGGTTCAACCGCTTGGAATAGCAGTATGGAGGTTCTTCAAAAACTCATCATAAAGCAACCCTATGATCCAGCAATACCACTTTTGGGCATTTACCCCAAATATTGCAAACCAGGCTACAGTAAAGTCACCAGCATAACCATGTTCATTGCAGCACTTTTCACCATCATCAAGGTAGAATCAAATGCCCTTAATGAAGAGATGAATCAAGAAAATGTGGCACATATAAACAATGGAATTTGGTTCACCCATTAAAAAGAATGATTTTGCATCATTTGCAAAGACATGAAGGAACCTGGAACAAATTATGTTAAGTGAAGTGAGGCCTGGAGAGACGAAGGATGCCTGGATTCTCTTGAATGTGAAAGCTAGGATTGGCGCATACATTTATAATTAACTACCTTGGGTGGCACACAAGTGTACATAAATGTACTAATTGAAGTATGATAGATTTAGGGGAGAACTCAAACAGTGTAATTACTTAGAAAGGCAAAATCATAGTTTAACAAAATAAACACTGGAAATGGGTACTTGAAAGGAGTGGGGTAGGTTCAAGGAGAAGGGAGTAGACAAATGAAGAGAAAGGGTGAGAAAATACACTAAAAAAAAGTTCAATGTATATCCTACAAAAGAAAAGTGAGGGAAGGATTGGGTTAAGAGGATGGGTGAGAATGATGAAAGGAGTGACATTGATCAAGAGGTATTACATTCATAAGCTGTTTTATTGAATGGCAATTCCTTTGTGCAACTACTTAAAGATAATAAAAATATTTTTTAGAAACATAAGTTGGCTTAAATCAATCAAAATCAATCAAATTTCTTGACAAACTGAACACGCCAATGTTATTTGACTAGATATTAAAAGGTTGAAACCATTTTTTGCACGCTTTTGTAAAACATTTTTAAACTATTATTCAAAGCAGGTAACTGTAGCACCCACCTGTATGCTAATTTCAGCTGCAGCTAGACGAAGCAGTTCACTTCATGTACTTGTCTTCTGCTTTCTGACTCAGGCTATTCTCGACCTAGAAAGCCTGTAATAAAGCCACAAACTGAGAAGTGCAAGTCTTTACTGCCCCTGAGAGGAGGGTGCCCAGCCACTGAAGGCATTAGCCTCCTACCTCTGGCACATTCTGAATACCTTTCAGGTGGTGGCAAATCAAGCCTCTATTTTCCACAGCAGTGAACTCGGTAACCAAACCTTTATATTCACCTTCCTTCCTTCTGACTCAATATGACTCATGGTTTTGTTTTTTGTTTTGTCTTTCCTTTTTTGATGAAACCCAGAGCCTGGTATATGGCAGACAAGCAAGGCAAGCACTCTCTACCACTGTGTTACATCCACGCTTGACACTGAGCCTTTTTTTATATTGACCTTTCTTCCTGTTCTTGGTACCTGAGCTTACTTCCCCAATAAGACTCTTTCACTGGAGTCCTCAGATCAGACTCAGCTTGATCTAAGGACCTTCCTTAATTATGGTGAATTAAAACAATGAATACTTTCAATAACCAGTTAAATCAACCTGCCTTGTATTGAGTTATTCTTACTTATTTTTATGTGCTTTTTAAATCTTTAGACAATTACTACATACACACTGTGTGTTCAGTACTCTACAAAGCTTTATGAGCTGGTACATGGGAAAATGGCACAAGGTTGACTATCAGATTTGTTGCCAGTTTGGGCTTTGTTTTTATCTAATAGTTGGCAAAATAATTCTTTTTTTTTTATTGTGAAAAATACTGTACAGAGGGGTTACAATTACATGGGCAAGATAACGAGTACATTTCTTATCAAGCATTGTTACTTCCTCCTTTGTTTCCCCTTCCCATCCCTTCCCATTACCCCCCCACTCCCCCTACCCAAGGCAAAATAACTTTTTAATTAGTTGATTACAAATTAACTTTTTGCCTATGGGACAGCAAAAATAACAATACATCATCCTGAAGAATGAACTCTTGTCAACACTGCAATTCTATCATAGTCCGCACTATCAAATATGTTGCGTAGTTATAAAACATCTTGAGATCATGGAGCATATAGTATATTTTTATTCTCAGAAATACTAAGTGTTGGTTATGTATTAGTAAATTAATCAATTATTGGTTGACATTAAAAATAAAGGATTCTTGTTCAGATAAGTGATATAAGGAGGGCACCCACTTTCTGCTTTGAGTCATTTTAGGTATGTTTTCTAGATACTTTATTTATATGCTAAATAAAAGGGTTATTGTTAGTATTGCAGTTGTAAAGAAAAATCAGTTTGTTTATATGGGAGGGAAAAGGAGGGGGAGGAAGAAAAAGAAAAGGGAGAGGGAATATTAACTTGACAAAGGCTATTTTCTTTTCCCCTAAAACTGTCCCCTTTTTGATTAGGATAATATCCTATTTGGATGTGAAATGAATAGTACTACGCAAAATAAATCTACTATAAAGATTGACTATTAAGTTCCTATGTAAGAAAATTAGGTCAATAATCTATCTTAACTGATTTGGATTCCTATTTTTAGGAGTAAAACAAGCAAGCAAAGGCCATAGGATAGAGAGTAAGAATGAACACTTGTGCTATTATAGCAGATTAACCTCAGGTTATCAATTTTTCCAGTATTGTTTTCAGTACTGGAATTTGACCTCAGGGCCTCACACTTGCTAAGCAGGTAGGTACTCTACTACTTGAGCCACACCTCCAGCCCTTGAAGTATTTTTGAAGTAACTATGTAGTCTCTACTAATTTCTACCTGTGATCTCTGCTACTCTGTGACCAGAGACTTTGGACAGAGTTCAGTCAGTCTAGGCTCTAAAGGTATTAGGGCTGGCCTTTCAGCCTGGGCTTTAAGTAGAGGAGCAGAGCTCTCCCTGTACAACCAGCTTCTGGCTGGTTTCTGCCTGAAACCTTTCATGAGTCTGATCCTTGGTGAAAAATACAGCTGAGAGGACGGACAAATTATAAACTGGACATGATCTAATCTTCATGAGTAGACTCTCAAGTTATCACATGCAGTATGTGGAATAATTTTCCATGTTTGATAAATGATAGGTTTCAAATACAAAATTCGCACTAATGGGTTAAGTAACATCAAGTGTGACTCTTCTGTTGTTTTTTTCTTTTCAAATCAATTTGAGAATAAACTCATTGTTATACTGGTAACCATGGTGGGGGCGGAGGCAGTAACCGTGTGTTATGCTGTGTGGGGAGGCGAATCTTTGAATGATAGCAAGTGGTGGTCTTTTTCTGGGGTATTTTCACAATGTCTGATTTTAAGCCAGTAATGGCTTATAAACTGGCTAAAAAAATCCTGAATATGCAACAATTGCCTTTTCATGAGTTCGCAATAACTACGGTAAATTGGTTTCTGCACATTACAAAATAAACTTGCCCAGAACCACACACACACACACACACAAACGCGCACGTGCGCGCAGGCACGCACGCACATACACATACAAGCATACTATAACTTGATTTCAATTGTACCAACTGTAACTATTTGAGGGAAATTGGCATATTTACAAATGTGAGCCATCCATCCTATAAACACGACACAGTCCTCCATTTCTTTAGGGTTTCCAAATGTCTCTCCACAATGCTTATCAATTCAATTTTTCTTTATTCTTTTCCAGTCTGTTTTTATGGAGATCCTGATCATATTTTCAGTTAATTTATACCTAGGTTTTTATTTTTTGTTGATATAAATGTATTTAATTATAACATTTAAATTAATATAAAACTGTCAAGTTCTTAAGCTGTTTCCAAATATTTATTTCTGACATAAAGATTACTGTTTATAAAATAATTATGTTAATCTCAATACAACATCTCATACCACACATACAAATTTTTAAACTTACATGTACATTTTCTTGTATTTTCTATGTACATAATTAGATTTGTGTGTAAATAAGTTTTATTTCTTATTTTTAATTCAATGTTTTATATTCTTTAACTTATTTTGCTACATTGTTTCGGAAAAACATTAATATTAAGCAGCAATTTGATGTCAGTAATATTAATAGTTAATTAGTGATTGCTAGCATTCTTGTTCTACTGGATAGATGGTTAAGTTGGTATTTTAATATATCACTTCTGTTGCAGCTGATTTGTTCCATAGTGCCCTGTGTTGAATTAAGGTTTAGTTTTATAAGAGTTTTAAATTATAAGTCATAGCAGAATTTTATCAAATGCTTCTTTCTATTTCTTTTATGTTAACAGTGAATTGTGTTCATCACCATTTTAATATTGTATGACTTTGAATTGCTATATAACCTAGCAAATACATATTACTGGTTTTACTCTGCTTGCAGTTGACTTAAAATTCTTATAGTAATAATCATGAGTATGATCATTTATAATTTTTATTAATATTTTTACAAAAGGATAAAAATAAATATCATTGTGAAAGGAAATAAATTACCATTTCCTATTCTCTGAAACAGTGGTTTAATTTCTTTCTTTTTGTTTGATTAATTTCACAATTAAATGTAGAGATTAACAATAAAGAACATAGTAATCAAGTTTTTTTATTTCATGTTTTATAGATTTTGTTTTTGTTTTTGCTTTGTGCAAGTACTAAGGCTTGAAGTCAGGGCCTGGGTGCTGTCCTTTAGCATTTAGCTCTACTTCTTCCTGCTTTCTGGTGGTTAATTTGTGGTGAGTCTCACAGACTATTCTGCTCTAGCTAGCTTTCAGTATCTCAGCCACCTGAGTATCTAGAATTACAGGCATGAGCTACCTGAACCTCGTTGAACCTAATTTTCAGAACATAATGAGAATGAGCTCAATAAAAGAATATGATAAAGTTTAAATCAGACTATTTGGAGATATTTGGAATCTGCAACTATCTGGAAAACATTCATAATATTGTCTTGTATACTTTTTAATGTCTACACGGTCTATAGTGATAAATCCTTTTATTGAAGATACTGGTTTTTATGTCATTTCCTTAAAATCAATGTAGGTATTTATTTATTAATCTCCTCAATGAAACAATATCTAAATCTTACATTTTTCCTTTATTGGTTTTACTATTGGCTTTATTTTTTTTACTTTCTCTGAATTTTATTTTGTTACTTTCTGGCTTTTAGAGATTAAATGCCCAATTCATTGATTTTTCAAGTTTTCTTTTTTGAATATATAATTTTTTTTCTTTTTTTTTTAATTTTATTTTATTTTATTTGAGAACATACTGTACAGAGGGGTTACAATTACATGGGCAGGATAGTGCATACATTTCTTACCAAGCATTGCTGAATATATAATTTTAAAGCCCAACATTTCCACAAAATTTGACTTGTCCTTGTTTCCCAAATGCTGTGATATTTCACTGTATTTGAACTAAAAATGTGTTCAGAATTTGAATATAATACTTTGTTTATGCTAATAATTTTGAATATGGTTTACTTAAATATGTATGTTTCTAGACAAGTAAGGATATTACAGTAACTCTTTCATTATTGACTTCTAACTTAACTACATTGTGACCACAAAATACTCTTATGATTTCAGTTATTTGAAATTTGTAGACTTTGCTTTGTGACCCATTACATGACAAAATTTTGTAATGTTTCAGGTTTACTTGTAAAGAATATGGCTCAAGTAGCAGAGCATCAGCCTTGAGCTAAGTGAGAACAAGAGGACTTAAGTTCAAGCCCCAGTGCCAACACAAAAAGAGAAAGAGAGAAAGGGAAGAGGAGAGAGAAGAAGAGGGAGGGAGAACAGAAAGACAGAAAGGAACAAAAGAAGGGAAGGGAAGGGAAGGGAAGGGAAGGGAAGGGAAGGGGAGGGGAGGGGGGGAAGAAAGGGGAGGGGAGGGGAGTGGAGTAGAGGGAAGGGAAGGGAAATATATATTCTTCATGCTTTAGATGTGCTTGTGTGCATGTTTACCAGGTTATTTGCTATTGTTATCCCAGTGTTTTCTGATTTTTCTAACTGCTTGCTTAATTGTTACAAAGAGAATTGTGTTCTGCTCTTACAAAATCATTGTGATTTTGTCTATCTGGGAGATACTGCCAATTGTTGCCTTACTTTAAGGCCTTTTATAAAAGTAAACAAAATTGTTTTAAAATATCCTAACTTCTTTAAATTTTACTATATCTGCTACTATGGCAGATACTTTCATCTTCTTCTGTCTGTATATTTGTAATTAGAATATACGTTTACTGCATTTTTCTTTATCTTTTTTTTTTTTGGTCCTAGGCCTTGAACAATGGGCCTGAGTGTTGTGCTTTTGCTCGTTTTGTGTGTGTGTGTGTGTGTGTGTATGTGTGTGTGATTAATTGAAGATAAAAAATCTCATGGAGGGGCTGGGAAGGTGGCTCAGTGGTAGAGTACTTGCCTTGCAATGCATGAGGCCCTGGGTTCGATTCCTCAGCACCACATAAGCAAAAAGAAAAAAAAAGCCGGAAGTGGCGCTGTGGCTCAAGTGGTAGAGCACTAGCCTTGAGCTGAAGAGCTGAGGGACAGCGCCCAGGCCCAGAGTTCAGGCCTCACAACCGGACCCAAAAAAAAAAAAAAAAATCTCATGGACTTTCCTGCTTGGGCTGGCTGTGATCCTCAGAGTTCAGCCTAGAGTAACTAGGATTATAGACACTATCCACCAGCACCCAGCTATTCTTTATCTTTTAATTCTATTATTTAACTCAATTATCATTAATAACTGATCTATCTGAACTAAAAAGTAACATTGTTATGTGGGTTTTCAATTTTTCTTGATGGCTTTCTTTTTTTCTGTTCCTTTCTGCCCTTCATTTAAATTGATAATTTTTTATTATCCCGATTTCTAAAATATTTTATACTCAACATTTTTTAGTCATTATCATATTATTGACATTCAAATCTTATACTAATTAGTTCTTTTATGCTCTACTCAGATCATTTTTTTTTCCAGTCCTGGAGCTTGAACACAGGCTTGGGCACTGTCTCTGAGTCTTTTTGGTCAAGGCTTTCAGCCATCCAACCTCAAACTCTACCACTTGAACCATAACTGCACATCTGACTTTTTGGTGGTAAATTGGAGATAAATCTCACAGACTTCTCTGCTCTGGCTGTCCTCAAATGATGATCTTTACATCCCACCCTTATGAATAGCTTGGATTATAGGTGTGAGCCACAAGCTTCTGGCTTACCCAGATAACTTGATCTACTAATGCATTAGATAATTTAACTTTATTGATTACCATTTTAATTCATTATTTGATTCTATTTATTCTTTATTTTCATATAAATGCCATTACTTGGATCATAAATATAATACAGTGTATAATATATAATACAATATACATGTATAATACAAAATAGAATATACATGTATAATATATACTATGTAAAGCAAACAAAATAGTATTATGATCCTTTTGTACAGTCAATCATTAACCAACCTAGAAGTAGGATAGGTCTTCACCTCAAATTTGGTTTGAATGTCTAAGCTGTTCGTGCCATACATATCAGGAGGATTTTTTTTAAGTTTATTTTTACATAATGAAGTATATTTGGAGAGCAGCACAGACTTGCCAAATGGATCCAAAACACGTCGAGAATTCAGAAATGCAGATTGATTTTGTTGTGGTTAAAGGAGAGGGCTAGGTAAAGATTCCTCTGCACGGTCTTGAATGGCTTAAATCTTCGTTTGGCACAAAGGAAGAGGCAGCAAGGCTTTCATATAGGCTTGTTTACACGGGAACAGAGGAATGGGGCAAAAAAGCTTGAAAGCTTTTAGCCATTCAACCTCAAAATATGGAGTCAGAGACCTGATTACCGTAAGGTTCCTGCAGCTCTTCATTTCTTCCTCTATCACCAGGCTTCCTTCTGAGATCTTCCTCCTTCTGTAAAAGAACATCCTTCCCATTGTATTTGAGTATGACTGCTGTTGAGGAATTGTCCATCTGAAGAGACTTTTTCAGAAGATGTAAGATTGATGTTTTCATTGAATACTTCCATTGCTAGTTAAATTATTTCTGCTGAGCAGTTAGTTGTCTGTCTGATGCTTTTTTTAATATTTTTATTGTGAAAATACTGTACAGAGGGGTTACAATTACATGGGCAAGATAATAAGTACATTTCTTATCAAGCATTGTAGCCTCCTCCTTTGTTTCCCCTTCCCATCCCTTCCCATCCTCCCTCCGTTCCCCCCTCCACCCAATTCTCCCCGCTCCCCCCCTTCCCCCGCTCCAAAGTTGTAAAGTTCGTTTTCGACATAACGACTTGTACATCTCATTGTTGCAATGGGTCCACCTGTATCCCTATTTAAACGATTTGTTTTTCCCCTTCCTCTCCACAAATTATAACGACATCAAATACAGTGAAAGCAGGGGTTATACTGTGGTGGAGGGACATACAAAACAACAAAGAAATAATCTTATAAATGTGTTAGAAACAATCGCATGAGAAGAAAAGAAACATTTGAATGCATATCTTAGGGTTCATTTCCCTAACATCACCTCTGTCTGATGCTTTTAAAGGTAATGTGCTTCCACGGCTGACTTTTAGAATTCTTTTCCCATTTCTAAGTTTCAGTTTAATCATTTGGTATCTTTGTAGTTTTGAATGTACAGCTGGTTGTCTTCCAATATTAGAAAGCTCTCAGTATCATTAAAAATTTTGCTTCAGCTGGGCTCCAGTGGCTCACACCTGTAATCCTAGCTACTTAGGAGGCTGCAATCTAAGGATCGCTATTCAAAGCCACCCAGGGAAGGAAAGGCCGTGAAACTCTTTATCTACAATAAAACACCAGAAACTGGAAGTTGTGCTGTGGCTCAAGTGGCAGAGCTGAAAAGCTGAGGGACAGTACCCAGGCCCAGAGTTCAAGCCCCATGACCAACCAAAAAAAAAAAATGCTTCAACCTAATTGTATCGTTCCTCTATTTTTTTCTTCAGTATGTTAATTTCTCTCTATTTCTAGGACTTCATTTTTTATTGTATGTATTTTATTTTTAAAATTTTATTTTATTGTAAAAATGCTGTAAGAGGGATTACAGTAACATGAGTAAGACAATGAGTACATTTCTTGTGGAGCATTGTTCTCCCTTCCCTTGTTGTTTTCCCACTATTCCTTCCCTCCCCCACTTCCCTCAGTCCTCCCCGCCTCAAAGTTGTAAAGTTCATTTCCAATATATTGTCCTGTGGGTATCATTGTTGCAATGAGTCATCATGTGTCCTTGTTTCAGCATTTTGCTATTCTCCTTCCATTCCCCAAATTAGAGAAATCTATATACAAGATACAGGGTACCAAAATGAAGTACAGTGACAACAAGGGATATATCACAGGGGGAAGAACATACAAACAAAAAAAATCACAGTACCTTAAAAACAACAACAATATATCTTGGGGGTTCATTTCACTTAGCATATTAGATATTCTTATTGTTCTATTGTATAGGTTACCTTCTTTTCTGTGTGTGTGTGTTTTTAACATTTCATGTATATAAGCCTAACTGTGGATATTCTAATTAAACCTCCCTTTTGCTATGTATAATTGTTTATACTCATCCACTGAATTGATAATTTATGTTCTTGATTCTTATTTCTCCTGACAAAACTTTTCATCTTCTTTTATCTTTTAGAATATTGTAAGGAGATTTATTTTATAATCTTTAGTGAATTATGCCAATTTCTCAAACCTTAATTGAGTAAGTTCCATTGCCTGTAATTTCCACTAGGCTTTTGCTTGTATTATCTTTCTCCTACTGTGGCTATTTTTTAGATTTTATGCTACACACTAGAGTTCACAATAGTTCACTGAAATAATTTGTTACCAAAATAATGTTATCTTCCTCCAGAAAGGCAATTGGTGTAACAAAGCATCTATTTAGAGCATAAGCACTCAGTACCTGAAGACTGTAGTGAGCTGGAATTATTTTAAGTTTTAGTTCAGCATCTAAGATAAGTCAAGGTTCAGAAATAAGAACTACATACTTCTAATTTATCCTATTCCAGCTTGCTTTCCACTGGGAGATCTGATGTAAGTCTGCTGAATTTACTTTGGTAAGGATTTTTCTCTTGTAGCTTTCAATATTCTGTTTTCTGAAATGAGAGATTCTTAGCTTTTTAAAATGTTGGTTCTGGAGTTGAACTCCGGACCTAGGTGCTGACCCTGAGCTTTTGTGCTCAAAGTTAGTGTTCTACCACTTGAGCCACAACTCCACTTCTGGCTTTTGGTGGTTAACTGAACATAAGAATCTCACAGACTTTCCTTCTTGGGCTAACTTAATACTTTGATCCTCAGATCTGAGCCTCCAAGTAGCTAAGATTACATTCATAAACAACTGGCGTCCAGATTCTGAAATGAGGGATCCTTTATTGCTCATGTATATTTGGGGCTCTAAGTGCCTCTTTTACAAAATATATACATGTATATCTTACAAAATATATACATGTTCTATCTTTCTGTAAATCTGGGAATTTTTCTGCAATGATTTTATTGGTAGACTTTCTGTGCCTTTAGTTTGTATCTCAACTCTTTCTATCCCCGGATTCTTTTTTCCCATAGTTCAAAGAGGTTTAATAATTTACACAAGAATGCCTAACTTGTCAACAAAATTTCAATCAAATTTCAATCAAATTATCAATCTCTTGTCTGTATCAAGCAATCTTAGAAACTCTCAGTGATTAACATTGATTACATTTTGATACTTGAATCATATTTTCATTTTAAATAGGACAATTGTAGGTGTCCTTTTAAACAGTTTTTGTAATTGTGGAAGATAGTTGTCAGTTTCAAACATGGTCTTTAAGTTTTAAGTGTTCATTTTATTTTATTTTATTGTAAAGACGCTGTACAGAGGAAATACAGTTACATGAGAAAGGTAATGAGTACATTTCTTGTTGAGCATTTCCCCCCCCCTCCTTTGTTGTTCTCCTACTATCCAACCAAGGTGTAAAGTTTATTTCCAACGTATTGTCTAGTGAGTCTCATTCTTTCAATGTGTCATTCTGTGCCCTTGTTATAGCATTTTGTTATTTCCTTTCCCTTCCCCAAATTAGATAAATGTATATACAAGATGCAAGGTACCAAAATCAAGTACAGTGACAAGAGGGATTATACCATAAGAGGAAGAACATATACAAAATAGACAAAAAATAACATAGCACATTAAAAAAAAAAACAAAGAAAAACTTGTGTCCATATCTTGGGGTTCATTTTGCTTAGTATCATCTTATATGGTCATATGTGCATAGCTTTTGAGCTTTTCTGATTATCTGATAAAAATTATCCTAGATATACTATTTATTGCAAATAAGGGAAACCATGGGACCTATATTTCATTGGGTCTAGCTTCCTTCACTTAATATGATTTTTTCTTAAGTTTAGTTTCTTCCTTGTAGATCAGAGTTCAGACAAGTTGTGGTCATGGTTTCATATATATATATATATATATATATATATACACATATATATATAATTTGTTTTTAGTATAATTTTATTGTCATCACTAAGGTATTGTACAGAGGGGTTACATTTTCATAATCCAGGAAATACATGCATTTCTGTTTTGAAGAATATTACCTTATGTATTATTTATTTTTCTTTATTACTGACTAAATTTAATATTTCATGGCCAAGTTTTATATTCCTGGTACCCTTTCTTCTGGTAAATTTACTCTATTGGTGATGCTTTCCATTATATTTTGTATTTGGTTTACTGAGTTTTTTATTTACAGTAATTCCTTTTTGTTCCCTCCAAAATCTCAGTTTCCTTGCTGAATTTCTAATCTGAGTCTCACTGATTCATTACTTCATTCACCTGTTTGGATCTTTGAAGGCATTGATCATTTTTAAGACATAGGTAGGTGGAGCCACCAAGCTGGTTTCAGCCAAATTAGCATACTTGTTATTAATAAAATTTTGCTTTATTATGCTATACATTACTAAAATCTCCTGTAAATTGTCCCACTTTCTTCACTCCCTCCTTCCCTTCCTTTCCCCGCCCTCCCTTCCCTTCCTCTCCTCTCCCTTCCCTTCCCCTCCCCCTCCCTCCCTCCCTCCTTCCTTCTTTCCTTCCTTCCTTCCTACCATATTCTCTTCCTTTTAAACAGTATCTTTTGTAGCTCTGGCTGGACTCACACTTGTGATTCCCTGCTCTGAGCATTGCAAATGTAAACATGTCATGCTCAAATGCATTTAATTTTATTTTTAAATTTTATTTTATTTTCAAGGTGATGTACAGAGGGGTTACAGTTACATATGTAAAGTAATGAGGTCATTTCTTGTCAAGCATTATTACCAACTCCCTTGTTTATCTCACACTTTTCCTCCCCCCAACCTCCCTCCTAAGATGTAAAGTTCATTTCTAATGAATTGTCTTGTATCACTCTTGCATTGGCCATACCACCCTAAACACACCCAGTCTTGTTTGCATTTTATTTTTGCCCAGATAATTTTGCCTAAAGCCTGGAAAACCACTTGCAATTTTCAAATCCTATACCATCTATTTACTTTTCACTATTTAAAACATTTATATGAGGGCTGGGAAGATGGCTCAGTGGTAGAGCGCTTGCCTTGAATGCCTGAGGCCCTGGGTTCGATTCCTCAGCACCACATAAGCAAAAAGAAAAAAGCCAGTAGTGGCACTGTGGCTCAAGTGGTAGAGTGCCAGCCTTGAGCTGAAGAGCTGAGGGACAGCACCCAGGCCCAGAGTTCAGGCCCCACAACCGGACCCCCCCCCAAAAAAAACATTTAGATGGAATGTCTTATTATTCAATATTGAATTATAGACTATATAGGGTTTATCATCCTCATATGTAAGAGATTCAGACACTTTGAAAAATAAGATTAAGAATTATCAGGTCATAAATTATATTCTCTTTTTTGATGGAATAAAATTGCTTTTATAGAATACATACTGTCACATTCACAATCACTTCTGAAAAGTGCTGAGCCAATGCCTTGCTCAACCTAGTAGCCTATGAGCAATCTTAAGTTGAGTTATAAAAAGTAAAATAGAAAACAAAGTCCATGACCAATAGTTGATCATTAAAAAAATATACTGATATACCCCAAGGAAGGTTGGTGAAGGTAAAATAAGTTGGGATGCTATAGATAAATAAATTACTAGGTTTGAAAAAGAGGTAACAGCTATAAATAAGGCAAGCATTTTCTTTCTTTTTTGGGGGGGGGGGTCCAGTCGTGGGGCCTGAACTCTGGGCCTGGGCGCTGTCCCTCAGCTCTTCAGCTCAAGGCTAGCACTCTACCACTTGAGCCACAGCGCCACTTCTGGCTTTTTTTTTTCTTTTTGCTTATGTGGTGCTGAGGAATCGAACCCAGGGCCTCAGGCATGCAAGGCAAGTACTCTACCACTGAGCCACCTTCCCAGCCCCAGCATTTTCTTATTAAAGAATATTATGAAGAAAAAAAAAAAGAATATTATGAGGAATTGGGCAACATGACTCATTCCTATAATCTTAGCTACTTGGAAGGCAAAGATTGAGAAGATAAATAGTGGTTCAAAACAAACCTGGACAAAAAGTTAGTGAAATTCCATCTCAACAAGTTAAAAAAAAATTATGTGTGGTATTACATTTGTTATCCAGCTACGTGAGAAGCATAACTAGGAAGACCACAGAGCAGGCTCGTCTAGAATTGCACCTGTAATTCTAGCTACTCAAGAGATAGAAACCTGAAGGTTTGAGGTTTAAAGTGAATCCAAACCAGTCCTTGAGACTCCATCTTCAATGAAACAGCAAAATGCTAGGCTGCAGACATGAATGAGTAGCAGAGTGTCTGCCAGGAGCATGTAAGCAGTGCAAGTAAAAAAGAAAAAAGAAAAAAAAGCCTAAAGCTAACATGATGTTTAATGGTAAAATGTTAAGGATGTTCACTTACAATCAGAAATAAAAGCATAATACCTAATGCAAGTGCATATTAAACTACTAGCAGCTAAATCTGAAAAATAAAGGAATAAGAATTACAAAGTAAAAAGTAAAATTATCCTTATTTATAGATGATATTACAATTTAAATATGAATCTAAAACTATCACTTTTATTTTAGTAGGAGAGTTTCTGCATATAAAGCCAATATGTAAAAAATTGGATTTTTTATAATTAGAAATTGTACTTTTAAGATACACATTTTACTACAACACAAATGTGACAAGAGTATGTATGTACAGCTGATTTTCAAGTTGAAAAAATTAATTCATATCTCAACTATAGACATCTATAAAGTCCAGACAGATTAAAATTTCATAATAAACAGAAACCATTAAAATTCTCATGAGAAAATTTGGTGATCAAGAATTATCTATAAAATATATAAAAGGATTAACTATAAGGAAAATACTGCAGGCATTCTCTGCATAAAAATTTAAAACATAATGGTCTGTTGTGGTACATGGCTATAATCCCTGCACTGGACAAACTGAAGGAGGAGAATTTCTGAGCTCCAAAAACTGTCTCAATTTTTTTCAATTATATTCAGTCACGATAACGAATATGATTTTTGGCTCTATTCATATCAGTAGACAAATGAAAAGAGAGAATTAAGCAGCTAAAAAAATTAGCATTATATGGAAGAAAGTAAATGGTGCTGGCAAAATTGGTTAAACACCTGTAGAAAAATAAGCTAGATCCTTATATATCTATCACTGCACCAGAATCAACTCCAAATGAATCAAAGACCTAAAAGTCAAAGCAGACACCCTGAAAACATTACAGGGAGGAATATGAGAAACTCTAGGGCTCCTTGGCACAGGCCGAAACTTTCTTAATAGAGACCCAGAAACACAACAAATCAAAGAAAGGTTGGACAAATGGGATTGCATGAAACTGCAGAGCTTCTGCATGGCAAAAGACATAGCTAGCAAGATCAATAGAAAGCCCACGGACTGGAAGATCTTCACTAGACATCAGACAGACAAGGGCCTCATATCTAAAATATACTTAGAATTCAAAAAATTAAATTCCCCAACAACAAATCCTCAAAGAAATAATGGCCCATTAATAAGTGGGCTAAAGACTTAAAGAGAGACTTCTCTGAAGAGGAAATAACAATTGCCAATAGACACATGAAGAAATGCTCAACTTTGTAGCCATAAAAGAAATGCAAATCAAAACCACATTGAGAGCTGGGCGCTGGTGGTTCTCGCTGTAACCCTAGCTACTCAGGAGGCTGAGGTCTGAGGCTTACAGTTCAAAGCCAACCTGGGCAGGAAAGTCCCTGAGACTCTTATCCCCAATAAACCACTAGAAAACCGGAAGTGGCCCTGTGGTAGAGCGCTTGCTTTGAGCTGAAGAGTGCAAGGACAGCGGCTAAGCCCAGAGTTCAAGCCCCACAACCCGCGATAAATAAATACATACATACATACATACATACATAAATACATAAATAACACATTGAGATTCCACCTCACCCCAGTTTAAAATTGTTGTAATCAAGAAATCTAGAGGTTATGTCGAAAAACGAACTTTACAACTTTGGAGTGGTGGGGAAGGGATGGGAAGGGATGGGAAGGGGAAACAAAGGAGGAGGCAACAATGCTTGATAAGAAATGTACTCATTACCTTACCCCTGTAATTGTAACCCCTCTGTACGGTTTTTCACAATAAAAAAAGAAAAAGAGGGTAAAGAAGAAAAATAAATAAATGGTGATTACCAAAAAAAAAAAAAAACAACAAAAGAAAAGAAAGAAAAAGAAATCTAATGACAGCAGATGTTGGAGGGGAAGTGGCCAAAAGGGACTCTACTGCATTGTTGGTGGGAATGTAAACTTGTTCAACCACTTTGGAAAGCGGTATGGAGGTTCCTCAGAAGACTCCACATAGAGCTCCCCTATGACCCAGCAATCCTACTTTTGGGCATTTACCCAAACAATCACAAACAAGACCATACTAAAGCTACCAGCACAACTATGTTTATTGCAGCATTATTTACTATAGCTAAGATATGGAACCAACCCAGATGCCCCTCTGTAGATGAATGGATCAAGAAAATGTGAGATATATATAAAATAGAACTCTATGCCTCCATCAGAAAGAATGACATCGATGGCCCTATTTGTTAGGAAATGGAAAGACTTGGAAAAAATTACATTAAGTGAAGTAAACCAGGCCCAAAGTAATATAGGTCCCATGGTTTCCCTTATTTGCAATAACTAGTACATGTGTAGGACAAATAGAAAATGTCAAAAAGGTATGTACATATGACCATATAAGATGATGTTAAGGGAAATGAACCACAAGATAGGGACACAAATATTTTTTTTCTTTCTTGCTATTGTTTCTAACATACTTATAATGTATCATGTGATTTTTTTTTTGTTTCTTTGTATGTTCCCTTCCCCCACCCGTTTTCACAGTATTTTATTTTATTCTGGTGTTCTGCATCTTGTGTATACATTTTTTAATTTGGGGAGGGGAAGGGAAAAAAGAAAATGCTTAAATAGGAATACAGGTTGACCCATTGTAACAATGAGATGAACAAGACACTATGTTGAAAATGACCTTTTCAACTTTGTCTGTGCAGTGGGGGGGGGGGGGGGGAAGTGGAGTTGTTTGTTTTATGTTTTTTTTAATTGTAAAGATACTGTACAGAGGGGTTACAATTACACGAGTAGGGTAATGAATACATTTCCTATTGAGCATTGTTACTTTCTCCTTTGATTTTCTCCCACTATCACTTTACTTCCCACCCCCCCAACTCCTCCTTCCCCTCTCCCCCACATTGTAAAGTTCATTTTCAACATAGTGTCCTGTATATCTCATTGTCACAATAGATCAACCTGCAACCCCATTTAAGCATTTCGCTATACCCTTCCCCTCCCCAAATTACAAAAATGCATATACAAGATGCAGAACATCGGAATAAAATACAGTGAAAACAGGGGTTATACTGTGGGGGAAGAACTTACAAAAGAATCCAAAGAATCACATAGTGCATTATAAGTACATTAAAAACAATAGCAGGAAAGAAAAAAACACCTTGTGTCCCTGTCTTGGGGTACATTTCACTTAACATTATCCTATATGGTCATATGTACTTTCCTAACAAATGGGGCAATCTCATTCTTTCTGATGGAGGCATAGAATTCATATATATATATATATATATATATATATATACACACACATATATATACATGTATACATATATATATATATATACACACATATATATACACATATATATACATATACATGTATATATATATATATATATATATACATATATATATATATGCCACATTTTCTTGGTCCATTCATCTATTGAGGGCATTGGGGTTGGTTCCATATCTTAACTATGGTGAATAATGCTGAAATAAAGATGGTTGTGCTGGTAGCTTTGGTATGACCTTTTTTGTGATCATTTGGATAAATGCCCAAAAGTGGGATTTCTATGTGTAGTCTTTTGAGGAACCTCCATAGTGCTGTCCAAAGTGGTTAAACAAGTTTATACTCTCACCAACAATTCAGTAGGGTTCCCTTTTGGCCAATGTTCAGGGATTGTGGTCAGTAATGTCATTTATTCAAAATATTCACTATTCTTCCTGCCTTTGCTCTGAATCACACTTCCTGTAATATTGATGTCAGTCTTGGTCATGCAACTGACCTGGGCTAATTAAATGTTAGCAGACAAAATATATGTCACTTTGGAGAAGAAAGTGTAAGTTATTCTTTGCCATTCTTGCGCAGCATGGCATGTTCCAGATAAGATCTCCCACTTTATGTTCAATTCTGGAAGAGAACACAAGGAATTAAGCTTCAACCAACCCATAGCCAATATAGAACTATGTAACAAAAGCACAAATTAATTCCTTGCTTTGTAAGTAGTTAATATCTAGGTGATTATTACTCAAAGCAGATGCCACCACAAGACTCCTAAAGTCTGTGCTTTGAGACAGACTAGTAGATAGCAAGATAAGTGTTGTAAGGAGCTGGAAAGGTGCAGCCCATTATGCACAGGAAAAAGGAATAATAAAATTATTGCTGTAAAATAACTTGAAATATTCCCTGTGACCTTAGACTTATAGTGTAGGAAATAGAATATTTCTAACATGTCTTGGTTGTTATCAGCTTCATTTGACATGGTTGTATAGAATGTATTGGTCAAACTACAAGAAAAAGAAATTTTTTAAAAGTTAGAAAGTTGGAGTCTTAGAGGTTTGTAAAACATAAGTTATTCTTACATCCAATTATTTTTTTTGGTTGGTCATGGGCCTGAGCTCAGGGCCTGGACACTGTACCTCAGCAATTCAGCTCAAGGTTAGTACTCTACCACTTGGGCCACAGTGCCATTTCTGGCTTTTGTCTGCTTATGTGGTGCTTAGGAATCAAACCCAGGGCCTCATGCATGTGAGACAAGCACTCTATCACAGAGCCACCTTCCCAGCCCCCTCTTACATCCAAAATTAAACCTGAGAATAATACTTTTGACTGAGAAAAGCTGACTAAAACTCTATTCTGAGGAAGCAGGGACCAAATCACGAGTGTTGGCGGTATCTTGTTTTGACTTGATGATGGTGACAAGTAAATCCTTTTGGGTCCACAAAATGGTTCAAGGGGGCTTCATAGTGTAGCTCCCCACAGATGTTTGATTGGCTCAAAAGTTGATGGAAACAGAAATTGGTTCTTTTTTTATTTTCATTTTTGGTGGTGCCAGGGCTTGAACTCCGGGCCTTGTGATTGCTAGGCAGATGCTTTAGCCACTTGATCCACATTGGTTATTTTTTTTTTTTTGCATTTTTTATTATGGAGTTGATATATAGAGGGATTACAGTTATGTGAATCACTAATGTAGTGAGTAATGAGTACAATACTGTTTGAACTACGTCTTTCCTTCTATTGTTTTCTCCCAATCTTTCCCTCCTATCTCCATTCACAAGATATCTAGTTCATTTTCCAGATAATGTCTATTGAGTATCACTGTTGTATTTGTTCATCCTTGTTCCATCTTTTATGTGCCCTTCCTTACCCTCCCAAATACAAACAAGACAAAATGAAAACAAAAGCAGCAACAGTGGCAACTAAAGAATGTCTTTCATTTCCTTTTCTTGGAGTTGATTTGATAATTATTTTATATATCTGTCCATAGCTATTGAGCCTTTGTTGTCCACCACTCCTATGCATAGGCTTCTTTGGTGTCTGTATGTTAATGACTAGGGTCCTATATAATTTATCATGTCCCAGTGTGTGTGATTATATATTTTATTTATTTATTTAAATTGTTCAGTGTGTTTACTTGTAGATTTATAGACACATTCTAGTTATACAAATGAAGGAAACCATGCAGCCTCTGTTTTTTTAGCTCTGGCTTACTTTGCTTAATATAATATTTCCCAAGTCTTTCCATTTCCTTACAAATGGTACAATATCATTCTTTCTGATGGAGGAGAATTCCACTGTGTGTATATACAACATTTTCTTGATCCATTCATCCACTGAGGGACATCTATGTTGGTTCCATGTCTTGACTATGGTAAATAATACAGCAATAAACATGGTTGTGCTAGTGGCTTTCGGGTGGGCTGGTTTTTGGTCCATTGGATAAATGCACATGAGTGGAATTACTGGGTCATAAGGAAGCTCTGTGTTTAGTCTTTTAAGGAAACTCTATACTGCTTTCCAGAGTGGCTGAACAAGTTTACATTCATGCCAACAGTGTAATAGGGCTCCTTTTGGCCATATCCCCACCATCATTTGTTATTGTTGGTTTTCCTGATAATGGCCATTCTAACTGGAGTGAGATAGAATCTCAGTTGTTTTTATTTGTATTTCTTTTATAGCCAGAGATGTTGGACACTTCTTCACGTGTCTATTGGCACATCTCTTTAAAATTTGTTTTTATTATCTTTAAATAGTTGTATAAAAGGGTTTTAATTAAAAATGCCAATTTATGAGTACTATGCCTCTTGATCAATATTACCACTTCCATCATTCAAGCTATATGTCATAATAAAAGATGTTGGATGTGGTTACTGATGTGAAAACTGATGAAGCTACTAAGAAAATTATAGTGCATCAACTCTGATTAAAAGAGTCAGAATATGTTTCTTGTAGGGAGCAAGAAAACCTAAGCTTTTGTATGGAATTGGTATAGGTATCCATCAACAAATGGCTGGAACTGTGATATATCTAAACTATAGAGTGGTATTCAGAATGTGATCCTGTCACTTACAGCAAAATGGATAGAACTGGAGAACATCTTGAGTGAAATAAGAGAAAGACAGGTACAATATATGCATACACACACACACACACACACACACACACACACACACACACACACACACACACACACACACACACACACACATATATATAGTGGCAGCTAAAATATTGAACCTGAAAGTAGAATAGAGAGGAATATAGAGATTGGATTGGATTGGTGGAAGTTCTAAGGAGGAAGGTTGAATTTGATCAGTGCATGTTATATGTATGTATGGAAGAACACACTTAGCCTCATTAATATATACAATTAGTACATGCTAAAGAAAATATTAAAAAGAAAATCAAATAGTAAAAACATAAAATCTTAGCTCAAAATACTGTATTCTCCATTCAAATGTAGCTCAGTAAGGATGACAGAAAAGGAAGCACTACCCCCAGAATGAAGGCAGCAGGTAGCTACTGAGACAGAATGAGTCTAATCCAGTTTTCCTCTGCTCATGCTAGAGGAGTGGCATTTGAGGCATGGCATTTCAGAATTGCTGTGCTTGCTGACTGTTCATTGATTTCCTTGTAAAGAGGATCTGTACCTGAATGATGCCAAGGCTATCCCAAAATCCAATGCTGTAAACCTAGGTGCATCTGATCATATAGAATATTTGTCAAAATGAACACCAGGAAATGGGAACAGGAGATGGTTTTCTTTGTTGCTGATTTGGTTTTCATTTCCTTTTGTCTTGTTTGGTCATTTATCTGTCTTTGGGAGGGTGAGGGGCACAGAAATGATAGGACAAACAGTGACCAAATGCAGTAGTAATGCTCACTAGACACTATGTTCAAAATGAGCCATACAAATTGGGGGTGGGGATGGGAGGGAAAAACTTGGAGAGAGTGAGGGAAGAAGTGACATTTAAAAAAATGTACTCTTTATGTGACACATAACTGCAATTACTCTGTACATCACCTTTACAATAACAATAAAATTTCATTTTTAAAAAGGAAAAAATTCTAATGTTGTGATTAGATGCAATATTTGGGATGTTGTTTTATTTGAGGATGGGGAGTTTATTGTTATGTGGTAAGATCCCATCTTTTTATGCCTGTCCATTTTTTTGGGCCCAAGAGAGCATATAATACTTAATTTCATTATTATTTTCCATTCATCATTAATTGCTAAGCAGATTAGACATCCTTGCATTTTGCCCTGTGTCCTTTGCATCCCTCCCTGTGATATGCCTTCTCCACTGGTAACAAATTCAGGCAATGAAACATAATGGAACTTCCTGGCAATTATAACATCACGTTGTCTTGGCACTACTCTTTTTCATGTGCTGTAAGGCAGAGATAGAGGCTGCTTCTCTCGCCTGAGTTCTGGGTTGATAATTGCATGGAACTGAGAAGGAGCTACACTAAGAGACACAAAAATCCTGGGCCTAGTGTAGAGATGAGAAAAAATTCCAATTACATAAGTTATTACTGTACTATAGCTTAGCAAAAGCAGACTGATAAATACACAACACTGAGAAAAATGAAAGGAAAAGTAATTTTAAGAAAAAAATATATTGGTTATTGTTAGTGAGGAGGCAGTAAGAGCTCACACGGTGGTTTTGTGTTGTTTTTTGAACTGAGGGTCTCCAGCTCTCCCACATCCTTCTCACTCATGGATGGCACTCTACCATTTGAGCACACCTCTACTTTCAGCTTTTTGCTGGTTAATTGGAAATCAGTGCCTCTAGGATTTACCTGCCTGAGCTAGCTCTAAAACTCAATTCTCAAATTGCAGGCACCTGAGTAGCTAGGATTATAGGTGTCAATCTCTAGCACCATGCTTTCATGGGACTGTTCCTTAATGTTAGTTAGGCATGGGTGTTCATTTTACTCTTACCTTCCAAATGAATTAGATTGGTAAATTATATACACTGTGTGCACATGTACCTAAATATACATATATATATATATATATATATCATACTGAATTATACCTCATATATGTAGATATAGCCTACTTCATAATTATGAAATAGAGTAAGAGTAAGTATACCAAACATGTGAAGTAATAACCTAAACATGTACCTTGACCAATGCCACTCCTAATAAATACACTAGCGGGACAATAGAGGGACCAAAACAACATAAAGTCAAGTACAATTTTAACAGAGAGACAAAACCTAGACTGGTAGCCTGGAAAGTACTGAGTCTAGGTGACTTAAGCCAAATTAGGAGAAAAGCTTAGGAATTACAGACACTGTCCTCCTGAAGGTGAATGCTCAGTTAATACTGGGTGGAGTCAAGTGCCTCACCCACTTTTGTCTTTCATCCTAAGTAGGTGAATTACTCTTCCTTCTTCTGCCCTACAGAAGACTGCAGGTCTGTCTTCAAAGAAATTGAACTGGAGCCCGTGTGGTGATTCATAGCTGTAACCTCAGCACTCAGTAGGTGGAGGAAGAGAAACACCAGTTGTAGATTAGACTACATAGTGAAACCATGTCTCAAAATACCAAAAAAGAGATAGAGAAAAAAGGAAAATGTTGAACTCCAGGACATCCAGCAAAGCTGATCATAGAGATAGCATTTTAAAAAAAAAACAGAGATCAAATGGAAATGCACAATGAGAAATGCTTCTCAGTTTTTACAGTAGGTAGGTAGAATTACTCTGAAAGAAAAAAACAGCTAATACGAGGAGATGAAAGGGACTGTCTTCCAGGACTGACACACTCCTAAAACATCAGTGTGGGGGATTCTCAATGCATTCCCAACAGCTATAACAAAATAAAATAATGTGTGTGTGTGTGTGTGTGTGTGTGTGCGCGCGCGCGTGTGTGTGTGTGTGTGTGTGTGTGTGTGTGTGTGCGTGCACGTATCTGCCAGTCCTGGAGCTTGGACTTGGGACCTGGGTGCTGTCCTTTAGTTTTTTCCTGCTCAAGACTGATGCTCTACCACTTGAGCCACAACTCAACTTCTGGTTTTCTGATGGTTAATTAGAGATAAGAGTCTTAGAGACTTCCCTAGTTTCACTGTGATCCTCATATCTCAGCCTCCTGAGTAACCAGGATTACAGGTGTAAGCCACCAAAACCCGACTTACAACATTCTTGAATGGCAAGTTTGTGGCAAGAACTGCCCTATGTATTGGATATACAAGAAATAAACTATCCCTTACTCTGAAAAATGTAGTGTTGGAGGAGATAGGGATACAAGTAATGGATGATTATAATGAGCACTAACTATAATATAATGCATATAACATAATATATGTAATAGTTAATAACATAATAATATGGACAGAAGTATGGGACAAAATACTTAACAACTGCTCTGCCATCAATAGCAACCAATAAAATGTGCATGTGACATCAAATGTGAATGACCTGTCCTTCTAGTATCTATAATATAGTAATAACCTCCTACTCAAGGTTTGGTTATTTCAATTTAATTATCAACAATTTTAATAATTGCCAAAATAAAAAAAGAAAGCTCTCAGGAAGCATACTTACAAGAGGCTCTGTCCCCGCAGTATTAAAACAACTGAATTAGAATGCCATCTTGAGGTCAGCTGACATGTCAAGCTATTTAAACCCAATTTGCTCAACTGTAGTGTGGGTGCAGATGAAAGAGGAATGGCAGAAATAATCACCCAAATTTGGATTATTCAATCACTGAATAATGCTACCGTGTTCACTGTGTTTTAACAAAAATGTTAAAATTATGATTTTTAAGGAGTAGGGATGACAGTCAGTAAAATGTTGAATTCATGTTTTTTGAGACAACAATATTAAGAAATAGAGCCAACACGGAAGCCCCCCCCTCCCACCCCGCCTTAACTGCAGGATCTGGGGGTCTTACATTTGGATTATGGAAGTGAGAAAGGATAGGATCTTAATGAGGATTTAAAGAATCACCTACAGAGTAGAGATTAGAAAAGAGTCCTCCATGTGTTTTGAATTCTTTGAGACTATCTATCTTGTACAAAGCAGCCTTTTTTTCTTTCCTGACTCTGCTCTTTCTGCCTCCCTTGCTCCTTGCCCCCATTCTGAACTTCAAGGTGACCTGCTCCTTGTGGTGGTAAGCCATGTGTGCATGAGGGACCACCCGGCTGGGCCCACCACCCTGCAAGTGCCACCGGGTCCAGTCGGGTTCAGGAAAGCCCCCCCATTTGGAACGCTTTGTATTTTTGTTACAATTGTTCTTCCAGCGCTGGATGAAAAACATGGTCTGAACAATAGAACTGTGTGAGATTTAAAATATCTGAATACATAATAATTTCACCCAGCTTTCAGAAAAAGAAAAAAAAACTAAAAAAGTAAATAACAAAAACCACTTCTTAGAATGTGTAAAACTTAAATTTTAGGTCCATTTTGAAAGCATTTTCTTCTTTCTTTCTTTTTTAAAAAAATTATCAAGGCTACTTAGCAATAAGACAGTATTTAATTATCTATCAATCTTTAAAAAAAAAAACTCTGGTAGAGAGAATGTGGGCTGTGATCTAGTTAGAACTTGGATGAGGCCAAAAATTATTCATTCTTGTTGCTGACATTCTTATCTGCTTTTTCTTATTTATTTTCTACTATTACTTCCCTCTGCAGTTTTTCCCTCTGCAATTTTTATCTTATTTTTTCCTACATTACCCTCATTTTCTATTACTCTTCATTATTTGCAAAGTCCTCACCTTTACAAAGGTATAAGCAGTTGCGTTGCAAGCTAAAACAAAATAAAACAAAACAAAAAAACCCAAACTATTTTGTTCAAAAAATAATTACTCAAATTTGGAAGGGTTTTTCTTTTTCAGCAATGTAAATTGTAGTCACATTAATGAGATCACAGTTTATAGCAAAAGAGACTTTGATAAAACATGCTCCATTTAAACCTAATGCTTCCCCCTTGGAAATGCACCATGGGCTTCATTTGAATAAAATGTATCCTATGAATCTGTTGCTCTTTACAGATTTTAAGAAAGTACCCTGCTCCTCCTGTCAGCAGCAGGCAGCAAGCATCGCTTTAATTTTTTCCCCCAATAATATTGCAGTACTCCAGTACTCATTTTAAAGATAGATGGATTTTTTTCTCTCTCTCTCTCATAAAGAACATTGTGGGGGGAAAAAAAAAGCTGGATGTGATTTCAAAAAATGTCAAAATATGTCAAACGCAGATACCACTCAAGGGTTTCATTAACTGAAGCTTTGGTGATAAGTGTCATCTTGTCAAAGACCCACCCATCTCTTCCAATACATTACCAAATGTACTAATTTCCTTGCCGAGCTTGATGTTTATTGTATAGCTGAAATTGAAAATGGTCGGTAATGGAGTGAGCTTCAATCCAAGACCAATTCTGAATCTAAATTACTTGCTTCTTTCAATAGCATCGACAGAGGAGAGCTTTATGCACCTTGTACCTAATCAACCCTTACTGTGACCCTAAATTCAGCAGTCTTCAGAGATTAATAATAAAATCCTCAGTTCAAACAATTATTTGCCCTGAACAAGTTGCCCATTTCTTATGCTGAGAATGAAAGAATGTGACATTATTTTTTAAAAGCTCTGCGTGTTGTGGCCCACCATTTATTTTTGATCTCTGACCCCCCAAAGCAGCCTGATTGCAAATCCCACATGCTCACTTGAATATTTTTTGAGGAGGGGGGAGTTGTGAGATTTCTTTGTTAGCATTTTAACATGCCAGTTTTCATTCCGTATCCCCTCACAGTGGTGGTTAGCATAAAGTAGGTAAAATATGTTCTATCAATAATATATATTTCTAAGCTGTTAATAATAGACAGCTCTATTGATCATAGAAAACATGATCTAATTCTAGCTTTGGACAAAACTACTTAGAGACCTTAGAACATTTTTTTTGACTCTCTGGCAAAGTCAATTATATCTCTACTCTCATTCAAAATAAAAGATATTCAGAGAATGTCTTCCTAAGGTTCAAACGATAAGTAATCTCTTAAAGAAATGTTTTTCTTACTCTTTTCCTTTAGCTTATAGCCATTGCGTGACATTATCTGAGCAATATCAGATTCTTCCACTCGTCGTTACAATAAAAAGTATTCATTCATATTAAATACCAGAGATTTTATTTTAATTTGGTATCTTTAATTTTTTAATGATCTATGTACTTATCCTGCTTTTTATAGCATAAAGAGCCAAGTAAAACCTGGAAACATTTAGACACCGTAAGTAGCTCCTTTGATTTATCAGCCAGGGTCACTCCCATGTCCAGGAATGGCTGCCCTAGAAACTCGGTCGGACATTACCACAGTTTCCTCCGGCTGTCTGCTTTCAGAAGAAAACACTCCCTAAGGACTGGCCGGTTGACAGAGTGAGTCTCCAGAAGAATCTTCTGTTTTTTTGAGTGCATTTTTTAATGCCCACCAGCAATAATAGCCATCTAAGTATTGATTATATAATATGTCTGCTGAGGTGGCAAGTACATTATTGTTGCAAGAGGCTAAGAGGAGGAGAAACTAGGTTATCTGTGGACTTTCTCAGCCATTGGGCATTTCTTCCAGCAAAGGTCAATACACGAAGCTATCTCCAGACCTTGTTTTACTTTATTCTGTGGTTCCAATTGATGGCTAATACAATGAGATGGCCAGCATGCCCCATGTCCTTTGAAAACAGTCTCATGTTTACCATGGAATGGGCATAATTAGTTCATCCCCATAAGGGGACAATAATCTCATGGAGGTCTGCTACAGGACGAAGGCTAGGAATTGCCCAGAGTGTCATCCTATTAGGGTACACAGATGCTAATTAGTGGAGGGAATTGGTTAAGTAGACATTGAAAGACAGGGTATAATCTAATACATTTCCTTTCATCCAAAAAATAAAAAAATACAATAGGTGGTATATAGTCAGTCTGCTGTGTATGGTAACAGCAATAAGGGCACTGAGCTTTTATTATAAACTGAATTACATTCCCTGTGTGGGGACACTAGACAGCCTATCGTGTATTAAGAATTCAGCTGAGATCACAAGCTTGCCTCACCTAAACCTTCTGTGATGTGATGAGAATGACTTTTGGTTACTGTACATCAAAGAGGGTCTAGCAGGCTAAACAGTCATTGATCCATTCTCCTCTTTCAAGTCCTCTCTTCAAAAATAGCTTTAAAGCAATCATCTAATAAGTGTCAGAATAGAAGATAGAAAATGTTAGTACAAGCACTAGGCCTATGTCTACACCAGCTAAATTTTCTGTAAGATTTTCAATGACTGAACAGGGTTTTTAGAGTAAATGCTATCATCTCCTAAGAGAGCTGTCATTGACATGGAAACAATACAGAGATTTAAAGGGATTGAAGGCAAACTACTATGATTTGCTCAACCAGCAGATAATTGTGTTGGAATATGTTTGGAGTGACTTGATTCATATATAGTATCTCCAGTATATATTAGTATATATCTCCAGTATAATTAGCTTTGGGCTTACATGCACAATATTCATTCATAAAAATGTACTTATTAAGATTCCTTTTAAAATGAAATCATGTGAGTGACCAGTATGGTGGTGATTAATGCTTCAGCAAATATCTGATTCTTTTTCTCTTCCCTACTTTCTTTGAAGTCAGGTCTGGTTGTAGGATTTGCTTCAAAAGACAATAACTTGAGACAAAGTGACTTCTGTCACTTCTGGATGAAAATGTTAAAAGCTAGGGGAGAATTTGTCACATCCCAGTTTCCCTGTCTTATTGGCTATAGAAATATGTGTCAAGATGGAACTTCTTTTGACATGGGTTTTTGTATTATTATAAGCAGACCTTCCTGCTGACCTGCACTGGACAGGACCCTTGAGCAAGAACTAATCCTGCACTGAATTAAGCCATTGAAATGATGGCACTGTTGTTACCACATTGTGAGCATTCATTCATCTAGACAACAAACGTTTATCATGTACAAAGTATGTGATAGGCAGAGTACACAAGGGTAGGAAATAATTGCTGATTGTGATTTGATATGTTACACTTTATTACCTTTGTGCTAATTCCCTAGAAGTTAGATGCCTGCAATCCTAGCTACTCAGGAGGCCTGAGATCTGAGGAATATAATTCAAAGACAGCTGGGCAAGAATGTCTGTGAGACTCCTGTCTCAAATTAACCACCAAAAAAGCAGAGGTGGAGGTGTAATTCAATTGTTACGTTGTTAGACTTGAGCAAAAAAGCTCGGTAGAGCTCGGACCCCGAATTCAAGCCCCCAAATTGGCATTAAAAGCCACAATCAAAATAAATTAATCTAAGATTAGTAGTTTCAATATATTTTGAATGAATGACATTGTTTTAGACAACAGTTTATTAGAAAGAGCATATACTCATATACCAAAATAAAGCATTAAGATTTCCTCTGTTCCCCAAAGTCTGTTGTTCTTTTATATAACTTATACACTTTACCTACCCAGGAGTCTTACAGATAAATTCAGGTGTACTGTGATATCATTTGTGGGGCACGCACAAGTTACTCTTTATTATTAACTCCTGTAATCCAGCCATTTGCCAACCCCATCAGGTTCCCAGGTGTGTGCTCTTGGCTCAGGCTGTGACCTCCACTAAGCTCCATCTCATCCTTCAAAGACAAGTTCAAATGTCTTGCCTTCCATTCAGTTTATCTTTCTCTGTCTCTCCACAGCATCAGGTTGCTGCTTAGCATTTATTTCTGTCTGTTTTATGTTATTATGATTGTTGTTTACATGAGGTAACTTCCTGCTGTAAGAACAACGCCTTCACACACACCAAAGCTAAGCACTGATTGTTTTATTCTATGTTAGATATCTCCTATCAGCCTCACCACCTCGTAGCTCAATACATGTTAATTGATAATTGAGTGGATTTGAGAGATTTGTTTGGGTATGATCATGGATTTCTTAAAACATATAGCTGCTCTGGTTTGGTATATTGAAGAAACAAAGAAAATTTTCAATTCTAAGAAGGGAGGCTGTGAAGCTGCTACTTCTGGCTACCCTTGAGGGAATTCGCTCTTTCTTGGCCAAGGACCAAAACTTGAACACCCATCACATTTAGCTAATTTCTATTCTCCCCAGGAACCAAGACAGAAAAACAAAAGAGAAAGGAAGTAGGCATTTGAGAAGAGTAACCCACCCACAAAGAGCCAGTTGAAAGGGAGAAATGAGGAGGGGATGACAGAAATGGTGTTTTAAAAAATTACAAATGAATGCAGAATGTAAATTACATTTGATTATCCATCTTCTTTACACCATACTGATAACTGTGGACTGGCTATCTCTCTCTAGAATAAGTCCTGATTGCTCAGATCTTGCAGTCCTAAAGCAATGATCAGAAGCCCTCAATGTTTGGATCAAAGATATGGATCCACAGTGGTTCATTTGTTCCTTCCTTTTTTCCTTCCTTCCTTTTTTCCTTCCTTCCTTTTTTCCTTCCTTCCTTCCTTCCTTCCATTTCCTCTTCATCTAACAAGAGTATTTATGAGCCAAGACATCTGCTCCTTCCTGAAACTTTAACCCCAGGAATAATGAATTGGAAAGAAAAGCACCTGGTTTGTTATCAGTAACACTGACCTAGGCTCTACAGTCATCTTATAGAAAAGCAACTTTGGTTTCAAAAAGATGGGAAAGTTAGATCCTACCTTTCTCACATATTTGCCAGCAATACCTCAAATGTTCCTCGATTTTATATTTTTTTAGTTTTAGTTTTGTAATCTTGTCAAACAGTTAAGTACACTTATATAAAAATGTCAACATAAGAATCAAGGAGAAGGAATAAGGTTCCTAGCACATAGTTGGTGCCTAATAAATTTTTGCAATGTTATTACTAAAAAAAAATTCTCATTTATATTTCCTCTTCCTCATGATTTTCCTGCTACGATGAATGCTATTTGTATCTTAATTATCTCAGATGGGAGACAGAATTTAGACGTTCCTATGTGATTGCTCTACAGCTGAAAATCAAAACAGAACTTTCTCACCAAAACCTCTCCTACATCTCCCAAACTACAAAAGCCCTTCCCGTCATTCTAAGAGATCTGGGGAAGTGGATGGGGGGGGGGGGCAGTCTTCTCAGTATAGCCCTGGAGGCCTGCAGCAAATCTGGCATCGGTTTCTAAGCTCATGGTCCATTGTTCCCTTAATTATACCTATGAGAGATTGTTTTTCCAACAACTAACAATGAATCACACTGCCTAGGTTCCACATGAGTGTGTACTTCCCTCCCATATTCCAGCTGGGTTGGCTATGAGATTTGTGTGGCCACTAGGTCACAAGTCCATGTGACATACACAGAGGCTTGATAACAGGTGTGTGCCTCAAGACTTGCCCTTTGGAAGTCTGTTGACACCATGTAGGGAAGTGCAGGATGGCCCAGCCTCTTTTTTAAATTTTAATACTTTTTTATTGTAAAAATACTGTACACAGGGATTACAGCAAGGTAATGAGTACATTTCCTATCAAGCATTGTTGCCTCCTCCTTTGCTTTTCCCCTACCCTTCCTTCCCTCCCACCTCCACAACTACACTCCCCCCACCTCCCATCTAAATTGTAAAGTTCATTTTTCAACATAGTGTCTTGTACATCTCATGATTTGAAAAAGGATAACTGCATAGAGAAGCCTAGCCATCATGTATATCCAAGCCCAGCCTGGCCCCAGCCAACTTTTCCAGATGAACACAGCCACATGAGCACACCCAAGTGAAGTGAGCAGAAATACTATTCAGTCAACCAACCCAACAGTGCAGAAATACTAACCATGATGTTGTTCTAAGCTGCTGTGAGAAAGTTCATTATGCAGCACTAGACAACTTTAATAGTCCCTTTTATCTGTAAAATAACAAGAAATTATCTTTATTTTCTATTATATGCCACATTCTTTTGCAAATATCATTTCTTTTGCTCATGATGCCTTCTTCACCTGTCTACTCCTTCTTGAATTTCAGTGCCCACAGCAGAGGCTGGCATTTACTAAGCATTTGATGAATGCCTAATGAATAAAAATCAAAATAGCCACAAAATCTCTGAAGGTATACATTAAATTCACTGTTGTTCTGGCTGGAATTTTAAATAGAAATGCATTCATGTTACTGCTTTTATGAAACAGAATATGACTTTTACAAAACTACATATGCATAATCATAGCTACCAAAGAAAATTGTCCTAGCTTTAAAAGGTTCTGTTTTTAGGAAAAGTTAAGTTTGCTCTTTCACTTCCTTAATTAGCAGCTTAGAAATGATGATATCCAGTGGTAGCAAAAGTTCTGAATTGTGGCACTCACATGTTGCTGAGATGAGGGAAAGGCAAGATAAAATTTGGGCAAACAAAATCTGGCATATATATTAAGAGTCATAAAAATAATCAAGTTTCTTCTTTTTATTTATTTATTTATTTTGAGTACCAGAGATAAAGTTTGTTCCCAACCTTTCCCCCATCCCAAATACAGGGCATTTGGATCCAGTAAAATTTCATTCTTGCAGACTGACCCATTCAAAATAATTCAAAATAGCTGAGCACTCATAGCTCACACCTGTAACCTTAGATCTTCAGGAGACTGAAATCTGAGGATCTCAGTTCAAAGCCAGCCCAGGTAGGAAACTCATCTCTAATTAACCACCAAAAGCCAGAAGTGGGCATGTGGCTCAAATAGTATAGGCCCTCACCTTGAGCAAAAAATGCTAAGAGAGTACTCTGTCCAGGCTCCAATACCAACACATGCGTGTGTGTGTACACATTACTAGGAACTTTACTTAGTTGATTCTGGTGTACCCATTCATATGGCCACGTAAAGTAATAGTTACAAGGACCTTCATGGAAAATACAGGAAGGCTGAGACAAAACTTATATGTGCAAGTGAATGTGTGTATCTAATGCTTACAAAAATGTAAAAGAGTAACTAAAATCACAAAGAATTATGGGATGTTTCCTTCTTGTTCTCAGATTTTATAAACCATATTTTTATAAAATTTCAAATAAACATGTTTTGACATGAAAATCTAGCACTGCAGAAGCAATTTTGATGCTGGTAATACTCTACCGGAGTATCTGAGCCCTGGCTGTAACTGATGTTTTGCTCTATCTCTAGGACTCATGGTGCTTTGCCATCTGGCCTGTGCCATCTCTTTAATCAATATTTATGAATTTACTTTGCAGGGGTTTCATGGATCATTATACCATATACACTTCTTTTAAGAAAATAATTTTGTCACTATTACTGATATTCATGCATGAGCCTTTTGCAGAGGGCAAATAGCTATTTATATTGAGAATGATGCCTCATGATGGTAGTGCAGTTCTATTCCAGGAGAGAGGTAACTTATTTCATCTTGAGAACTGCAGTCTAGAAAGGGATTTCATCCAAGTCCTAGATACATCCTTAAAAAGAAAATCACTAGAGTAAGATTCATAATATGATCCTCGACTCCAACTATTTTTTTTACAGGTTGGAAAATCTCCCAAATCTCTGACTCTTGGGATTTTCACAAGGTCTGGTCACACATTTCCAAATATATTTCTGCTGGCATGATTTGCTTTCCTCATAAACTCAATATACCTAAAACATATCTGACCTACCCTTCTATTCTATTGTCCCTCATATCATTACATATTTTCTGAATCACTAAAATTCCAAATTTCTGAAAACCAACATTTCTCTCTTCTTCTAATTTAAAAAATGCTTTTCCTGGATCCTGTGTGTTAACTAAGTGTCCCCTCACTTTTAATCTGTATCCTTTGATCTGAGCTATTTCCTGCTGCAGTCAACTTTGCAATCACCAACAAAGCATCTTGTATGGAAGGCAAATTGCCCCTCATACGATCAGTTTTCTTGCTATCTTAAAGCAAGGAGCCCAAAACTCAGGATATGACCTTATTCTGTTCTGTTCCAATAGTAGTAGACTGTTTTAATTATTATGTATACCTTTCGACACACACCCCCCACACCCTGCAATTCTTCCGTTTAACCTTCTGTACCTCTGAAGACTGCTGAAAATGTACTGAAGTGCTGTCTTCCTATGACTGTCGTGTAATAAATCTTTCTTTGTCCTTCACTATGTCTCTTTATTTGATGTATGTGTGCAAGTGTCCACACAAACTTGAAACTCCTGGAATCTGGGCCTGGGTCTAAAAAGTCAGTGTCACTCCCACATACTTACAATCAGCAAGCCCTGTCTTTCTTAATAATAATTCTCAAATCAAAACCGTTGCTATGCTTTTCCCTGACAACATGCTTATTCAAGGTTGACCACTACTCCAAAAGCCTGATTGGTCTCTCTGCCTGTGTCTCTTCCTTGAAGTTCAAGGTCATTGCTATATATGCGTATATGTATATATACATCCATATACATAGATATGTATGTCCAGGGTATGCATTCAGTTATGTAACTTCTTAGGACATTAAAACTATTCTGTACTTACTTATGTATTTATAAATTAGTATATTTATAAGTGAGAGAAAAACATGCATCCTTTAACACTAGGCTTGACTTATTTCACTTAACATAATTTTTTCCAGGCCCATCCATTTCTTTGCAAATGCCGTAATCTCATTCTTCCTAGTAGATGAGTAAAATTCCATTGACTGTACAAGTAAATACATACAGGGTTGTAGGCAAATTTACACAAATACATTAACCACAGTATGGTGTTTGCAGGGGAGAATGCAAACAGTTTAATTCCTTAAAAAAACTAATAGTCCAACAAAATGAATACCAGGAAACTGGTACTTGAAAGGAATGAAGAAGTGGATCAAGGGAAGAGGCAAAAGAAGAGAGGACAAAAAGAAGGAGAGACAATGCGGTCATACTATTCAATGTATATCCTATGAATTAAGAAAAGTGAGGGGAGGAGGTGGGTTGGGAGGGCTGGGGACAATGATGAACAATAATAAATGAAAATTATAAATTAATAATTTATGAAAACAAGATACAAATGGAAAGAAATTATGGAGGGCTTTGAAAGACTGCAACTGACTTCATTCAGTGGGCAATGAGACATGTACAGAATTATTTCTAAATACATTTTTATTATCTTTAAGTAGTTATTTGAAGGAGCTACCAGTCCAACCAGTTTATGGACACAATGCATCTTGACTGGTGACACCCCTTTTATCATTGCCCTATCCCTCAAGCCAACTCCTCCCCTCAATCTTATACCTTTTTGGTTAAGCTTGGTCCTAAGTATTTTACTCTTTTTGTTGCTCTTGTGAATGGAAATGCTTTTATAACTTCATTTTGTCAGTCCTGGGGCTTGAACTCTGAGCCTCGGCATTGTCTCTGAGCTCATTTACTCAAAGCTAGTGCTCTAACACTCAGTCACACACAACTCCACTTTTGGGTTTTTTGTTTTTGTTTTTGTTTTTTTTTGAGCAGTTAATTGGAGATAAAAGTCTCACGAGGACTTTCCCCAGGCTTCCTTTGAACTGTGATCGTCAGATCTCAGCCTCCTGGGTAGCTAGGATTACAGGAATGAGCCACCAGCACCTGGCCCTTAATTTCATTTTTGGATAATCCATTGTACATATAAATGACTGAATATTAACATCATGCCTGGTGATTTTATATCTTATAACTAGACTGTTTGTTTATTGGTGCTCACAGATTTTCATAGAATATATAGGCTTTTGGGGTTTTTGTTGTTATTGTTGTTGTTGTTTTTTTGCTGATCCTGGGGCTTGAAATCAGGGCCTGGGTTCTGTCCCTAAGCCTCTAACACTCTAACCACTTGAGCCACAGCCCCACTACCAGCTTTTTCTGTTTATATGGTATTGAGGAATTGAACCCAGGGCTTCATGCATTCTGGGCAAGCACTCTACCACTGAGCTACATTTCCAGCCCTATATAGGGTTTTCTAACATATTCATGTCATATACAAGGAGAGATCTTTTTACTTCATCTTACTTGGATTTTTTTACTTATAATTTGGATACCTTTTAGTTTATTTTCTTGTGTAATTGTTCTGAGTAGGACTTCCAGTGTTATATCTAACACAAATGATAAGAATATCCTTTTTTGTCCCAGATATTGGAAAGCTTTCTCTCTTTTTTATTGTTTATAAAGCTAACTATGGGCTTTTTCATTTATAGACTTACTGTATTCAGGTAAATCCCTTCTGTACCTGTTTGGTTGATATTTTAAATTATGGATAGATGTTGAACTTTGTCAAATGCTTTTCTCCATCTTTTGAAATAATCATTATTTTTCTTATACCTTGTCAAAATTGTATATATGTTGATTTTCTTATTTTTGACCATACTTGCATCACAGTTTGTGTGTATGTATATATGTAAGTATGCCAGGACTGGGGCTTGAACTCAAGGTCTAGGTGTTATCCCTCAGCTTTTTCCAGTCAAGTCTGTCCTCTGCCACTTTAATCATGCTCCCTCTTTGGCTTTTTGGTGCTCAATTGGAAATAAAAGCCTCACAAACTTTTCTGCTTAGTCTGGCTTCAAACTGCAATCCTCAGATCTAGAGCTAGAATTTATAGACATGAGTCACCAGTGAGATGAGATATGTTCATTGAGCATGTTTGCCTCCGTGTTCATCATAAACACAGACCTATCATTGTCACCCTCTTCATTTTTCCTTTTCCTCCCCCCACCCCTTCTTTTACAGGTAGTACTGGGGTTTGAACTCAAAGCCTCTACTTACTAAGCAAGGATTCTTCCTCTCAAGTCACATTCCTAGTCCTAAATTGTTTTAGAGATGTTTTCAGTTAGGGTCTGGCATTTCAGCTTTTGTCTGGCATTTTATTGCTTACTAGCTTCTTAAAACTACTTTTATTCCATCCTTTAACTTTAGATGACTAGGTTTTGTTTTTCCTTTATCATAAGATTTTTTAATTCCCTTTTGATTTCCTCTTTTACGTCAAGTTTGTTATGATTTTTAGTTTCCATGTGTGTATGAATTTTCCTATTTTCTTTTTTTTGGGAGGGGAGGCGGTCTGGTCATGGGGCCTGTACTCTGGGCCTGGGCACTGTCCCTCAGCTCTTCAGCTCAAGGCTAGCGCTCTACCACTTCAGCCACAGCGCCACTTCCGGCTTTTTTCTTTTTGCTTATGTGGTGCTGAGGAATCAAACCCAGGGTCTCATGCATGCAAGACAAGTGCTCTACCACTGAGCTACCTTCCCAGACCGAATTTTCCTATTATCTTACTGCTAACCATAAATCATTTGTAGTTTTGTTCATTTGTAGTTAGAAAACTTGCTTAGGTAATTTTTAGGTAATTGTTTTTGTATCTCCCAAGTTTTTAACTTGAAGTCCATTTTATGAGGTATAACTATAGCCACCTATACTCTCATTTGGTTGCCATTTCATGAAATATCTTTTTTTTCATCCCTTCATTTTAGCCTGTTTGTCTTTGAAGTAAGACTCTTGGAGTCAAGCTATTTTTTAATTAAAAAAAATCCACTCAGTTACTCTAGGTCTTGACTAAGAATTTATTCCAGGCATATTTTAAGGCATCATTGACAGATAAGTGCTACCTCTTGCCATTGTATTATGTTCTCACTGTTTTCAGTTCATTTGCTTCTTTCTTCATCTTTCTGTCTTTTATAATGAAGTGTTTATTTTTTGTGCTTGTGTACTTTGTTTCCTTATGATTTGTGCATCTATTGGAGTGTTTGTCTTTGTCCTTGTTATAAAGTTTTCATAAACTATGTTTAGTTTAATATACTATTTCAAGTTGATAATAATTTAACTTTAATTGCATGCATCATTTCACTTTCATTCCTCCTTTTCATATTTATTTTTTATGTCAGGTTTGTCTTTTATATTGTGCATCCATTTAGAAATTATTTCATTTATATTGTTTTTAATTCTTTTGTCTTTACTTTTTGTGGTAGAATGAAAAGTAATTTACACACTATTATATTATTAAGACATTCTAATTTTGAGTATAGGCTTCTCTGTTCTAGTGATTTTTATACTTTCAAACATTCCATGTTACTAATTAGCATCCAATTGTTTCTACTTGAAAAACTCCTATTAGTATCCCTTATAAGTCAGGTCTAGTGGTGATGAATTCTCAGCTTTTGTTTGTCTTTGTCTCTTCTTTATTCTCTAAAGACCGTTTTTCCTCGTATAGCATTCTCGGTTGACAGTTTTTTCTTAGTATTTGGGTCTGCCTGGTTTCTCCTGAGAAATTCACTAGTAGCTTTATAGGGTACTCTTGAGTGTAATGAGTTGCCCTTCTTTTTTTTTAAAATTTTTTATTGTGAAAATACCATACAGAGGAGTTACAATTACATGGGCAAGGTAATGAGCACATTTCTTATCAAACACTGCTGCCTCCTCCTTTGTTTCCCTTTCCCATACCTTCCCATCAGCCCCTCCCCCAGAAGTTGTAGGAATGTAAACTTGTTCAACCACTTTGGAGAGTAGTATGGAGGTTCCTCAAAAGACTCCATATAGAGCTCCTCTATGACCCAGCAATCCCACTTTTGGGCATTTACCCAAACTATCACAAACAAGGCTATACTAAAGCTACCAGCACAACTATGTTTATTGCAGCATTATTTACCATAGCTAAGGTATGGAAGCAACCCAGATGCCCCTCAGCAGATGAATGGATCATGAAAATGTGGTGTATATATACACGATGGAATTCTATGCCTCCATCATAAAGAATGGCATTGCCCCATCTGTTAGTAAATGGAAAGACTTGGAAAAAATTATATTAAGTGAAGTAAGCCAGGTCCAAAGAAACATAGGTCCCATGGTTTCCCTTATTTGCAATAACTAGTATATGTCTGAGACAAGCAGAAAAGGTCAGATAAGTTAATGTTAGATGAAATGAACCCCAAGATAAGGATTCAGATTTTTTTGGGGGGGGGATTGTTTCTAAAATATTTATAAGATGATTTCTTAGTTGCCCTTCTCTTGCTACATTCAAAATTCTCTTTCTTTGACTTTAATTTCTTTCTTTAATTTCCAAACTCAGAAACCAACATGTGTTGATGTTTTCATGAGATTGATTTTATTGCAGATCTAGGTGTCCATCCCTCTCTTCCGCCAAGATTTGAAAGTTTCAGTCACTATTTCTTTAAATAAAATAAGGTTTCCTTCTCCTTACTCACTCTCCTCTTACACTCTCATAAAGTATCTCTTATGGTGGTGTCCTTAAAGTCATTTAAATCTTCTTCGCTTTCTTCCATTCTTTTTTCTCCTCCTACTAGATATTTTCATGCAATCTGTTTTGAGTTTGTAGATTCTTCTGTTTAACTGAGTCTACTTTTTAAGCCCTTTATTGAAATTTTCATTTTATTCATTGATTCTAGAATTTCTATTTGCTATTTTCTGATTATTTCTGTCTTTGCTGGACTTCTAGTTTTGTTCTTGTTTCATTTTCCTAATTTCATTTAGCTGTGCCTTCTCTTATAGTTTGTTGAGCTTCCTTAAAATAACTATTCTAAATTCTTTTTCAGGCAATTCATAGATTTCCCTTGATTTATTTTTTGGAATTGGCTACTCCAGTATTCTTACTTTCCTTTGAGGGTATGATATTTGCCTGATCCTTCATGATCTGTGTAGTTTTACACTGGTGGTTGTGCATTTGAAAGAGCAATGCCTCTACTTGATTTACAGATTCCTCACAGAAATTTACAGTGCTACCAGCTACATAGACTGTAGAGCTGCCTCCAGAAGTTCAGTCAAACTGGGCAGGAGCTGGTTACGTGACTGCTGCTAGGTCCTCAGCATGATTGTCGGTTGCCAAAGGAGGCTAGAGCCAGGTCACAAGACTAATTCACGATCCAGGTTCAATGTTGGTGAGCCCATTACCAGGGGTATCAATACACGTGAGGCTCATCAGGTTCCTGGAGGAAACTGTACTTAAACTGTAATAGAAGTAGATCAGGAGTCATGTTTGTGGGGCTGCTTTAGAATCTGCTACCGTGCGAGGTTCAGAGGCTCTGTTAATAAGGACCTATGTAGATATGGTTCCATGGGAGTGTGATGGAAATGCAGTTTGTTAGAGGATAAACCATGGCCAGACTTCATGGCCAGACTTGCCTTCTCAAAGCCACTTTCCTTTGTTATAAACTGTATTCAACTTTGCAACCTGCTACCTGGATCCTAACGCTCCCTAGAGGCACAATTTACCCATAAAGGGTTGCAGAATGTTATTTCAGATGATTCTGCCACCCTGGTGACATCACTAAATCTGAATTTTTTCCAGAAGTGTTTTTAAACATCTTTCCCCATTTAAACACTTTCTCATAAGTTCTTTTACTTCTCTAAGTCGCATCTGTTTTCCATCACCCTAACAAAATATCTAAAATAATAAACTTACAAAAAGGAAAGGCTAGGTTCATGGTCACTTGTATCTGTAGCTACTAGCAGCCCAGTACAAAGCATCAAGAGTGCATGACAGAGGACGCCTGTGCATCTCATGCTGACCAGGAGGTGATAGAGGCATGAAGTGACTATGGTACCAATATCTCCTTCAAGGCTATGTCCCCAGTGACCTAACTTCATCCACTGAGGCCCACTTCCTAAATGCTCACCACTTCCCAATAGTACTACAAGGTGGGAAGCAAGCCTTTACCATGTGGGCCTTGGGGGGGGGGGCATTTAACATCCAAACTATAGTAATTACCTCTCCCTACAGAGTGTAGAACACATTAAACAAGCCCATCAATGTGATGTAATACCCTTAGCATGGTTCCTGACATGTTGTAAATGCTCCAGTGTGTTAGTTGTAGTGGTGGAGATGGTGGCTTCTATTAAAGTGATGGTTGTAATTTTTATCTACTCCCCTAAACTGGGGTGGTGGGCTTAGGAGAAAGGAGCTAGGCTAGGTTCTACCATCTACAAGCTGAGAAGCCTTGAACAAATTCTTCGCCTTTCTGAGCATTGGCTTTTTTTCCCAGTAATCCATCAAATGATACAGTTGATCTGCGAATGCTTTGCATGTTATGTGGGTATAAAATAGTAATATCAGTGTAAGCACCTGGATGGCAGGGGTTACCTACTGTTCACTCTTGCTGTACTCAAGGCCTTTGCCATGGGATTAAATAATGTTCAATCTAGTATTATATAACATGTGGTATTATGTAGCAATCTAATATTACATAACTTGTCTACTGATAAAACTGTGTACATTATCCTAAAGAGCTCTGAAACATGGTTGTGGTGTGGGTTCAGAGTTTTAAAAATATTTAGAGATTGTTTCTATCAATGCCTCAGCTAATCCTTACATAAAATCATTACCAGAGTAGGGACAAGTTTTACTCCCCGTTATTCTGACATATACGGTATGGTGTTTCCACAATAAGAATAGTTCTCTGGATCTCTGGTCATTAACTAGTGGTTTCAGACCAATTAAACTCTGACATTAATTACCCATACTTAGATTTCACAGATTAAGTCACTGTCCTATGACAAGTTATACAAAAATATAGATACTCATACACAGAGAAACCAAAGGATATTATTAGTGGAGCAACTCAAAAGCACAATGCCTATGTGCTTCTGATCATATAAAATAATATATATCAAAATGAACTCCAAGAAATGGAAAAGAGGTTACTTCTTTACTGTTTTTGTTTTCTTTTCTTTAAGTCTTGTTTGTCTATATGCCTTTGAAAAGGTAAGAGGGGGGACAGAAATCAAGGGGAGAGGGGTGAACAAATGCAGCAGTGGCACTCACTAGACAATGTTGAAAATGAACTATACACCCCATGTAATTGTAACCCCTCTGTACAGTATGTTCTCAAATAAAATAAAATTAAATTAAAAAAAAAAAAAAAGAAAATGAACTATACAACTTGTGGATGGGGACCAGAGGGAAAAACTGGGAGAAAGTGAAGGAAAGGGTGACCCTGTCCAAAAAGAAATGTACTCATAAAAAAATAAAAAATAGAAGAAATGTACCGATTATCTGACTTACGTAACTATAAATTGCTTTACACCACCTTTATAGTAACAATAAAAGTTAAAAATGAATCACTCAGTTTCACAAGACCTCCCCCCTCCAGACACCTGTTTAAAGTTTTGCAATATCCCCCCTTCTCCTAAGAAGCTTGGCCACAATTGAAGATTCCCATGATCCCCTCCTCACATTCAATAATCTGTTAAAATGGCTCACAGCAGTAGAGAAGCACATTACTTAATATCTTTGATTTATTGTAAAGGTGGCAAGTAATGTAGAGAAGATGAAGGGGACAAGGCCTACAAATGTCCTGAGCCCAGGAGTTTCTGTGCTCACATTGTAGAGATGCACCACCATGCTGACACATAGATGGACTCACCAACCCAAAAGCTCTCCACCTCCCACAATTTAATGACACCTCTCATAGAGGTGTCATTACACACACATGATTATTTAAATCATTGGGCATTAACTCAATATACAGCTGTTTTTCTCTCCATGGAGGTCATAAGTTAGAGTGGAGATGACTGTAGGAGGAAAGAACCAACAGACTAATAATGCCTTCTGAAAACCAGCCCTTATCCTGATGCTATCTAGATCCTTCCCCCTAGCCACCAGTCGTTCCTACCATCCAACAGGCATTCTTACCACTTCATGGCCTAGGAACTTTGTGTCAAGAATCTGAACAAAACCCAACTATATAATCCTACTTATTTCACACAGGTTCACAAAGAGATGCAACTACAAAAGTCAGGTCTGCATCCTGTTTGTCAAATACAAGAAAACAGGTATACATTCAAGTGTTATTACTTTTTAATATAACTTAGAAATTTAGTTAAGGACATTGGTAGAAAAAAATTAGCTTAGAAACAGTGAAGCATCATCTTTCTTTTAATTTCTTTCTTTCTTCTGCAAAGAACAGCAAACACTGAATCACTGAGCCTGGGTCTTGTGGGACAGAGAATAGAGATGGGCAAGCAAGGAGGACAGACACCTGGAACTGGAGTAGAGAAAGGGAAAAGGAGGAAGCAGGCATCTAGCTGGAAGAATTTTTGACATTTCTTTTTTTTTTTTTGGGTCCGGTCGTGGGGCCTGAACTCTGGGCCTGGGCGCTGTCCCTCAGCTCTTCAGCTCAAGGCTAGCGCTCTACCAACTTGAGCCACAGCGCCACCTCCGGCTTTTTTCTTTTTGCTTATGTGGTGCTGAGGAATCGAACCCAGGGCCTCAGGCATGCAAGGCAAGCGCTCTACCACTGAGCCAACTTCCCAGCCCACTTTTTGACACTTCTTTAACTCCTTATTTTGCTCATCTTTTCCCATAAGGATCTTTGTTGGACATTTCTATGTACCCCTGCAGCCAGCACCCCTGAGATACAGGGTCTTTTATGAGATTAGGAATTCTGTCTTTTGCATCTCTGAATATGCCACTACACCAGTAATTCATTACTGACACTTGATAATGATGGAGAGCTGAATGACAGAAGTATGGGTAATCGGAAGAAGGAGAGAAAGGGGGAGAGAAGGGAAGAAAAACTTAAAAAGAAGTAAGTCCTGATAGAAACCCAGAGGTAACAGCAAACTCCTTTGCCACCAGGATTCAAGCTTGTTTTAAAGTGGCTTTAGAGACACCTTGGAATTATTTTATTTTACACATTTTAAATCTAGATGTTATCAACTGATCATTCTTAGGCTGAATTCAAAATAGCATCTGTTTGATTTACCCTTGCCATGTAGCCTATGATTAAAGAAATACATAGTATATTGAATTCTTTGCCAACATATAAAATTGAGAAGTAGATTCTTCTAGAAGATTTGAGATTTTTTTCTGAAATACAGCCATGATGGATTCCTATTTCCATTTCTTTTAGATAGGGAAGACATAATTCGGTCCTATATACCATACATAGGAGACACAGTAGTACCATTTGTCACTTGTGATCAAAAGGTTTTTAATCCTTACCTGTGGCTCTTACTTACCTTACCCGGTCAACATTTGTAGGTTTTATGTCTAGCCTTAGACAGTAACAGATCCCATTTACAGACTTAAGGGAGAGAAGAAAATCAGAGAGGAGAACTTTAAGGAAGCATAATGACAACACTCACTGAGCACTGAGCTTGCAATCTTTTGTGAGTAGTGCACATTATGTATCAATATGGCATGCTCTATGAATTGGATACTATTCTTTTCACCCTTTTATAATGGAGGAAACTGTGGCTTAGATGTGTGAATTATCCGAGGTTATCGCTCACAAGTATTCACAAACCAGAGACTTCTGTCTCTCAAGACTATCAGTGGAGACTCTGTGTGGCCTTTGTATTCTTTCTTAACACATAAATGATGAAATCAGCACTGCAATGTGCTTTCTTCATCTTTTAGAAACATCAAATAAATATTGATTAAGTGCACTCAAGCAATTGTAAATGAGGCAGTCAATGCTGAAGTGCTCCAAATCTTGCCTATTTGTGTTCCTGTGGTGTAGGCTGGCATTAATAATATGCCTGGGTAAATTCCCTCAGCATTTGGTGGTTTGAAACATCCAACATACAGGTGGGAGGATGTGTTCAGCAATGAAGGAACAGAAAACGTCTTTCTTTTCTTTTCAATTGAACTTATTGTGACATGTAGGAAATGCATTCTGAGAGATGGTGGGCTTCTTAAATGGTAGCTAATTCTGATGCATCTGCAAACACTTGACTTGTTGGGTACTGAGCTCCCTCAATCGTGTGTGCAGAGGGGGCTGTCATCACTGAATTAGTGGAATTAGAGGCATCTGAGCCTCAGTGTTCCAGACACCATGGCCCTGCAGCATGGGAAGGTTGCTCCATTCTCTTCCTAATTAATAGCTCCTGTGTCTTAATCAGATCCATCCCCTTAGTTCAACACCTTTTCCCCTCTCAATTGTGTCTTTTTCTTTTTTGGTATTGAACTCAAGGCCTTATAGTTGCTAAGAAAACCCTCTGCCACTTGAGCAATGTCTCTCAGTCCTTAATTCTTTTTATAAATTCTTTTTTTAGATAGTTCTTTTATCATCATTAGATAGCTGTACGAAGGAATTGACATTCAATAAAGCAAGTCATGAGTATAATGCATCTTAATCAATGTCACCCCTTCCATCATTCACACTCCTCCCTGTCCTACCCAACCCTTCTCACACTTTTGTCAGTTCTGTGGGATATGCATTGAATTTTTGACTGCTTTCTCCTCCCCTTCTTCTCTTCATCCAATCTCCCTTCACCCCTTGACATCATCCCACCCCTTTCAAGTACCAGCTTCCTAGTGTTTATTTTGTTGACCTTTGATTTAACCTCTCTAAGAAATTACAGTTTGAGTTCTCCCTGAATCTACTGTATTTCAGTTAGTACATTTGTGTACACTTTCAAACTACCTAAGGTATTTACATATTTATAAACTAATTCTAGCTTCCACATGAGAGAAAACATGTAACCTTTGTCTGGGCCTGACTTATCTCACTTAACATAATTTTTTCTAAGTCCTTCCATTTCTTTGCAAATTATGTAATATCATTCTAATGGATGAATAAAAGCCCACTATATATGTACATATATACCTGTGTATATATACATATATAGTGGGCATATATATATATATGTGTATATATATATATATATATGTGTGTATATATATATATAATTTGATCGATTCATCTATCAGGGGCATATCATCTGGGCTGAGTCCATACCTTGGCTATGGTGAATAGTGCTGCATGGATCATTGTTGTGCTGGTGGCTTTACTATACCCTGGTTTGTAATCTTTTGGATGAATGCCCAACAGTGAAATTACTGTAGTTCTATGTTCCGTTTCTTTTCTTCAGAAACCTCCATACTGCTTTCCAGAGTGGTTCAACAAGTTAACATTCCCAAAAAACTGTGTTTGGTTCACTTTTACCCACATCCATACCAGCATCTGTTCTTGTTTATAATCTTGATGGTGGTCATTCTAACTGGGGTGAAATATAATCTCAGTGTTGTATTCATTTGTGTTTCTTTTATGGACAGAGATGTTGAGCATTTTTTCATGTGTCTGCTGGTATTTTTTTTACTTCTTTTGAGAAATCTGTTTAGCTTATTAGCTAATTTATTAAGTAGGTCGCAGATTCTTCGGGTGTTTAGCTTTTAAGCTTGATAAATTCTTATCTAAATCAAATCTCTATATCTATGCCCCCCATTATGATGTATGTATGTGACTATTATAATGACAGAACTGTTGACTTTCACATTGTGCTGAGAACACATGAAGCCAATGTCTAACTGTTGCTGCAAGGCTGTCAGTGGAGGAATTCAGACTTGTGTGGTGCACCTTTCCTGTGGTGGAATGTGCCTTCTCCCAAGGGATAACCAAGATGGGGTACTCTGTTTGCTGCTTTATTCCACATGTGAATGCTTTTAAGAAGACAATGAGGATAAAAGGACATTTATTCGATCTACTTATCTTACATTAGATTGCCCCAAATCTTCTAAAGAATCACAGCTCACTCAGCAGGTTAGCCAAATGGACACAAATAATCAAGTTAAATGTATTTGGAGATAATTTTATAGGCTTTCAAAAGTTTTTCTCCTAGTAGGAAGAAGATGTTCTCATAGTTAACACAGACATTTGGGTTTGACCAGAAGCACAACTTTGAGAATGTGTTTAGTGTGCTTGGATTTCTAAATGCCTTCCTGTAGGTCTAGTACACTAGCTCATGCCACAGGAAGCTCCTATGTGAGCCTTCCTTACAGAAGCTGTCTGGTAATTAATGTGAGTTGTGCAGTGCTGAAGGACTTTCCCGAGACCCCACCCGAGTGTGCACACAACATATTTTCACTCTGGACCAGGAATTCCTACCATAAGTCACTGCTCAAGTAGTGAAGACCCCTGTCTTTCCAAACTGTGGCCTTTAAAAAAAAATTTTAATTTTTATTGTGAAAATATCGTATAGAGGGGTTACAATTACATGGGCAAGGTAATGACTGCATTTCTTATCTAGCATTGTTGCCTCCTCCTTTGTTTCCCCTTACCATCCTTTCTCATCTCCCCCCACCCCCACACCCCACCCCCTCCCCCTGTGCCAAAGATGTTAAATAGGGATACAGGCAGACCCATTGCACCAATGAGATGTACAAGATGTTATGTAAAACTGTGGCCTTTTTAGAGCTACTAAAGCTGCATCCACAAAACATTCAAGATTTCTCTGAACTTGCCATGAATCTTATTTCTGTGCCTAGATAGAGGACATTTGCAATCTCTTTACATTTATTTGATACTTGTTCAACTGCTCCTCAAAAATCAAAGGTCTGACTCAACTGTTTTACACACACACACACACACACATACACATATTAAGGTAGTACCAAGAAATCGGACCCAGGGCCTCATGATGCATGCCAAGCAAGAACTCTACCACTAAGTCATATTCCCAGCCCTCAACTGTTATATTTCTTATATTAAAAAGTCAGTCCTGACAAGAACACTGCCAACTGATATTAACAGTTACCATGCAGTTCAGCATTAAATGAAGCCAGGAAGTTAAGACAAAATTTTGAAAATCAAAAACGAAATAGGATATTTTCTCATGGGTTCTTAGGTCCTCCAGGACAGCTTTTCTCAAAGATTCTTTAATGTCCCAAAGGGAGCTGTGAAATGATGCATATATTTTAAATAATTTTAAAATATCAATTATTTATTCTTATATTTGTGATTTAACTATGGTAAATAATCTTGACTTTCTAATAATGAGTGGCATAATTAACAGACATACTCACATGACAATATGTTAGAATTGAATTTTACGACTTGGGAGGTATTGCACAGGGCAGGGAAGGTAGAGAAAAATGAGGGAAGGGGTAACAATATTCAACAAGAAATGTACTCACTACTTACGTATATAACCATAACCCCTTTGTACATCACCTTAACAATAAAATTAAATTTTAAAAAGTAGATTGAAATGAAAAAAGTGGCATAATTTTAATTATATATAAATTAAAAGAAAAAAACAAATGGAATTAATGGAAAATACTAGCATAAATAATTCATATATCTGATCAAATACCAAAAGACCATGAAGTTGGTACTTCAGGATTCATAGATGTAAGGAAAATATTTAAGGAAACTAGAGAAAATATAAAATCTAGAAAGTTGTTCAGGGAAAAAAAATCCAGAAATTAGACCAATTGATAATGTAACTAACGTGGGCTGTGATAGAGTTATAAAGATGCATCTGTAGATGCTATCAGAGGTACCAGCAAAGAAAAATGCTTTGTTTCAGATCAGTTTGTGTTTCCAGTCCTCAATTCTTTGGCTCTGTTGTTTTGAGCCTGTGGTTAGACAGCATATCATGTGATAGAAAAACAAATCTGCTAGTCTAGACTGAGAAGCAAAATGAGAGAATGGACTAGGATCTCACAATCCCCTTCAAAGGCATTCACCAAAGACTTAAAAACCTCCTGGTAGGGCCTGTCTCTTAAAAGTTCAAATGCCTCCTAATACTGTTTGAACACCTTCCAATAGTGTCACTGTAAGGACAAAGCCTTTAACATGCAGGCTTTGGGGGAATAATCAAGATCCAAATAAGAGCTAGTGGATTGGCTCTGGTGGAGCCAGAGATTGTGAGGAACAGTGTTAGAGGCCAGCCTGGGCAAAGAGTTAGCAAGACACCTACCTTGACAGAAATAAACCAGATAGCATGGCACATGCCTGTGATTTCAGTTATCCAGGAGCAATAGGTAACAGGATTGTTCTAAACAAACATCTCAGGGGTGGGGCGGGGAGGAGGGAATGACCCTCAAGATCCTATCTAAAAAATAGCTGAATCAAAAGGCTTGGACATGCCTTAAGTGACAAAGCACCTACCTACACAAGGCCCTGAGTTCAGATCCTAGTACTGCAAAACAACAAAAATATCTATTATATGTGATCATGGGTAGACATTTACCTCATACCCCAGAAACCATATCATGTGGCCCTTAAAGGGAATGAGTTCCTCTGTTCCACCAGTGCTGACACGCAAGTGGGTTTGTGAATAAACTGTTGTTCCTAAAGCTAAGATCTAAAGGAAATTATTGTTTTCATGGATCTGGATGAGAAAATAGAAATGTGCACATAGCCTTGACATCATACCACTCTCAGTTTACAGTCTTATCTGTTAATTAGTAATCAGAACTGTAATCATTTCTCACTAAGTGTCCTGATAAATGAGCTAAAGCTCATTACTAGAATTGATCCTGCTTCATAATAACCAAAATATGGCTAAGTAAGGTAGAAGAATAGCTATCAATTCTGATTAGGCATAGTTTGTTAGGCCAACAAGAGACCTCCAATAGATGACCTGGGGCCTGAGTAACTTCACAGCGTGGACAGGTCACATAGTTTCTACCCCTTCTCCCACTTCTGTTTCTTTGTCCTCTGGAGTCTCTTTAGAAGAGAAGATGGTCTGGATAGCAGCATAACATATCTTAGGTTTGAAAAATCTTAGGTTTGAATTCTGGCTTCACAACTTGTAAATAACCTTGAGTATGTTAGTTAACCATTCCTAAGTTTCCTCATCAGCAAAATGAGACTCACAACCCCTTATCCTTACAAAGTTTTCTTATGTGGATTTTGGATACAAATTATTATTCCATAGCCAGGCACTGGTGACTCATGCTGTAATCTTAGATATGCAAGAGGCTGAGATACACAGATCACATTCAATGCTGGTCCAGGCAAGAAAGTCTGTGAGACTACCACCATTTAATCTGCAAATAGCCAGACATGGAACTATGGCTCAGGCTCAGGTGGTAGAGCACCAGCTGTGAGCAAAGAAGCTAAAGGACAACATCAAGGCCCTGAGTTCAAGCACTAGCTCTATCACACAGATACTCTCTTCACTCTTGCTCTCTCTATATATACATATATAATTTAATATATTATATTATTAAATAAGCTGTATATTCTGTATAATTATATATACATATCATATATATATTATATAAGTTCAGGTATAGTGGTATGTGCCTACAATCCCAACACTGGGTCATTGAGGAAGGAAAAATGAAGATTCAAGTCTGACCAGGCTTATATAACAAAAATATTGTTTAAAAATAAGTTAAACACCTGAAAATTATGGTAGTAATCATTTTATAATAATTATCATAAAAAGTGAAGCTTCTTTGAAACTAAATGTCATGCAAACAAAGGCTTAGATGTCTGTAATAACAAAAATTCAAGATGAACCAGGAAGGAAGTGGGCAAGAAAAGTGGGCAAGACAGTGACAGAACCTTCAGACCCTGTGCACCAGCAGCAATGGTGTTCACATGCACAATCTCAGGCCTCACCCAAGACCTACTGAATCCGAATCAGAAGCTCTACCTTAACATGATTCTAGCATTATATGCTTACATGTTAGACTAGAGTGGGGCAAGAATTGTTGCTAGTTATTTCCTCTTCTCCTCTTGATGTCCATCAAAATATTTAGAATAGAAAGAAAAGTAATGGTGACCACAGTGTAATACTCTGTTCTATGCACCTGATAGGTATGAACTTAGTTCATATAACAAAACTGTGAGAGGAATAACTGTTGTCATCCTTGTTTTGCAGTTGAAGAAACTGAGGCACACAGAGATTAAGCCACTTTCCATAGAGGTTATATATAGCTAGGAAGTACAAGTCCTTGGATTTGAACCTATATGGTTTGGAACTGGAATCTTTGCCATTACTCCTCATATTCTGTCCTCTTTCTGTTTGTTATCTCTCCATGGATGAACAAATACCATGGTCTGATGAATGATGTACTTCCCTTGAACCTCCTGATAAATAATTATCCCCAAGTTTCTTGCAATCTAGAAGTGAATCTTGGAGTGTAGGTTCACAAGCCTTAATTGGCCCCCTTTTTCTGTTAGAGTTCAGGGCTGACCTTCTTCTCACTTACACAGGCAATATCACAGCAGCTCTTTCCCCTGTATCAGACTACTCAAACACTGAAGCCAGAGCTTTTTCTAAAGGGTGCCTCTGACCAACTGTTCTTCCATCAGATTTCCAAGCCTTCCCCACTTGCACCTGTCTTTGAGATCACAGTTTCCTCTGAAGCTTTGCCTTAAGCCCACCTTTCCAAAACTGTCTCTTCTCCAACACATGCATACTCATGGAATGACTCAGATGCAAGCGAACTTTTCAGCTGCATGACTCAAACCTCAACTCCCATATTCCATCTCTCTGAGCTCATGTCCAAGCTAGATACTCAAGTGCCGTCCACATATGCTCTAGATAGTTTTTATACATACTAAATCAAAGTTCATCTTTCTCCTATGTCTTTTCCTGTTCATCTCTGTCACTTGTCATAAGTCTTACCACATATTGCATTATGTTAGTGTCCAGTATGCAGCCTATCTTAGGCTAAGCAAATATTCTCTAAGTAAGAATATTAACCTTGGAGAGTGTGATCTATTCAATCTACTTTTAGATGCAACTCCCTGGGCATATTTATCCAGTTCTGTCTGTGAAATGTCTAGACGTTGGAGTAATTACATAACAGTATGTTGGGGTTGGTGGCATACCTTTTACCCTACAACAGACTACCTCAAGAATTCTGACTTGCCCACTGCTTTTCAATAAACCTGAAAAAAAGAATTGTGTCAATATCAAACATTAAGAAACACCACCTGCCGGGCATCGGTGGCTCATGCCTGCAATCCTAGCTACTCAGGAGACTGATATCTGAGGATCACGGTTCAAAGCCAGCCAGGGCAGGAAAGGCTGTGAGGTTCATATCTCCAATAAACTACCCAGAAAACCGGAAAATGGCGCTGTGGCTTAAGTGGTAAAGCACTAGTCTTGAGCTGAAGAGCTGAGGGATAGCGCCCAGACCCAGAGTTCACACCCCACACCAACAAAAAGAAAGGAAAAAAGGAAGGAAGGAAGGAAGGAAAGAAGGAAGGAATGAAGAAAGGAAGGAAGGAAGGAAGGAAGGAAGGAAGGAAGGAAGAAACAACCACTTGATTAATAAGTGGGCTAAAAACTTAAAGAGAGACTTCTCTGAAGGGGAAGTAACAATGACCAAAAGGAAGGGACAGTAGGGGAAAAACAAAGGAGGGGTAACAATGCTCGATAGGAAATGAACTCATTACCTTACTCATGCAACTGTAACCCCTCTGTACAGTATCTTTACAATAAAAATATATATTAAAATATCAATCATTAGATATGCTATTCATCTATTCCTTCTTTACAGCAACATTTATTTTACTTTCAGATGTTTAAAACAGACTTTCAAAAGTAGTTTAAGCTCTAACCATTGTCTAAGTAGATAATGATTATTTTCCAAAAATCCAAATATCCTCTGAATCAGTTTGCTTCCAAATATCCTCTAAAATTATTGTTAATACATACAGAGATTATGCTATAAGAATGTTCATTTTAAAGTGGTTTATGTTAGTAAAATTCAAAAATAAACCTAAATGTCCAAAATACTAGTGATTAAGTAAAATATTGTATATCTAAAGAATTCCATGAATATCAATAGCTGAAATGATAGTGAAAATGTTGCCAAAAACAAATTTGGGTATATATTTTTAACAAACAAAAAGTATATAAAGAATAGAAACCCCAACATAGACCCCCCCCAATATAACCAAATAGGTTTGTACACAAGTGCCAATTAATTCAAGAGAAAAGTAGTCTTTTCTGCATGTGGTGCTGGGGTATTTAGGCAACCACTGGCAAAGAATAAAACAGATAAAATAAAAATGATCTTAACCCTTTGTACAATTACTGTGTGTGTGTATGTGCCAGTCCTAGAACTTGAATTCAGGACCTGGGCACTGTCTCTGAGCTTTTTTGCTAGCACTGGTGCCCTGAATCTTGTATATACATTCTTCTAGCTAGCACTCTATAACTTCAGCCACAGCTCCAGTTCTGGATTTTTGGTGTTAATTGGAAATAAGTTTCTCACAGATTTTCATGTCTTGGCTGGCTTTGAAACAAGATCTTCAGATCTTAATCTCCTATGTAGTTCAGATTATAGGCATGAACCACCAGTGCCTGGCTAAATATAATGTTTTTAAAAATAATAAATCATCTTAAACAGGGAAGTGATAGCTTAGAATTGTAATCTTAGCCACTTAGGAGGCTGAGATCAAAAGATGGTGATTCAAAGCCAGCCAGGAAAACTAAGTCCAAGAAATTCTTGTCTCAAATTAATCAGCAAGAAGTCAGAAATCAAGGTATGGCTCAAGTGGTAGACTACCAGCCATGAGCATAAAGCCAAGTGAGAGCTGAAAACCCTGGGTTCAAGTTCCAATACTAGTATAAATCATATCATCATCATCATCATCATCATCATCATCATCATCATCTTGACATAAATCTCACATTTTATGCAAAATTATTTTAGTATGTCATAGATTTATATGTAAGGTATAAAATCAGGAGACCAAAAGTAGAAAATCTTTGTGACTTATTTTGAGTAGAGTTCTTATAGATAAAATCTGAATGATAATCCATAAGAAAAATAATAATTTGGGCTATTTCAAAATTAAACACTTAACATGATTTTTCCAAGTCTTTCCATTTCCTTATAAAAGGAAATAGATGTCATTTTTTCTGATGGAAGCATAGAATTCCATTGTGTATATATATCACCATTCATCCACTGAGGGGCATCTGAGTTGATTCTATATCTTGACTATGGTAAATAGTGTTGCAATGAACATAGTTGTGCTGGTAGCTTTAGTGTGGCCTTGTTTGTGATCATTTAGATAAATGCCCAGGAGTGATATTGTTGGGTCATAGAGAAGCTCTATATTATCTTTTTGAGGAACCTCTATACTGCTTTCCAGAGTGGCTGAACAAGTTTACATGCCCACCAACAGTGTAGAAGTGTTTCTTTTTTTACCACATCCCCACCAGCATCAATTATTATTTGTTTTCTTGATAATTGCCATTCTAACCGGGTGAGGAAAGCCATACCCAAAGACACATAGGCTCCATGATTTCCCTCATTTGTAATAATTAGTATATGTCTAGGCTAGTTCTAGTAAAGATTCACAATAGCTCAATAGCTATGTACATATGACCATATAAGTGATGCTAATTGAAATTAACTACAAGATATGGAAACAAGAGGGTACGTGTGTGTGTGTGCGCATGCGCATGCACGCGCGCTCGCGCACTGCCTACAGCTATTTCTTTTTTCATATTTTTCTTCTTTGGTTTACACCTTGTTGTCGCTATTTTTTATTTTCATATCCTTTGTCTTGTATATGTTTATCTGATTTGGGGATGGGAAGGGGAATCAACAGAAATGGTGAGACAAAGGACAAAGAGTGATACGCACAAGATACTGTGTTGGAAATTAATAACAACTTGGTGAGGAGGAGAGTTGGAGGGAAGGAAAGCAGGAAAAAAATGAAGGAGGGGGTAACAGTGTTTGACAATATTCTACTCATTTCCTTACTTATATAACTGTAACCCCTCTGAACAACATAAATAAATAAATAATACAAAATTAAACACTTTTACTCTTCTACAAAATAAACCTTGTCAAGCAGATGAATGAACAACATTCAGGCCAAGAATATATTAACAAACTACATTTGTCAGAAAGGACTTGAATAGAGAAAATATGAAGAACTCAAAGTTCAGCAAAAAAGACTTTAAAACCTAAAAAATAAAATTCATAAAAAGCAAAATATATGAATAGATATTTCATAAAAGACAAAATGAAACTAGCAAATAAACATGTGCAAAGATGTTTAACATCATTAACTATTAAGGACATGCAAATTTCTAGTGAGACATTGAACACCAGTCATTGTAGCAATAATAAAACCTGATGCTAGTTCCAATGATTTGCAAGATTTGGAGGCACCAAATCATTCATGTATTGCTAATGGAGATATAAAATGTTAGAGATACTCTAGAAAACAATTTTCTGATTCTTAATAATAACTTTAAATAGAATATACCATAAAATCTAGCAATAATATTCCTAGATATTTCTCCCAGAGAAATGAAAACATATGTGCACCCATAAACCTAAACATGATTTTTCCAAATAGCTTTGTTTGTAATAGTAAAAAACTAGAAACAAGCCAGATTCTCTGAACATACAAATAATTAAATAGACTATAGTTTGTCCATACAATGGAATGAAATTCAGGAATGTAGTTACACTTGTATGATTCCTTTTATATAACATTCACAAAATGACAGAATTCAAGAGCTAATTACATACAGATGAAAAGCAGGTTGCTGTATATTAAAGATGCATGGGAGGAAAGAGAATAGGTTGAATGATTAAAAAAAAGAGTACATAGTGGTCTTTGAACTGATAGAATACTGTGTGTGTGTGTGTGTGTGTGTGTGTGTGTGTGTGTGTGTGTGTGTGTGTGTGTGTGTGTGTGTGTGTGTGCTGGTCTTGGGGCTTTAGCTCAGGGCCTAGACTCTGTCTCTGAGCTTTTATTTTATTTTTTCTCAAAGCTAACAAGGCTAGTACTCTACCATATAAGACACAACTCCACTGTGGCTCTTATTTTTTCTTCAGTTAATTGAACATGAAAGTCTCAAGGACTTTCCTGCCTGGGCAGGCTTTGAACTTCAATTCTCAGGTCTCACCCTCCTGACTAGCTAGGATTACAGACATGAGCCATGAATCCCCAAATTGATGGAATACTTTTATGTCTTGACTGTGGTGATGATTAAACAAATCCATATGTGATATTAATTGTCTGGAACTACAACCAAAAAGGCAAAATTCTGTGAGTTCTGAATAATGCCTATAATGTATATAACAGTGTTATACAAATGCCAGCTTCTTGCTTTTGACAACGTACGGTATATCTCTGTAAAATGTAACTCTCATGAACACTTGAGAATGGATATACTAGAGCGGTACAATCTTGCAATTTTCTGTAACATAATTATTTCAGAATTTTAGACTCTAAAATAGTATGTATTCTACAACCACATACATATAAATAAGTTGACATCTATATATTAAAACTTGAAACTCTAACCATAATTGCTGATCAATATAGTTCTTAGGAGGAAATGTCAAATTTGTTTGGGATGGTATTATTATATCTGAATTAAAATATCTTCAAATTTGTATTTAAACTTGATAACATATATTTAACCAGCATTTAGGTTTAAAATCTCTAAAGATTTAGAATTCAGTTTAAAAGTTACTTTTATTCTAAGATAGATTTATGTTACAGAATTAGTGGTTTTCTGTAAAATTGGAAGATATATATTTAATATAACAATACTCATAGATTTTGATAATTTGGGAAACTAGAAATTTATTGAGCATTCAAGTGTATCCAACAGACTACCTTATGTTTCTAACTTAAAATATAGTACATTAAGTAATTTCAAATTAATATTGAGTTAAAAGTAAAAGTATTTTAAAAAGATCATAAATATTTCAGGATGTTTAAGATAACTTAAATTTATCCTATTTAAAGATCAGAAAGAATGGCATTGCCCCATTTGTTAGGAAATGGAAAGACTTGGAAAAAATTATATTAAGTGAAGTAAGCCAGGCCCAAAGAAACAGGTCCCATGGTTTCCCTTACTTGCAATAACTAGTATTGCAAGTAAGGGAACAAGCAGAAACCGCCAGATAAGTTGATGTTAGGTGAAATGAACCCTAAGATAACGATTCAAATGGTTTTTCTTTCTTGCTATTGTTTCTAACGTATAGATATTCTAACATAAGGTATTTCTTTGTTGCTTTGTATGTCCCTTCCCCACAGTATAACCCCTGTTTTCACTGTATTTGATGTTGGTATAATTTGTGGAGGGGAAGATGGACCCATTGCAACAATGAGATGTACAAGATGTTATGTTGAAAAACGAACTTTACAACTTTGGCGCGAGCAGGCGGCCGAGGGAGAGGGGGTGAAGGATGGGAAGGGATGGTAAGGGGAAACAAAGGAGGCAACAATGCTTGATAAGAAATGTACTCATTACCTTGCCCATGTAACTGTAACCCCTCTGTATGGTATTTTCGCAATAAAAAATGGAATATGAAAAAAATTTGATGTAATACTTTCAAAAAGTTATTAAATATTAGGGAATGTTTATCAATTAAGATACCTGCAATATTTTTTACTATGTTGTAAATTTATAAAAGTATATGTAAGGAAGTTTTTTTAAGAAAGTGATAAAGATATATTAATATAAAGGATTTGGAGTCAAATTTAAAAGATTAAGATAGTTCATAGATGTATAGCTTTAATAAATGGGTTATTATTTTATATGTGTATGTGTGTGTGCACGCACATGTGTGTGAGCAATGCTAGAGCTTGACCTCAGTGTCTGGGCACAGTCCCTGAGTTACTTTTGCTCAAGGATAGCACTAGACAACTTGAGCCACAGCTCCATTTCTGCCTTTTTGGTGGTTAATTGGGGATAAGTGTCACCCAGACTTCCTGCCTGGGCTGGATTCCAACATCAGTCCTCAAATATCAGCTTCTTGAGTAGCTAGCAGTGCCTAGCTCCAATTCTTGTTGGTTTATTTTGAAGGAAAGTCACTTGACCATACAGAAACTTCCTTCCTTCCTTCCTTCCTTCCCTCCTTCCTTCCCTCCTTCCTTCCTTCCTTCCTTCCTTCCTTCCTTCCTTCCTTCCTTCCTTCCTTCCTTCCTTCCTTCCTTCCCTCCTTCCTTCCTCCCTTCCTTCTTTCCTCTCTTTCTCTCTTTCTTCTGTCTTTTTAGTGTGTACATGCACACACACACACACACACACACACACCCCTGCACACACGTATGTGGTGATCCTGGGGCTTGAACTCAGGACCTGGGCACTGTCCCTGAGTTCTGTTTGCTTTTGTTTTGCTCAAGGCTATTCACTCTACCACTATCACAGCTCCACTTCACTTCCAGCTTTTTGGTCATTAATTAGAGGTAAGAATTTCACAGATTTTCCCGTCCTCACTGGTTTCAAACTGTGATGGTCATATCATTGCTTCCTGAGACACCAGCTTGGCTCAGAAACTTCTTTATCTGTAAAATGAAACTAATGATATCTGCCCACAGGATAAACAAGCGACCTCGCAGCAGCAACGTAACAGAAGTTTGTCTCCCCCTCCATCTTGCAGAGTGATTCCTGTACTTACCCGGTTTTCCTTGCTCACTCAACTTGCATACAACTGTATGCTTCTGTCTCTGTGTGCATCTCCTCCCTAACCTTATTATTGTCACATCTTTATTTTCTCTAGTAAATGCTCTATCTCACATTATATACAGATTTGGGAGCCATCTTAAATCTTTTGCAGGCAGTGTTGTGATTAATTATGTTTTGTCAGTGTTGGTTGTTTGCTTCGCATCCATCCTGACCAAAAGAATACCTGACCCAGCCGGGCGCCGGTGGTTCACACCTGTAATCCTAGCTACTCGGAGGCTAAGATCTGAGGATAGCGGTTCAAAACCAGCCCAGGCAAGAAAGTCCATGAAACTCTTATCTCCAACTAATCATCAGAAAACCAGAAGGGGCCCTGTAGCTCAAGTGGTAGAGCGCTCACCTTGAGCTGAAGAGCTGAGGGACAGAGCCCAAGCCCAGAGTTCAAACCCCATGACCAACAAAAAAAGAAAAAGAAAAAAAAAAAAAAAAGAATACCTGACCCTCTGTAGGTTGCCCAACTAAGCCCTACCACAGATCTTTCTGGAATTAAAAGAACCCATCCTGCCTTACACAGGAGCCAGAGTTTCTACAAAAGCAGTGGCGATGGAACCATCTAATGCATTCTGCACTTGATTCCTCAGGTGACCACTAGCTCTTCCATGTAAAGCCCATGGCATCTTTAAACTTCAACCAAATTTCACCTGTTGGAAATTAAAGCCGATGTTTTTAAATCTCTAGGAAAAAATATAACTAAGTAGAAAATCTGTATTTTAGGAGAGGTATATGATACATTTCAAAAATAAGTTTGGATACATTTCAAAAATAAGTAGGTGTATCCGATTACTGTTACTTTTTGCTTCATTTTAAGTAGTTAGCTGTAATTTGTTATAATTATTGGTCAGATATCTGAAAAGAACTATCATTAAAAAGATACAGGTAATATTCCCTACATATGAATAGTGAAAACAATCCATATGCAAATAACTATGACAATATCTTCAATGGTTTCTGAGTGAGTAGAGGTATATTTGCACTGTGTCTATGCTTAAAATCCTTCCACCTGGTCAAAATGCTTTCAAAGGAGAAAGAAAAGCTGAAGGCTCTTGTTCAGATGGAAAGGATTGTGAGTGCACTGAAAAGCACGGCCCCTCTTGAAGTTTAGTTTGCTACTTCCTTTCTTCGAGTATGAAGCAGAAAGAAGGTTTCTCTAAGAGTCCTAATAGAAGCTTTTGAATGATCTGCAGAGGTAACATTGAGGTGAATGGAGTCCATCAAGATTTGCAGAAGTATGAAATAATTATTGAAAGGATTCCATTAGAGAAGAAAGCTACCTAGACTAATAGATACAGAAAAGGCTGACCCTTTTCAGGTCCTTAACTTATTCTAATGGATGGCCTTAAGTTGAAATCAAGACTCAAGTGGATCACCGATTCTTAAAGAAAAATATTGAGCATAGAAGCATATAAGCAAAAGCAGGAAAAATGGTCAGATAGATTTGTCCTTTAGTTAATGCTGAGACTAAAATATACGTGAGTTCACAAAAGCAGAGACTAAATTATGGGATATATGCTCATGAAGTAAAAATTTGTTCTAATAAAGAAACAACGGCTGCTTCTATTTATGATGGTCATAAATTCAACGAGAAATCTATTGATATTTTAAAGATATGTACCTTTAGATTTTCCTATTAGATAAAGCAGAACATTCTTTGCCCATATGTGAAATCCTACACTCTTCTCTGAGGGTATCCTGAAGGTAATATTCCAACATAAAGTCCTTAAGGTATATTTTACAGTGCAAAACCCACAGTCATATCTGTACATGTGTGTGCGTGAGCACGTGTGTGTGCATGTGCACACACACATACACACCCCCTAGCCAGGGTAATGTGTGAGAAATCTCTGAAGTTTATGCTTTTAAAGCACTTGGTTGCAGCTGGATAGAATTGTCCTGGGTTTCAGAAGGATAATTAAGTAATTTGTCATGGAGAGGAAACTGTTAAAAGTAAATAAAAGTACTACGATTGTCAGAACAAAGGTATGACAAGTCAGGAAAGTCAAGAGCAGAAGTGTAACTCTGAATGAGGTATTTCGTTTCGTTGTCTTCTAAGTTAACATTAAGTTGTCTCTGATGGGCAAGAAGTGGCCAGTGCTAGGCACATGGAAGCAGAAAACCTATTTTTAAAAATCTCAAACACAGCACATATTAATTAAAAATTCTGTCAGTTAGATGCTCATATCAGATTTTCATTATAGTGGTTAAAAACCTAGATCATTAATAAATTAGGTAATGACTGAAACAAATACTCTGAGAAAATATAAGGTATCCTAAAGTATAATTCAAGGTTTCTGAATATAAATTGCTGGTATAATTATATACTGTGAAGCTGGACGCTAGTGGCTTCTAGCTACTCAGGAAGCTGAAATCTGAGGATTATGGTTCAAAGCCAGCCAGTGCAGGAAAGTCTGTAACATTCTTACTGCCAAAAATGCCAGAAGTGGAGCTGTGGCTCAAGTGGTAAAGTTCTTGCCTTGAGCAGAAAAGTTCAGGAATAACACCCAAGACCTGAGTTCAAGCCCAGGACAGGCACAAAAACAAACAAACAAAAACTCAGGATAATAACTCAGCCAACTCTAGAAATATATTTCTATCAGAATGTTCTACTTTGTCTTCTTGAATATTGCAAACTAGTTTAATTTACTACCAAATAATGTCATTTAAGCAATACTAATCTATCTCTACATCTATCTAGCTATATATAAATGTATACATCCAATAATACATGTAGATATTGAGTGGTCATGTTTAGTTGAAATTTTTTATTAGTGAAATGTTTAATAAAATATAAAATAATTTATTTTAAATATACTACTTAAGGGGGGTAAGTAGGGAGGATTGGGTAGGGGGCGGGGGGAGGATGGGAAGGGATGGGAAGGGGAAACAAAGGAGGAGGCTACAATGCTTGATAAGAAATGTACTCATTATCTTGCCCATGTAATTGTAATCCCTCTGTCCAGTATTTTCACAATAAAAAAATAAAAATAAAAATAAACTAAATATACTACTTAAATGTTATTCTGAGTTCTTCAACTTTACAATACTGTTCATATGTTTGTTTTATAGTGTTTGTAGTTTTTGGTGGTACTGAGATTTAAACTTGGAGTCTTATGTTTGCTAGACAAGTGCTCTACTACTTGAGCTATACTCATAGTCCTTTTTATTTTTAGGTTGTTTTTCAAATAAGATCATGTACTTTTTCCTGACCTGGCCTCAGACCATAATTGTTCTGTCTCTACTTTCCAGTTCCTGGGGTTACAGTCATGTACCATCACATTTGGCTTGTTTTAGAGATCAGGTCTCAGATACCTTTGTGAATGTTGCCTGAGCTGGCATCAAACAGAGGGTGACCCCCACCCCACCCCCCGAGCTCCTCCTCCCAATACTTATATTTTCTAAAACAGACTTTCATATGCAATTATTAAAACTTTTTGCAATCAATTCATTTTACAGACAGGAATACCAAGGCTCAAAAGTTGCAACTAAATTACTTGCCCAATCATGCAACAACAAAATAGTAGTATCTAGAATAGAGTCTGGGTTGCCATGACTCCAGATGTGTGTAAATTCAGACATTAAAAGACCAGATGGTTGCAGGGCACCTGTAATCCTAGCTACTCAGGAAGTTGAGATCTGAAGATCTTTCCTTTCGTGTGGGGAAAGGAAAGACTCTTATTTCTAAGAAATTATCCAAAAGAAAAAAGAAAAGATAGAAATAAAGCTCTGGTTCAAGTAGTAGAGCACAATCCTTAAGCAAATGTAGCTCAGTACCAGGCCCTGAGTTCAAGCTCAGGAGCCAAAAAGCAACGACAACAACAATAACAAGCCAAAAAATTAAAAAATAAAACACAAAATGTGATGATGATAGTTCCACTTTCTATTGGAAGATGCTCAGTGATTGAGAAGGGAAAACAAATAGAATAGAAAAGAAAAAGTAATAAAATGATAAGTTTCTTTCCCATATTATGTAAGAATATGATGCCTGTTTGGTGCCTGTTTACTTTGGTTGCATGTAAAATGTTTTCCCAATTCTAGACACTCTTATTTCTTCCAGATGATACAGCATTCTTATTTAGAAAAGAGGTATTATATCACATCATAGACTTTGAAATATTTCATCTAACCCAGTCCTAGCTAATGGAATCTTTGCTATTTACAGAGAGCATCATCACTAGCCTGTCCTTTGGGAGAATGACATTGGGTGAGACTGAACTAAGGAGGAGAATACTAGGGCTTGAAACTATTAAGAGATTTAGATGAAAGCTATTAGAATCATTCATATCATAATAGAAAAATTAAGGTTGGAAGGATTAATACTATGTTGCTTTGTTTAGAAATCTCTTTTTTTGTATGAGAAATCTCTTATTTATATCTGACTCTCAAATGGAAAATTTCCCCTATAGGATATAATAAAGGTCCCCTATACCATACAATATCTAAAGTGTCTGCATGATGCTTTAAGTACAGAAATATAAAATCTTTATAGTAGTCATAGATTTAGTGTCCCAATATGCTGGAAGAATTCAAAATTATCTGCCAGGAATATCTGGAGGGGTAATTAAAGTAAGAGCATTTGAAGCTCCATCTACACATTGAAAAGTTGCATTGAATGAGTGACCCAACCTAACTTCCTAGCTACCTAACAAATCTCTGTTGGTGGTCATGAATCCAAGTGTTGGCACATATTTAAGATATAGGTACACAAATATTGAAATGTCTTCTCAGATTATTTATTTAAAAAGGTTTCCCCACACAAGTATGTTTATAGCTATAACTTGCTTAGAAGGCCAACTCCACTGGAGTCAGAAGGTATAAATGTTTTATTGCAATTGGTGACAGAGGTAATGAATTCCAAATAGTGCTTATGGTTTGGCAGATATCTCTGATGAATAATTTGAAAGGGAAGATATTGCAGTATGACTATTCTGGAATTGCTGAAATGTTTCAAATATTTCTTAAAATGTGGATCCCAATAATTATGTGTTTGTATTATAAGAGACAGACAGACAGGCAGACAGACAGACAGACACAGACACAGACACAGAGACATAGAGACACATAGAGAGAGAATGAATTAGCTTTTCTCTGATATGTTTTCCTGGTTCCCAAGTAGTTGTTACATGCTGATAGCCCAACTATGCAGAAGCAACTAGGTTCAAAGGGCAGCAGGCTTACCAATTAGAAGCTTTAAAAACTGAAGGCCTAGCCAGGAGCTGGTGCCTTATTTCTATAATTCTAGCTACTCAGGAGGCTGAGATCTGAGGATCTCAGGTAAAAGTCAGCCTGGGCAGGAAAGTCCATGAGACTTATTTCCAATTAACCACCAAAAATCTGGAAGTGGATCTTTGGTTCAATTGGTAGAGCACTATCCTTGAATAAAAGAGCTCAGGGACATCTCCTTGGTACTGAATTCAAGGCCTAGGACCAGCAAGCCACCCACCCTACCCCCGATAGAGCAGCTTTATTTAGCTACCTCTAAGAGGAAAAAAAACAGAGAAAAAGTTGAATTTATAATGATACAGATTCTGACATGTTTTGTCAATCATTAGTAATGTATCTTTTGTCATTAAGACAACCTTATCCTATCAGTAAACTTTTGAGCATAGTGCTATGTACATATACACGTGTATATACATACATGCATTCAAATTCCACATAGTAAGAAAGGAAACCAAACAAAGTATTCGGCTTTTGATGAGGCTGCCTGTCAGAGGGTTCTTAGGGCCAAGTGATTAAATATATTGACATATTACTAAGTCCATTTGCTGTTAAATATAGCAAAATTATTAGAAAACATAGAAAATGTCCAGTTAAGGAACGAAAGATCTACCTACCCAATTGACTGTTCCTAGGATAGAGTTCAAGGGCAAAGAGAGGGAAGGAAGATAATTCCCTTTTGTTAACAAAAGTAAAAATATGAATAAATAAAAAGCACTTTGAATTTCATTTGCATTGCTTTAAAATGAAAAGACAAGATGATTTTTTTGTTTTTATAATTTACAAAAAGTAAAAATCTAACGTTTTCAAACAGCGAACAGGTTTGGAAAGCTAAAAAAAAAGAGTTCATCCTGAATTAGTAGCTTTACTGGTAGTACCTTTAGCTGAAAAAGTTTCAAATATAATTTACCTGGAATAAATCAGTTTTGGGTTTCAGCACACATTTCAGTCTGAAGCAGTCTGCAGAATTAAATAAGACATACATACCAACAAAACTTTTTATTTATTGGAGATCAGCATGTGCATTTGTAAATGAGTAAAGAAGTTTTGCTTCATAGGAAAAAATACCATTTTTATTTAAATGTTATTGTCTTATTATTGCATCTCAGTTCTTCATTTTAGCTATTATTTTGTTTTTCTTCACTTTGATGAAATAATTGATTTTATTTCAATCCTGGGTGCTAGTGATTAATACCTGACTCCTGCTAAATTCATCCTCTCTCTTAAGGTATTTCTTATCTGTAGTTATAGAAACTCTACAATCTTTGCTTTGAGCAAGTGAAACAGCAGCTAATCATCCTTTTTTTTTCTTTTTGTCTTTTGAGAGAATCAATCAAATAATTTTTGTTTAGCCAGAGAATGAAGAAAATAGTATTATTTATAACTCTTGTGCATTACAAAGCTCTTCTTTTTATGTCTACAAAGATAAAGGTTAAATAAATGTCAACATGAAAATTACCTAAAATTTTATTTTTAAATGTTGGTGTATGGAGACTGATTTTTTCATGGTGCCAGTTAGAAAAAGAATGAAGAATTTCCCATGATAGATAAAAATCTTGAGTAAGACCCTGAATTTCTGACTTTTTAAAAAAATTATAGACATTAGGATCTGATTGACAGAGATTGGCTAGGATGGTCTCAAAATATGGATGCTGTGATCTTTCTTTTCCAATAAATGTCAAATACCAGTGAGCATTTGGACTGTTCAATATGTAGCCAATGGACTAGCAAAAAGAGCTCCATGCTTATGTTCAAACTGTTAAGTCTCTAGTGACTTGGCATTGTTTGAAACATTTGAATATTTTGTCACATATTTATATTGCAGATGAGGCATTCTTTTCTTTTCTTTCTTTCTTCCTTTCCATCTTTCCTTCTTTCTGTTTGTCTTTTCTGTTTTGATATTGGGGATAGAACCTGGGACATTACACTTGCTAGGCAAGTACTTTTCCACTGAGCCACATCTCAGCCTGGTATAGCACATGCCTACTGTTTATAAATTATTTATGAGCCACAGAAGCTGAGGACAAACAAGGAGGGGAGTGGTATATGAGTTTTCTTCTTTTGTTACAGAGAAGATTGTCCTATCACAGCTCATTCATTTGTGTCAACACAATTTTTCCTGTGTATTACTTTCCTGCTTATTTTGGACATATAACAAGCAAATATTAACACTAAATAAAGATTTACTATGAGATGTGGGTATAACTTTCCAAAGAAAATGAGATGATTGTATTTTGATGTTATACTTGGAAAAGAAAGCAGGAAAGTGAAAACACTTTTTTGAACTAATAAAATTTCCAGGGTGAATATTTTCAACACAGTAGATTGTGCTGGGTAAAATTGTTTACTGATATACAGCATTAAGTAATACTATAGAATCCCCAACATTAACTTAATATGACTCATTAGCATTCTCATAGGCAAAAAAAAAGCTGAAAAAATGCTTAACATGTGATTTGCCTAAGACTATAATTCACATGATCAGAAAAAGGAGCTATTCATATATGAAATACTACTGGAGAATTTTCTATATGGTAGAGTGTGGTAGAATATCTAAAGTTAGCTACTCATTAGAAATTTGTAAGATAGCGTGGGAGAAGAACATACAGAAATAACTAAGCTATAAGAGATACCTATCATAAAGACAAGTCAAAGAGATTGTAGGATTTCAGAAAAAGAACAAGGATTGTGTAAGTCCAGTGGCTTCTTTCTTTTCTTTCCTTCCTTCCTTCTTTCTTCCTTCCTTCCTTCTTTCCTTCCTTCCTTCCTTCCTTCCTTCCTTCCTTCCTTCCTTCCTTCCTTCCTTCCTTCCTTCCTTCCTTCCTTCCTTCCTTTCTCCAATTCATCCCCACCTCCCCCACCCCCACTAGGTGAGGTGACAAGCATTGTGGAGGTAGGGACTCACTTGTTTACTATTGTCTTGCCTGACTCATAGTAAATGCAGCAAATGAACAGCCAATGCTCTTTCCATAGTATAATGCTGTTCTTCAGTGTAAACATGATCTGTGCACTGGTGGCTTTCTCCTATAATCCTAGCTACTCAGGAAGCTGAGTAATAAGGATCCAGATTCCAAGCCAGCCAAGGCAGAAAATTCTCCAAGATTCTGATCTCCAATCAATGAGCAAAAGCCCAGAAAAGGACCCAGAATAGCACCAGCCATGATCAAAAAGCCCTGAGTTCAAGCCTCAGTACGAGCATGTGTGTGTGCGCGCATGCGCATGTGCACACACACACACACACACACACACACACACACACACACACAGAGTAAATATATCTGTTTCTCCTAACAGGTATATTTCTTCTTCCTCACAGCAATTATAGGATCTGTTCTTTCATTGACTATTCTGTGTTTAAAACATTCTAGTGATGTGCCAGAGTATAATATACCTATTTTACCATAGTTAAGTAATAAATACTTTTCATATTTATCTTTCAGCTAAAGTGTGTCATTGGGAAATTATAAAGTAGAGAGATGAAAATATAGAAGGAGCTAAGGTCATTGTTTCTACCAAACTCACAGCACATATAACAAATATATTATGTAAGTTGAAGATCGCAAGTTTCTTTCTGCAGCAACACTTGAAAGAGAAATTTGATCAATTTTCATTGTGAAAAATTTGACTTTTAGGATGCAGGTGTTATCTAAATCTTTAAAAACATTTGCTTATAATTAAGGAATTGAGAAGGTTTCTAGTAAGAAAAGTGGACATTGTTATATGACCATCCAAGAAATCCAGTGCTTTTAATGATAATAGGTTTTAAAGGGGAAAAAAGAAGCAAGATGAAATGGCATTTGTAGGTCATATATTTCGTGTAAAGGAGCCAGGATGACTTCAAAAGTGTCAAAACTGTTTGAGTCTCCATTCATAAAACAAAATCAAGAGCAGAAAGAATTGTCTCATTAATTTTAGGTTCTTTCCCTAGCCAGCATTAGAGAGCTTTTTAAACTAAAAATTTCTTCTTTATTAGTGTATAATTAAAATATGTTTTGACATTTGTTTATAAATATGTATGAATACCACTTAACATGTCAAACTCATATTGAAGAATATGAAGAATATTTTACAAGAAAAAAATAGCTCAAGTAGACAATGCCAAAAGTCAATATTTTTAATTGTTTTGTGCAGCATATTATTACATAAAAAGGAAAATATATGGGTAATGCCATTTTAAAATGTTGCTTGGCTAGTAGTCAATAACTAGGCTATGTTAAAGTTTGAGAGCTCATCTCTGAATTTTAAAATATATAAGGCCATATCATGTAATATACTCCCATTTTGATGTTGGGCACAGCTAATATGTGGACCATTTGATAAGAAATAATTTTTTTGCCTTTACCCAAAAAGGGTACAAATCATTACTTTAAATTTAGAGAAAGACTAATTTGGATAATTAGAAATGTCATTGGTGTCCAAAGAAAAAAAATGAATAAAATACACAGAAAAATATGTATTTAGAATTGCAAAGACAGTTATGTATTCTCTGTTGAGAAAGTTTCATTTTAAAATTATTCAAAGATGCTGGATTATGCTGGCATCAACTATAGCTCTTTAGACATCCTCAGTCTTTAAGTAAATGGATTATTTTTTTAATATATAATTGTACATGTCCATCAAAGAAACAGTCCTGTGTCATAAATTATGCAAGAAACGAGTCCCTTTAAAACATTCTAATTACAAGATTTTTAAAAAATATAACATCACACTAGGTTAAATGTAAATCATTATTGTAACATGGACAAAGTTATAAAGTTTCCCAGAATATTGTCCAACCAAGTGTCCTTAGTTATGGAATTAAACATTTTAAATTATGTTGATTAGATTTATTATGCTGGTTTGTGACTCACTATTCAGCCGGTGCTTCCTAAAGACTGTTCAGTAAGTAAAAATTAGATGACAAGAGTATAAAATGCCTAACCCAATGCTATAGAAATAACTTTGACATTCTATAATTTGGGAAAGGAACAGGTCACAAAAGACACGGTCTGGTTACAAAACAAAAGTCTAGTAAATGTATGTCTGTGTGGCTGACTTTGAAGGCCTTCCTTAGAAATGGGCAATGTGTATTTTGCATTTTTGGGGTCATTTTTTTTTCTCAAGTGCTTTTCAGTTGTTACAATCTCAGTTCAGTTTCTTAAGAAAGAAGGCCCTTTTCTCATTTGTCATATCTAAGAGGTTAGAAAGTATGTTTAAACAGATATATTTTCTTTTCGTCTAACCTTGTCTGGAAGATATAGGAAAACTAATTTGCCTTATTTACATATGGCACAATCTATCCAGTATTCAAGGGTTTGTCAGAAACAGGAACCTTGTGCATTTCCATGGTAACCGATGGCATGCTGGCAGTATCTGGCTTGTTGCAGCTTCGTCTAGGCAGGCCGGCAATTAATCAGCCATCTACATGCACAAAATTCTTTGTGAGTGAATGGCAGCGCGCCTCTGTAGTGCTGTCTGTGCTTTTACAATTTCGTATTCCTGCCGGGCAAAGTACTTTTTTGTCTCTTCTATTCATTTTCCATAGCTCCCCAAAATGTGCTAGAAAAGAGCACAGGGGGTAGGGGTGAGGAGAAGAGAAACACATGTACCTGTAATTTCAAAAATGACATTATTTCTTCTGGCATCAAATATGCCAAGGTGTATTTCTTCCTTCTATTTTATGCCTCATATGGTTGCCTCCCCTCTCCTCTGCTTTCTGGGTTTTCTTAGGTTTGTGCTTGATAGTGTCTTAAACTGAGTCTTAAGGTCCTTTATTGTTGATGCAAATAAGGCATACCTAGGGAAGCAGGTCTGTGCATAAATTAAGACTTGGCCCATGTTATGCATTGGAAATCCTTTTCTATTCCTTATCTGCTTGGCCCTCTCAGCTACATGGAATAGATAGCGTTCCCATTTCACAGACTAACATGCAGCTCAGATCAATGATTCCTTAGCTTGTCAGGATAAGTATGGATGGAAGTGTGCCACTGTGCCTGAGGTTCCCTTCATGTACAATGGCGTCATGAGAAATCACCACATGTCACATGCATATTCTAAAGTTTACTTCCTCAGAAAATAGCCCCATTTATTTACTAAGTTGGAACCTGATATTGTCTAGGATCCGGGTAGGAGCATGAGAAAGATTTGGATCTTAGGTAAATGATAGAAAACTCTTTGGATTTGGCCTGATACTCTGACTACATCATATCTTAGGGAAGATGCTTGGCTTCTTTCTCTGACATGGAGAGACCTCAATCCAGTAATCCCCTCCTTGCAAAGGAGAGGCAGGAGGATCACAAATTTGAGTCCACCCCAGGAAATGGTAGTGGCCAGATGTCATCTCAGAAATAAAATGATAAACCAATCAATCAATAAAAAGACTGGAGGTGGGCTGGGAAGGTGGCTCAGTGGTAGAGCGCTTGCCTTGCATGCATGAGGCCCTGGGTTCGATTCCTCAGCACCACATAAGCAGAAAAAAAAAAGCTGGAAGTGGCACTGTGGCTCAAGTGGTAGAGCACTAGCCTTGAGCTGAAGAGCTGAGGGACAGCGCCCAGGCCCAGAGTTCAGGCCCCACGACCAGACCAAAAAACAAAAACAAAAGAAAACAAAAGACTGGAGGCATGGCTCAAGTGGTAAAACAACCCTGAGCAAGAGTGCAAGGGTCTGAATTCAAGCCCCAGTACCAGCACACAATACACAGTCTACTGATTTCATTATTTTTACCATTTTTAACAAATTTTTACAATTAAGTCCTTCCCCACACCCCCAGATTTTTCAATTATTTTATGGATATACAACAAGAGTATTCACTTTTAATACAGTGTACATTATAATAATATTCTCTCAGAGTATTCACCTCTGGTGAAACGTGTCCCTAGCATCCCACTTTTACTTCCACTTATACTCCACTTAGACTTTTTGTCCTGTGCTTCTTTTATTTATGGAGAAATTCCATCACATCATCTGTTTAGTCATTCAACAAGTGTTTATTGACCTCTATTATCAATCAACTACAACCACTACCTAACAATAACCCAATGTATGGAAAATCTTCTTTACTGTGCAGATTATTCTCTGTGCTATCTAAATTGAATATAGGAAGTAATGGGCCACTTTCAGATGAAACTTTATATCTACCTACATTAGATTGGAGAGAAGAGCACAATGCTGAGAATCATATGAACACAGAATGCATGGTTACTTATCACATATCTGTTTTCTCCATGTAATGCAAAAAAGAGGTTTTCTTCTGGTACACTTACATGAACTGGGAGTTAACCTGTACTAGTTGTGTGGGTGTGAGGCTGTTTGTTCTCCTTGTTAGAGGTATAGCTGGCATATACTTCATGCTTTACAAATATAAATGTATTGGTATGTGCCAGAAGAGACCGAGAGTCTCATGCTTTACAATGAAATCAAAGAAAATCATTTATAAAATTAAAAAATAAAAAAGCAGGCTAAACACTGATGGCTCGCCTTTGCAAACCTAGCTATTCAGAAAGCTGAGATCTGTGGATCATGGTTCAAAATCAGCCCAGGTATAGAAGTTTATGAGACTCTTAACTCCACTTAAGCACCAAAAACTGAAAGTGAAGTTGTGGCTCAAGTGGTAGAGCATTAACCTTGAGCAAAAATGCTCAGGGACAGCACCAAGGCCCTGAGTTTATGCTCCAGGATTAGCGTGTGCGCATGTGCATGCACACACCTGCACACACACACACACACACACACACACACACACACACACACACACACACACGGCAGGCAAAGTATAGGTATCCTGAAATGGTGGCCAATATTTAACCTACAGATATGAAAGATTACATGCTACTCACCATACTTATTGAACTGAGAATATTTCCTTACATTGTAATCCTTTAAAAGTTGGTGCTCTGTCTGTATATGACAACTTCTAAATTAGAACAATCATAGTCTGATCTGTTTATCAACCGAAAAGGAAAGTTCTACCTGTGGAAAAGGTGGCATAGGGGGAGGACTTGGAAGACTTCACTGCTGGAGAATGTAAAGAGATAAATGCTATCCCAAGTGTGTGAGCTAGGGACATGGCAGTCATGGCCTAGAGATAAAGAGGCTGGGCAAGAGAAGAATGCAAATGAGAGATAAGGAGCTCTGTTTCCATTTACCTACAAAAGAATTGATGAGGTAGCAAACCTAGAGAGAAGGCAGCCTGCCACATGTAACCAGCCTTGTTCTTAAAGAGATTCCGGCTTTACCACCAACTAGCTGATGACACAGATAAAATCAGTTCCACTTACTAGGAAAATAGAGATCATAATACTCCTTAAGATATTTGTAATAGGTAAATGTAAATAATGTTTTTAAAAGGGATGGGCACATCATTGAAAGCATAGTAAACATTTGGGAGACACCAATTTCCCCAAGCCTTCCTTGTTTACTTTGTTTAGCTAGAGTCTTAAGCTTTGTTCCTTTGCAGGAAAATACCAGTCTGGTCTTTGAGGCCATGTAGGTTGTGTGCATCCCCAAATGTGGAAGCAAATATTTAAACAGAGTAATAACCCTTGGTTTGAATAGTAAACTAAGTTCACTTTGAAGAATCAAGACTTAAGGATTAAAGCTTGAAAAAAAAAAGAATTAAAGCTTGGAATCTTTGCTTCTACAAAAACTTAAAACAGTTAGGAGCCAGGGGTTCATGTTTGTAATCTTAGCTACTCAGACAGAATACTCTCTGAGATTACATCTCCAATTTTCTAACATAAAGCCAAATTGGAGGCATGACTCAAGTGGGTGGAGCACCAGCAGTGTGCAAGTAAGTTGAGCAAGCATGGATAGCTGAGTTCAGAACCTAGTATTGGCAAAACAACAACAACAAAAAATCACTCACTTATTTTGACTTCTCTGTTCTTTCCCAATAATGAATGGGAAAGGTCAAGTGGAAAGGCCAGAAACAGGTTACTTATCTGAAATTCTCCCCCAGGTAGATAAACTGAGACAGGTCCTTCAGTGCTGGAGCAAGTTTCACTGTGAGAGGAGGTGGCGGAAAGAACAATGGAAAATAAATAAACAAGATCCAAACTGTTCATTACTAGTAGTTTCTGGGAAACAGCTACCAAGTTTTCTTGATACTTTAGACTACTACTTGCCTGGAGTTAAAAAGTCCTGACCTAAATTTAGTGCTTAGTGTTTGTTGAATGAATAGGTGTTACAAAAGGACACTTTAGTATTTTGTTTCCATATAGTTTTGCCATTGCCCAAGTTCACTGTCTGTATCACCACAAATACAGTTATACTATTCCCTACCATTAGCCAGAAATATGTGTGAGCCTATTATTCTATGAAAGCAATGAGCCTAGAAGGTAACACGTGTCTTGTCATGTTTCCTCCTGCTACAGTCCCTGGATGGCTTCATCTATCACCTGTCACGTAATCATCTAGAGAAGCTTGACCTTACCCATTCGTTCTGTGGTTTGGATGATGAATGAGATGAGCTAGATCATTTAATTCACCTTATGGTACTCAAATGTTGAAGCTGAATGAAAGGATGTCTGACAAATCGCTTATTGTCATTAAGGTTTATTTTTTATATGCTTTAAATGTTTCCCCCATCTCTACTCATTGTCCAATACACAAAGCTAACTATTATAAGGAAGGCAGTACTAAATGGATGCTAGACAAATGAGAGCTGAAGCTGCCTGGTGCACGACTTGATAAGTGAGCACCGAATTATAACATCATTAGACAGAATGCCTGGCGTCGTTATAAAGTTGTGTGTTCTCACAGTATCCCTCCTCTGTCCTCAGCTCTTCTTCCTAGCATCTGCTTTCACTCGGCTTCCACATGTTTTCCCAACAGCCAGATCAAGTTTTGGCTCTTTTGTCATGCCATTTTGGTTTGTTTTTGTTTTGTTTTGCTTAGAACTGTGGCTAGATATGGACACCAGGCTGGTCTCAGATTCTCTTCTCTCCTCTTCAGACACCTAGGCTGTTACTGCTAATTTTACAATGCCCAACCAATACTAAAAATTATCTTTTAGGTATTGATATATACAAATATAAGCTGTACAATGTAATATATATATATTGCAAATATAAACTTTAAAACGTATAAAATATAGCTGGATGCCAGTGTCTCACACTGAGAATCCTAGCTACTCAGGAGGCTGGGATCTGATGATCGTGGTTTGCAGCCAGCCTGGGCAGGAAAGTCTATGAGACTCTTAGCTCCAATTAACCATCCACAAAGCTAGAAGGATAGCTGGGGCTCAAGAGCACAAAAGCTCCAGGACAGTGCTCAGGCTCTGAGTTCAAATCCTAGGATATACTGACATTAATAATGTAGCAATCAATGAGTGAATGGATGGATAGAAGTATACTCAAATGTTGAAGTTAAAACATACAAACATTCTTATTAGTTTAGCATATTTTGCTAACAACTTGATATGTTAGTCAGCTTTCCCTTGATGTAACAAGTATCTGAGATAAATCAAAATATGAAAAGATTCTTTAGGTTCATAGCATAGAGGTTTCAGTTCAAGGTCATTTTAGGCTCTGTTGCTTTGACCTGTTGGTGACAGAATTCATCATGCCAAGAGCACAAAGTGAAGGAGACCTGGAAATCAAAACAGAGTCCTCCTAATCATGCCACAAGCTGAGGCCCAAGCCTTTAACACATGGGATTTGGAAGATATTCAAGATCCAAACTGTAACACTTGGCTTTATAGACAATGAATTCTATTTTTACTTCTACCTCAGAAAGCTAACTAGAATTCATTGCATATTTACAATAAATGAATATTTCGGTTATTATCTTTAGAAAGCTTCATAAGTTGGCTCACCTTTCTCTTTTCTTTCTTTTTTTTTTTTTAGTGCCTCTCCTGGGGCTTGAAAGCTCAAGTCTAGCTTTCTACCATTTGAAACACAGCTCCATTTTTGGTTTTTTGGGTGGTCAGTTGAAGATAAGAGTCTCATGGTCTTTTGAATCCTGATCCTCAGGTCTCAGCCTCCTGTGTAGCTAGGACAACAGGCATGAGCCACCAGGTATCCAGCTGCCTTTCTTATTTTTAATACATGCAAGCTAGTTGGTTACCAGTGGTCCACACCATCTTACCATGAAATTAGTATAGAAATGTAATTGAAATATTTTGCTAAGGCTTCAATATCTAATGTGTACTTTACACTTCCAGCACATATCAATTTAAGAATAAATTTTTATTAGAATAGTTGGCTTAGATTAGGTAAAATTTATATATAAAATGACTAAACAAACATATCCAAGGTCTTTTAAAGTGTTTAATAAAAATCTAGTTTATTTACTTGAATTTACATAAAATTGAAATCTAGCTTTATGTCCCTGATTTCAGCCCCATTGGCTCCAGCCTCCACATGACAACCAGTGTCAAACTGAAAATAACCCAGCAAGCCTTTGCCCCCACTCACCATAAAACTGAGCTCTATTTGAAGCTCCAGATATGGGTTACAGAAAGTAGAACAGAAGTAAGGCTTAGTCTACAGAACATTGCAAACCTACACTGAAAGAGAAGAAGTAATGGGAGTGTTAGTGGTTAGGATTAGGCAACCTAAGTCCATCCATCCACAGGAATAGAAGACTTGGCCATGTGTAGTCGGTCTTCCACACTGCTGTCCCCTGTGTATCGTCTCTGCATTACCTGCTCATCCTGACAGGGCAGGGCCCATTGCCCTGTGCTTAGCATCCTCTACCAGATGTCATGAACCACATCAGCACAGTTCTTCATTCATCAGCAATAAATGCAAATCTACAGCCTTGGTAGTGAACCAAGGCTCTGTAAATCAAAGAATTAATTCCTTGTTTACTTTTATTATATACATTCTACTAAAAAATGTCATTTGAGTTGATAATGTAAAGCTTTAAAAAATAGTTTTAACACTCAATCAACTTAGATTTCAGTGACGATTTAGTAAATTATAATAGACTAATCTTTTTCCTCATGAAGCAGTTTTTTATGGGGCTGCAGGTTAGTAACTTAGCAATTGAATCTCTAGGCATTAAAGGCAGCTTGGGGTCAAAAGAGCACAGATGGGAAATAACCCAGCCTGACATAAGACACAAAGAGAAGGGGTCATCCATGTACTGTGGCTCATACCTATAATTCCAGCTACTCAGGAGGGTGATACATGAGATCACAGTTGGGCAAAACAAGTATTGACTTGTCTTTGGGATAAGCCAATAACTATTCCTAATTAATATACCATATGTGAAGAAGTAAAGTCCAAATACAAAATCAGACAGCTAAAGCCAGGTGCTGGTGGCTCATGACTGTAATCCTAGCTACTCAGGAGGCTGAGATCTGAGGATCATAGTTCAAAGCCACACGGGCATGAAAGGCCATGAGACTCTTATCTCCAATGAACCACCAGAAAACCGAAGTGGCGCTGTGGATCAAGTGGTAGAGCACTTGCCTTGAGCTGAAAAGCAGAGGGGCAGTGCCCAGGCCTAGAGTTCAAACCCTACTACTGACAAAAAAAAAAAATCAGACAGCTAGAATTCTCATAAAGGTCGCCATGTATTAAGTAACAAAAACTATAATAGTAAGGCCACCACCAGGGGAAGTGTATAGAGGAGGCAGAGATCAAAGGTCAGGATAAATCTCTACAAAATGCCAACATTTGTGGAACAGAAGTGGTAAGACAAGTAGCTAAAGAAGTAACTGGCCTATCAAGAGCATAGACTATAAAAAGTAAAATAATGCCATCATCATCATCATCATCATCATCATCATGTAAAAGAACCAAAACCTATCAGGGAGAGTGTTAATGATGTCAGAAATAAGGTTGTTGATGACCTTGGTGAGTGAGATCAAAACCAGAGTGTACTGGGGTGAAGAGAAAGTCAGAGAGAAGAAATGTTGCATCCCTTGGTTCTTGCCTAAATCTCCATGCTAATCCCTGACCAACAAGCTGTGTGTGGATAATACTATTTCCCAGGTTACTTGTTTGAAAAATTGGTCCTATCACACTTCTTGACCTCTATGTAGTGCTGTAGTGGTGAGCAGTCTAAGGTAGATTGCAAAACCTTTGTTCAGGCATTATTGGTTAACAAGCTGAAAGTGGAGAGATGAGGAGGCATAATAATCTAACTTCATGGAAGATCCATAGTGGGAATGAAGACCAGTGGTCTTCCAGTAATCTTGTCTTTCCCTACTGGAATAAAATTTCTTCACTTGGGAAATTTCCAGCATTTTCCCCTCTCTGAAATGTCTAGCATTCTTCCATTTTATCTCCCTCATTAGTGCTATTGTTTCAGTTTTTCCTACATAGAATTACCAGTATATGCAAAAAATAAGCCAGGTGCCAATGGTTCCCACCTATACTTCTAGCTACTCAGGAGACTGAAATCTGAAGGTTACAGTTTGAAAACAGACAGGGACAGGAAAGACTGTGAGGCTTAGCCAAACAATTAACCACCAAACAGCCAGAAGTGGGGCTATGTTTCAGGTGGTAGAGTGCCAGCCTTCAGCAAAAAAAGATAAGGGACAATTCTCAGGCCATGAGTTCAAGCCTCAGTTCTGGCACAAAAACAAATGAAAAAAATCCCTTTGGAAGTTTTTAGTATCACAATTAAACTAAGTTTTATTAGGGCAAATGAAGGTAGAGACAGAAGGGGAGAGGTACATAGCTATAAAAACCTAATTTTCTTTGGCTACAATACAGATATACTGGCAGATATATCTTTAAAACTAAAGTTGAGCCCCAAGTTTATAATATATATATATAATAGATGAGTAGATGACATATGAGAAGGAAGGAATGAAGCAAGAAAGGAAGAATAGAGGAAGGAAGGGAGGGAGGAAGGAAGGAAGGAAGGAAGGAAGGAAGGAAAAGGAAGAAAAGAAGGAAAGGAAAGAAGGGAAGGAGAGAGAGGAAAGGCCTCAAAAAAATCTCTGCTGTTATTTTTTTTCTGGACCTTATTTTGACTTTAAAACATACTGTTGGGTGCTAATGGCTCATTCCCATAACCCTAGCTACTCCAGAGGCTGAGATCTGAGGACTGAGTTTCAAAGTCATCCCTGGCAGACAAATCTGAGAGGCTCTTAGCTCCAATTAACCATAAAAAAGCTAGAAGTAGAGGTACTGCTCAAGTGGTAAAGAACTAGCCTTGAGTGAAAAAGCCAAGCATAAGCATGAAGCTCTGAGTTCAAATCCCAGTATTAGCACAAAACAAAATAAAAATAAACATCTTTAGAACACATTCCACATCAATCTGCTACAATTATGGTGTGGAAAATCACTGGTTCAGGAAGTAAGACAACTCTTACTTCCTGACTGTGCTCTTAGTACATTCACTTTCATACTCTGAGCCTCATTATCTCATCTGTCAAGAGGTATTACCTCTGCACATTCCAGACATGTTATTTGCATATGATACCTTTATATTAGTTATTGTTGTGCATCTGAGGGCAAATTAGCTTCCTAAAAGAGGATTGCCCAGTTCTAACATATTATGAACAAGGAAGAGAAACGTTAATACACTAATAGCCTTAGGCCTCAAATCCTGAAGAGCTTATTAGTGCTTATTTGGTCCCACATGGTAAGACCTACAAACTTGTGCTGAGTGCTTTATACTCTGGAATACTTTTGTCATATTGTTTTTGGTTACTTTCCCCCAGCCATTGCTCAAAAGTGCTCACATTTTTACTTGTGAGTTCATTTCTCTATACTTAGCTCTTCCATTTTGTGAAATAAACAATCTTTCCCATTCCACCCACTGGTTTACTTTTAATCGCTGCTAATACTTGAGTGTAGTTTTCTGCTTCTTCTTGCTCCCTGGAACAGGATGGCAAACCTACTCCTGAGGGCTAATTAGGACCAACTTGAGCATACGTCAGCAACCCCTTAAGTGTTCTCTTTGAAATGGTTCCAGTTAGTCCTTTAAAATGAACTTCAGAAAAGAACTCAAATTAATTTTTTCCTCAATGTCCTATGGTTTAGACATTGGATTTTTTTCCCCTAGTGACTTTTAGTTAGCAATCAAAGTGCTGTTTTTCTACATTATGATTTTTAACTCAACTTGCTGGGAGTGGAAAGATTCAATTATTTTTTTCTTAACTCTATAATTATTTTTTATCTTTTACATTTTAGCCTGGTTCCCCAAAATGTATTGTCATTGAAGCAACTTTCTATTCCACATGGAGTGATTTAGTAAGGGAAGTATTTCTTAGGAAGAATCTGACCAAGAAGTCTAGACCAGGTACCCTTCTGTGGCCATGAAAAACCCTCATATAATTTGTAAATCCCAGTGCAAAGTAAAAATGCAGCAATCCTTGCCTCCTACTGGAGGCAGATGCCTGTAATCCTAGCTATTCAGGAGACTGAGATTTGAGAATCCCAGTTCAAAGCCATCCTAGGAAACAAATCCAAGAGATTCTTGTTTCCAGTGAACCAGCAAAACTCTGGAAGTCAAGGTGTGGCACAATTAGTAGCACATTAGCGTTAAGGAAAAAAAAAGATGCACTTAAGCCCTAGTACCAGCATGCACGCATGCACACACACACACAAACATACATGCACACATATGCACATACACAAATAAAAATAAAAATAATAAATTTGCTGAGAATTTCAAACACTGACAATAGTAAAACAAATCCATATGAGCCCCAGCTCATATGAACTCATCACACATTGATTCAAATTTCCTACTGCACTTTACAATGCTGACTTCAGGGTTTGAAAAATAGATTTGATAGGCTCCCATTAGATATGCAATTTCTTAATCTATTTGTCAGCTGTTAAGCATCTTAGTTACACTACCTTTTGCAGATTCTTTGACATCCTTTATTTTATGTGTGCGTGTGTGTGTGTGTGTGTGTGTGTGTGTGTGTGTGTGTCTATACTAGGGCTTGAACTCAGGGCCTAAGCATGATGTGCACTGTCCCTTAGCTTTTTCACTAGAAGCTCAAACTTCACCATTTGAGTTACATCTCTATTTCCAGAGTTTTTAGTAGTTAATTAGAGGTTAGTCTCAGGGGCTTTCTAGCCCCAGCTGGCTTGGAATTGTGATCCTCAGACGTCAGCTTCCTGAGGAGCTAGGGTTATAGAAATGAACTACTGGGGTTAAACGTGAGTCAGTGGCTACTTTAACTTTGTATGGAAAGAATAACTACAACATTTAAGAAAATTTGAATTTCCATATAGTCTTAGATTAAGAATGGCACTGAACAAGAACTAGCATTTATTGTCATTTCATTTGTTAACACATGTACATTTATAATGTTGAGAGCTTTTAAAGTTTAAAAAAAAAACACTAGAAAGGCATAAAGGCCAGACTCTGCAGTCTGGTAAAACCTTGGAAATATTCCATGCATGTTTGGAGACAGCCTGTGGTATCTCAATTGATTGTAAAATATATTTAATGCTAAATTTGATGGCATCATTACAGTGCCTTGTGTTCTTGCATGCATATTTTCAGACCTTCTCCTCCTCCACCTGGACTAGCCACCATTTAGCCCGGCAGGAAGCTGAGTTGCTATGCTTATCTGCTTGGCTGGGGGAGAGAGAGTAGTGTTGATTTTGCTGTATGTGGCCAATTATCTTGACCTTTATGATACATCAAGCCGTGGAGCGACCAGGAAGCTGAGTCTCCCTCCCATTTACCTCTCCTCCCGAGAAGCATAGCACATGGCGGCCACATCAGTTTGTGGTCTTATATTCCATTCCCCAGCAATGCCCATCTTGAGACACTGTGATTAGCATCCTTAATTCCTAAAAATTGACTTGCCTTGTTAGAACTAGAAAGCTGTCGTCTGAAATACTTCTCCTACTGTTTGAAAGGGTATTATTTTAGTGCCCTGGGGAAATAAAAAAAATAGTTTTCAACCTACAAGAGCAGAGATTAGTTTTATTTTGAAGTATTTAAAACCTTTTAGATAGCTAAGAATGACCCAAGTTCAATGGCCTCTCAAGAATTTTCACAGATATGCACTACATCCTTATCTGACAATGAAAAATGCGTGCTTTCTGTATATAGTTGAATATGAAGATATACCTCCTTAATACATCAGGAAAATTGATCTCATCCACCAAGTATAGAAGGTGATTTCCTTTAGGTAAATAGCTTTCCTTGAAAAGGATTTCTGATCAAATCATTTAGATTTAATCATGCCCACTGAATACCATGTGTACCTTTTTGTTGTTTTTCATATTTCTATTCTTTAAGCAAATAAAAATATTTCTCTTTATTAAGTCAATGTTCATAATTACCTATAATAATTTTGCAGAGATATATAATTTTTTGAGTCACTTAGCATCAAGTTACATTTTATCTCTAATGGACTAAAAGATTATTCTTATTCCAAATGATCTCTAGTCACTGACTTCTTGACTCATTTAACCAGTCACAGCAGTTTAGATGTTTAGACACAGTCTGAATCACACAGCTAATATGAATAAGTTTTGTTTTAAATCATTGAATTAACTGTCCTACTCCTTTAACAGGGCTGGCTGAGCTAACTGGACTTTTCAGTGGTAATTTGGAGATGGTATACTTCCTGTTTTGTTTTACAAATGTATGAAGGAAAGCCACATATCCAGCACACCCCGAGAAAGCATGTATTCTCATTTCTTTTCCTGGATCCTCACCTGAACCACACAAGGGGCATGATTCCCTGAACAAAGGTATTGGTGATAACTGGATCCAAAACGATTCATCCTCATTATTCATGACTGAACTTGCCCTTTCCAAGTCTGATTTAGATATAGAAAACGGTGTCTACATTTCTTATTCACTATATTAATAATCCAAACAGCTTAGTCAGATAGCTGTTTTGTTTCTGTGAAGCCAACCAAGTTATTTTGCCAGTTATGGGTGGAATGGCCAAGCTACTGTCTTTCTGTTTGTGCCTACAACTCATCATCAATTCATGTGGAAGAGTTTTTAAGGACCATGATAGAGAAGTCAGGCGCCATAGTTTAATGGTCTTAGCACATTCAAGTCCTAAACATATGATGGGTACATGTTATAAACTACATAAAGCCGTGACTGCAGAGAAACAGAGAAAAAATTGATATGTTCACATTACTTGGGGTTGGACTGAAGAAGAGAATTCGTAATAAGACCTTGAATGACCAGCAAAGAACACAGAGGAGAGCCTAAATATTAATAGTTCATTGCACGAAAGTCATCATAATTATAAAAATAGTTGAAAACTGAATTTCTCAGACAAAACACTGAGAAGAGCTGGTCAGTATATTACGGGAGGCTTTGCCACATCCAAGACCTCCAACCAATAGATGTTAGAAGGAATCGCTCTCTGCCAGTGTGACAATGGAAACTCTCCAGACATTGCCAAATGTCTTCTAGTACCCAGAGGAATCTCATTTGAAATCCATAGGCTTGTCTGAAGTGAATTGTCTGAAATCTTTCATACAATCTCATAGAGCTGTAATAACATGGAATCATTGTCATCTAGACTACCTCTACTTCCCTTCCCTGCTGCTTCTGCAGTTATTTGGGTTTTCTAGACTTAGTGCCAATGGAAGTGGGCCAATATAATTCTCAGTTTCTCAAGGCTAACCTGATGTTTGTGTTTTAGAAAGATATCAGTTTCTCATTTGGTCGTTAGTCTTGTCAGCTCCTGCATTGAAAGTGTTGTCAAGAATGAGTACTAATGAGAGCTGCAGAATATTTTAGAAAACCATACTGGATTACAGCAAGGTGAGGGATTTTTTTTTTACTTTAGAAAGATTGTAGATCTAAAGTTTTTAACTTTACTTTTTCGCAGTACTGAGATTTGAACTCAAGACTTTTGTAGGAAGGCATTCTACCTCCTGAGCCATGTCTCCAGCCCCTTTACCTGTTTATTTTTTTTGAAATATGATCTTGCTTCCCTCCACCCCTGAACTGGACTAGACCACCATTTTCCTATTGATATATCCCACTGTAGTTGGGGTGACAGGTACATAGCCACTACTCCTAGCTTTTTCTGTTAAATTGCAGGTTTCATGAATTTTTTTTTTTGTCAAGAGTTACCCTGGAACTACAATCCTCCAAACTTCAGCTTTCCCTACAGCTAACAGATTCATACCACTATACCTGTCAATTACTGGGTATTTCAGAATACAAAATGTGGTTTTAAATAAATAATGTAGATGGTGGCCCCTGAATTTCATTTAGGTTCTAACGAATAGGTAGTTTCTAAGAATTATTCACAATAGAATGTCAGCTGAAGCCCAACTCTGTAGTGACTTAGAATTGTGATCTACTTCACAGGTAATCAAAGAGACATAGATAAGACTGTTCTAGCTTTCATTTGTAATGTGTCTCTTTTAAAAGGAAGTTAGATGGTAGGAATCGACTGATCTTGCAGGGAAGTATATAGCACCTGCTTTGAGATATTAGTAGTATTGTGCAAAACTTGAGAATAATAGCAGTTGGTGATTCCTTTAAAAGCAAAATAAAATTGCCACATGGTCCAGCAATTCTGCCCATAGATTGACCCAAAAGAATTGAAAATAGGATTCAAACAGATACTTGTTTGCAAAAGTTCATAGCAGTGATACTTAGAATGGCCAATAGAAGAGAATCCACACATTCATCAACAGATGAGTAGATAAGGAAAATGTATATACATATAATGAAATACCATTTAGCTATTTAAAAAAGAATGAAATACTGTTACATGCTATAACACGAATGCATCTTGAAAGTATGTTCAGAAAAATAACCAATACACAAAAGAAAAAAACATGATTCTATTCATATTGAAAGTAGGCAAATACATAGAAATAAAAAGTAGATAAGAGGTTACCAGGGACTGGGAAAGTATTGCTTAATGGGTTCAGAGTTATAGTTCAGGGTGATGAAAAATTTAGAAAATGGTATAGCGATTATGTAACATTGTAAATAACAACACTCAATTGTATTTAAAGAATCTATTAAAAATAATACTAAATTGGTGATGTGATGGATATGCTGATTAGATTTATTTACTCTTTCTACAATGTGAAAAAATCACATTGTACTCCACAAGTATGAATAGCATTACCAATTTTAAAATTAATAAAGTAATTTTAATATAATGAAAATGATCAATTTTATTTGACATATTTGTACCAGAAAAAAAACTAGGGGAAATATTTTTACTTATATAATGGATAAAAGACTAATGTTGAAACCAATGTTGAAGCCAACAAATTCTAGATATAGCAAACAAACAGGTGATTTGCAGAAGAAATACTAATACCAAAAAAGCATATAAGATGTAACAAAATAAATATAAGGAAAAACAAAATATCACCTCTGATGAGGTCAAGTTGAAACAAGAACTTAAATTTATCCAAAAAATATGACTTTGGAAAAGGTTACTTTTGATGAGCACGAATGATTTTAATCACTGTGTTGTATTGTAGATCATTATATTATATTCTTAGAATTGTCTTTTTTTTAACAAGAGCAACAGAGAGAGGAGGAGACTAGGTCTTCTGTTTTTGTGCCAGCAGTCACTAGGTATAGCTGAACTCCCTGGGGATATGGAGGAACAGACCCCTGGCCTGAGCCTCATACTCATTCAGAATCTCCAGTGGGTTCCTACATTCCATCACAGAGAAATCCCAACAGGTCAAAGAGAAAGTAGAGTGTCCTGGCACCATGACATGCCATGTCCCTTGGAAAACACTGCAATTCATCTATGTAGAAACTAGATTATTTCCCCAACTCCACCACTACTAGAGCTTGTTCTCAAGGACTCATGTTCACTTGGTTTTCTTACTTTCTTCCCAGCCTGGCTTTGAACCTCAGTCCTCTAGGTCTCTGAATAGTTAGGATGGTAGGAGTGAGCTGCGGGTATCTGGCAAGGCATAATCATTTTAAATGTACAATTGGGTTTTCTTTTTGGTAACTCTTCTTTAAAGCATTTCTAACAAAGACTCAATGTACAAAAGGGCCTGGCTTTGACCAACCTTGGACAGCCATTTATCTTGCATTAACAAATTGGAAATGCAGAACTCTCCTCATGGGGTTTGTTGATGTGCAGATTATTTACCTGGATATGTAATTGAGCAATACTGAGTCTGGCCTGCTAGTTGTTATTATGAAGCCACCCAGGAGATCATATTAATACCAAAATTACTCAGCTTTCCATTAATCAATTACGGGCTTCGTTATTTAGGGGACACAGTGAGTTTCTAGCAATAGAAAATCTGCAGTGGCTTTAAAATGTCTTATTAGATCTGAAAGATTTGCCCAAAATGTGATTAGCCATAGAGTTCTCTGACATGATAAGGAAGCAGAGTGTACTATTTGCAATTATAAAAGAAAATGACAGGTAACTCTAAAAGCAACAATAATTCAAACAGCAAGAGACACCAAGATAGAGTGAATTAAGTTCTTTAGGCATCTTGTGGTTATTTTGGATAAACTGTTTCCTGCTTTAATGATTCTGTTTGTATGTACTGGGGATGCACTGATGATTGTGGGATTGGTAGGTATGTAATCTGACTCTGGATGTCCACAGGATCACCACTCAAGATCAGCAAACATTGCCCATCACTGACAATTTTACTAACTACTGCATAACTATCAAAATGGAAAAATCTTACTAGTTGTGACTTAGATTGAATCAATATATTGATGTTAATAAGCTTCTTTCTAGAAAAACATCATTGATTTGTCTTTGGTAGTTTAATTTTTCTCTTTTATTTATTTTTCAGTTCTTTAATTCTCTCCAATCCAAACAGACTGACACATAAAGCATAGAAAATTGTTTGTTTGTTGGCCTGCATGGTTGCTTTAGAAAGGCTAATCTTTCCTTTTGTCAATACCCATAAAACAGGGAAAGTGGTATGTTGGTCCAGTAGTTAGTAAAATCTTACTCAATTAAAAATGTAACTATACACTAATTAAACCATTCAGGGTACAACCTTTATGGGAAGAAAGGCAAAGAGAATCTCTTGTGTACAGATACACTTTGAGCCAAATCAGTGCCAAGCACATTAGGGTACAAGATACCCTGTGTGTTTCCATGGAGCCTAGAATTCTAACCATTAATTATGACTTCAGGAAAACGGTTTAAGTTCGCTAAGCCCCACATTAGTTTTTATTGATGAAAAACCTTTATCTGTAAAATGGGCTTAATAATGTTTATGGTGTGTCGGCCTTATTTCACTTTTGTATTTATATGGTCATCTATTAAAATTGCATGCTTTTCAGAAAAAAAAGATACCCTGTGTGCATTATTTTACCTGTTACTTGGCTAATCACAGTGCTAAATCCAAGCCTCAGCCCTCACTGAGAAGTCACAATCCAAAGTTGAGCTTGAATTTAATTGAAATCAAAGGGTAGCATAAGGGATAACAAAAATCTTTTACTGCTGTGCATTTTGAAAACATTCCTATTTTTTTAAAAAAATACATTAAATACTGTTATGTAACTCATTTTAAAAGTCATTTTATTATACTGGCTACTTTTCCTTCTCCCCTACTTTCCTTCCTTCCTTCCTTCCTTCCTTCCTTCCTTCCTTCCTTCCTTCCTTCCTTCCTTCCTTCCTTCCTTCCCTTTCTTTCTCACCTTTCGTGTGTGTGTGTGTGTGTGTGTGTGTGTGTGTGTGTGTGTGTGTGTGTGTGTGTGTGTGTGGCTGGTCCTGGAACTCAAACTCAGGGCCTGAGTGCTGCCCCCCACCTCCAGCTTCTTGTGCTCAATGCTAGCACTCTACCAGTTGAAACACATTTCCACTTCCAGATTCTTTAGTGATTAATTAGAGATAAGACTCTCCTTGATGTTTCTGCCCTGGCTGGCTTTAAACAGATGTCCTCAGATCTGAGCCTCCTGAGTAGCTAGGATTACAGGTGTGTGCCAAACAATATTTGTTGTTTCTTCTTCTTCTCCTCCTCCTCCTCCTCCTCCTCCTCCTCCTCCTCCTCCCCCTCCCCCTCCCCCTCCCCCTCCCCCTCCCCCTCCCCCTCCCCCTCCCCCTCCCCCTCCTCCTCCCCCTCCCCCTCCCCCTCCCCCTCCCCCTCCCCCTCCCCCTCCCCCTCCTCCTCCTCCTCCTCCTCCTCCTCCTCCTCCTCCTCTCCCTCTTCTTCTTCCTTCTTCTTTTTTTTTTTTTTTGCCAGTCCTGGGGCCTGAAAACTTGGGACTTAGGCACTGACCCTGAGATTCTTTTGCTCGAGGCTAGCATTCTATCACTTAAGCCACAGCACAAATTCTGACTTTTTCTGTTTATGTGGTACTGAGGAATAGAACTCAGGGTTTCATGCTACCACTAAGCTAATTCCCAGCCTTGTTACTTGCAGTAGACAAGTGTCGCGTTCTTTAGCTCCTAGAAAACTGGCCAAAGTGGGAAGATGTGTTTATATATTCAGCGGAACAAACTTTTAACTGTGGACTTATTAGAAGTATACACTAATAGTAGAGTAGCTGTCCATAGTTTTCTGTTCTAGTGGTTCAGAAAGTCAAAGCAGTGGTAACAATCACAGTAAAAACAGATGGGAACTTCTGACAACCCCAGGTGTCCCTCCTCTGGCCCTGAGGGCTAAGTGGAGCCCCAGACTCAGGGACTTAAGCCTACTCTACAGCTACACTTTGTTGTCAACTTGAGAACATACTGAAAGCAGGATCCTAAAAAAGTAGTAGGTCAGAATCAGAGTAATTCTATGTTGGGTCATTTTTCTAAATAGAACTAAAGGTATAAAGGCAGCTGAAGTTAAAGAAATAGAGTCAAAAGTTGGTTCTGAATGAAGTGGTAGGAAGGAGCCCGAGTCAACTCGTGGGCACCAGTATTGTATTTTCTTATCCGGTTCCCGCAGCTTCTGTGAGAAGTCCGGGAGCTTTGAAAATGATGGCCAGAAGCAAACCAAGTTTTCTTTTTCTTGACATTTCTAGTCATCTGCCAATGCAGGTGCTTTTCCTCATTATCAACCATTTTATACTACCTTACATTTTTTTTTTGGTGGGGGGGTCCAGTCGTGGGGCCTGAACTCTGGGCCTGGGCATGTCCCTTAGCTCTTCAGCTCAAGGCTAGCACTTTACCACTTGAGCCACAGCGCCACTTCCGGCTTTTTTCTTTTTGCTTATGTAGTGCTGAGGAATCGAACCCAGGGCCTCAGGCATGCAAGGCAAACGCTCTACCACTGAGCCACCTTCCCAGCCCCACTACCTTACATTTAAGGCGCACAAAGCTCCTGGATGGGAGGCTCAGAGCCGGGGAAGCTTAGTGAGGACCCTTGCTCTTGAGTGCTCGAAACAGCTGGGACTGGCCAATTCCACGTCTGAGCCTCAAACAGGCTGAGTGCCTCAACCCAAAGGCTCTGGGAGAACTGTGAAGGAGTTATTGAGAGATGAAAATCACATGAACGTGTGACGAAGAAAACTCCATGTTCCCTTCCAACCCCACTTTTATCACCAACATATCGGCAGGGTCACATTGCCCAAAGGTAGGTTGTCTAATGAGTGAATCTGAAAATAAAAGCTCTATTTAGACATTTCCATGTCTAGGAAGTCTGCTGCTGCTTGTGATAATAACAGGAATTTGATGCTTCTATGTGCGTCTGGGTGGAAGGCAGAAATGAAGGGGGGGGGGGGAATTTGTTTAATTTCTCTGGAGACTGGTGTTAATAGACTACACTTTTAGAAGTGAATTAACTTTATACAATGTTTAAGGAACATTGTATATGTAGGATCAAATGAGGGGAAGGGATAGTTTTGCCAAAGGCAACTGTTATCGAGGTTCTGAAATTAATTGGATGCTTTAATTGAGGTAGATTACTAGCTAATGCTTGCCTGAATATAGTAATTCTCCTATTAAATTATCTTTGAATAATTACCTGAAATTTCTCAGCTGCAGGGACTGATGGCTATTTAATTGCACAGTGGTGTTGCTATATAATTACTTAACAAGGTGTCCTGTAATAGTTTAATTCCCCTTTTACTGAAAAAAGTGGATGATAAAGTAACTACAAATATCCCTTTTCAGAAAAAAATAAATTTCTGTAGATTCTTTCCTTCAGAGTGTATTTATTATTTAAAAGTAAATTAAATTTATCAATCAATATTCAATTTATAATTCAAGTATTGATCATTTTTTAGAGACTAGGGTTTCATTAACAGAATGTACTAAATAACTTTTCAAAGGTTTGGAAGCACCAATTTTAATTTTAGTTTAGCTCAAGCATCCTATATCTCATTATTAAATATCCAAAAGTCACTTCTTTCTTTTAACTTTATTGCATATTTAGCTAGAGTTTTCAAATTAAGTATGAATGTATTAAATGAATAATTAAATACTTTAACTATATGGCCATATGTCACATAACAGTAGTATGACAAAAAGTAAATGAATTGTCTGGGATTAATTGGTAAATTATCTACAAAATACATCACATTCATCAAGACATCAATTTATTTGCATTTAGAATACTATTTCAGGCATTATTGGAATCTAAATGATGAATATAAAAAATCATTGGACTTTTATCAGAAAATTTAATTGAGCCCTATGTTAATAATATTCAGATACCAAAGCCCAAAATAAAGTTTAAAAAAAACACAAATATATTTGTTTAGTTGGTTTTGATGCTGATTCTGGAGCTTGAACTCAGGACTTCACACTTTCACTTCTTTTTCACTCAAGGCTGGTGCTCTACCCCTTGATCAGCATTACCACTTCTAGCTTTTTGATGGTTAATTGGATATAAGAGTCCTATGGACTTTACTGCTTGAGTTGGCTTTTATCAGTGATCCTCAGATTTCAGCCTCCTAAGTAGTTAGAAGTTCAGGTGTGAGTGACCAGCATCCAGCAAGGATACTATTTTTGACAATTTTTCTTTCTATTATAAGTTGGGGAAAAGAAAGAATCAGGAAAGTGGGGAAGGGAAGGGATAGTGGGACAACAACAAAGGAAAGGGTAACCATGATCGATAAGTGATGCACTCATTCCTTACTCATGTAACAGCAGCTTTACAATAAAATAAAATAAGAAAGAGTAAGGACAACACAGCTGATTGAGATGACTAGAAAAGAATTCAAATTTCAATTCATTTCCAGTATTTGTCATAGAATGATTTAACATTGAACATATCTGAACACAATGGCATGCCTGTTGAACTAGATAACACCAAAAATTTGTTGACAAAAGTTAGTATTGAAGCCAAGCACTGGTGGCTCACACTTGTAATTCTAGACCTGAGGATCGCAGTTTGAAGCCAGCCCAGTCAGGAAAATCCATGAATCTCTTATCTCCAATGAACCCCCAGAAAACTGGAACTGGTACTATGGCTCAAAGTGATAGAACACTAGCCTTGAGTGATAAAGTTCAGGGACAGAACTCAAGCCCTGAATTCAAGCTTCATGACAGACAAAAAGAAAGTCAGAATCGAAAATATTTCAATAAATTAAAAGAATGGGTTACATTTGCAAGATGTGGTTGGACAGGCTGAAAGCAATTTTTTTCAAATACAAGGACAGACAGGCAGGAAAATTCTAATTCCATATAGCACAGTTATGGAGTTATTGTGGAAAACTAGCTAAATGTGAGACTTCACATTCAGTTTATTTTTATAATTTAACCTAATAGTGAAATGTCTAGATAGAAACATAGACTATTGAAGTAAGAATCCTAAACATTGGCTGAGACTAACAGTTTTCAATGTGCTATTTAAAGCTTGGCTCACAGATATAATGTATGAATTACATGGGGTTAAAAATGATCATTTAAGTATTTATAACTTATTTCTTATGGCTCAAGATTCAGTAATTTTATCAGGTGAAAATGACACAGTAAACAATCCTTGTAATTTTGCAAGGAACATATGAAATGGCTTGAAGAAATTTCCTCAGATGTTACAGGTTCACATGGACCAGTTTCCTGGGGAGTACACCAGACAGGGGTATGCATAAATTGACTTGAGAAGATTTGGATTTTTCCAGGAGTCTAAAGTAGAGCCACTTCAGCCAGGACAAATAAATTCAGTGAGTTTTATAGTTAATACACAACAAACTATATCAACCACTAATCTTTGAGACCTTTCAAACAGGAGTTGTGAAATTCTCCTGAATGGAGAAGCAGAGGCCAGATATTTGATCATTTCAACCTCTGGCTGATGGAAAAATAGTTCAAAGCCAAACAACTACCAGTTGCTGCAGATTCAGTTAGTGAGAGTGAGGATGCAGATGAGGAAGAATGACTTTCTCATGGGAACAGTGCAGATGGAAACGAGAGAGATGCAGAAGTGCGAGGATATGGCCTTGTGCCAGTGCTCATGTCTATAATACTAGTTGTTCAAGAGGCTGAGATCTGACCATTACAACTCAAAGCTAGCGCAGGTGGGAAAGTCCATGAGACCCAAAAAAAAAAAAAAAAGAAAAGAAAAAAATCCAAAGATAAAGATGTAACTCAAGTGGTAGAGAGCCAACCTTGAGCAAAAACAACTATGGGATAGAAACCAGGCCCTGAGTTCAAGCCCCAATACTGGCAACATACACACACACACACAAACACGCACACACACACACACACACACACACAAACACGCACACACACACACACACACACACACACACACACACGCACACGTGCGCGCGCGTGCAAGGATGCTCTTGGTAATCCCAAAAGGTTGTCTCCCCACATCCAGGATACAGTCCTTTGATGATTTATGCAGTTTGGCCACTTTTGAGTTACAGGTCACTTTTATACACTGAAGCTGAGGACACAAAAAAGTAACATGGCTTTGCTTCTGACCAGTGAGTTAAAGGGAATGTGGCTAAAATACTGTGTCATGGAAATGATCTTTCCACAGTGCAGATACCTGGAGCCTGCAGTTTGCATGGATATATGGCATAACTGGCTATCCCACAAACATGCTAGGACACCAGACAAGGCATGTACACATCACTCCCCGACCCCCGCAAAATGGCAGGCCCATTTGCACTGTGTAGGACTCTAGTAACTGGTTTTCTCTTAAATAGTTCTGTTGGTAAAACAAATGAACAAAATAGGCAGCAACAGATTTCCTGCAGATGCACAGATACTCTGGTTTCTTATTCTTTTAAGTAGCAACTCTAGAGAAATTTATTTATGTATCTATATACATATGTATATATACTCACATATATATGCATACATACACATATTTTTTTCATTTAGGAAATGTGCTTCTTTTTGCAAACCCATGGACAGTATTGTTACCTTTTTTAAAGGCTCTTAATTGTGTTTATTTTAAATTGGACTTCAGTTCCAATAATACAATTTAATCAGTGGATGTAGGAGTTTAATGCCACTGTTATATTTGACTTCTGAATCAACATGCTCATTTTTAAAAATAGATGTAGTCCTTGAATAAAATGAATAGTCTGATTATTAAGAATGGACTTCATTTCTTGTGTGGCTTTCCTCAAATGGAAATATGCATCTCAGAAGTAATTATACAGGAAATCTTCCCTCGCCCCACATATCCGCTCATCCCTAAAATAAAATAAAATAAAATTTTTTCAAGTGCTTCCAAAAGGAAGGAGACACATCTTTGTCCCTCCGCTCAAGCTTCTGCCAAAAGACAAATGTCAAATTAAATGGACAAGACAAAATAGAATTGTCTTTATTAGGAGCTAGCTGCTTTGTCCTGCAGGGTGTGGGTGTGAGCTCACAGGGACGGAGATCGATTCTTCATTGGGATTCACATTTTGACCAGCAATGAGAGACCACAATTAGGTCGAACTTTGATCAATCTTCCTGCCAACAGATCTGGAATCACATTTTAAGCCTGATCTGTGCTCACATTCTTCTTTTCTTCCAGCACAAAAGCTTGGAACCACAGCATCACTGAAGCATCCTTGAAATCATTTGTGTTTCACTGGTGATGTGAGATATGACCATTCTTTCATTCCACAAACTCGATGGGCTTTTTCTCCACTGTCATCTAAGGAGAATTACTTAACCTTTTATGGCCTCTGTCTCTCATCTGCAGTCCTAGGGTTTTGAGACTATAATGAGTAGTTCCAAAATTTTATTGTGCTTAATCATAGCCTACAAGCTTGTTAAAAGTACATTTTCCTCGGCACTGCCACCTGTGATTTTGGCTCAGTGGATCTGGGGTGGGGCTCTAGTGTTTGCATTCTTCACAAGCTCCCAACAGGATTCTGATAAAATCAGAGCTCCGCTTAAGGTGATTTCTGAAGTTCTTTCCAAATTCTAGTCATTCTAAAGATCAAATTGAATTACATATAATTCCATTGGTCAAGCAATACAGATGAGGTAGCCAAGAAGGTAACAATAATTAAATAGCTACTGTTCATTGATCATTTGGGGCTATTTTAAAGCCATAGAATTTTATTCTTTCATAATTTTAGGAGTCTAAATTCAAAGTACTGATAATGTTATTTCCTCCTGAAACTTCTACAGGTTAATCTATCCATGGCTTTTTTAGTCTAATGACTCTATAGGTAATCCTTGGCCTATCTTGACGTTATTGAGAATTTTTTTGCTTATTAAAATCTAGCTTTATTTTATTTACATTTATCTATATTACAATATAATCTTTGTTGATGAAGCTTTCTTTTGAGACATTTAGAAGTATTGACTCATTGGGCCTCACACAGTATGAGAAAGACAGTATTAAATGTCGTGATGAGCATGAAAGTCATTTGGTCAGCTATGGACAGAAGGCCTCGAGGAATAAGTAGGCACTTGCTTGCCTGGAAAGGGCACTGAAGTAGAGGGAATAGAAGGAACAAATGTCCTATCATTAAAACGCACAAGATCTTTTAGGAGAAGATCACAAGGGCTCAATAGCTAGGAGCATATAATCATGTAAAATGATGCTTATCTAAATGAACTCCAAGAAATGGAAATAAGAGGGGTTTTTTAATTTTACTTTTTGTGATGTTTTTCCTCATTTCTTCCTGCTTTTCGTCTGTTTTTGATTTCTGTAACTTTTTTCTTGTACATAAGTTTATCTGGTTTGGAGAAGGTAAGGGGAAGCCCAGAAATTGTGGGACAAAGGATGAACCAATTCAGGAGTGAAACTCACTAGACATCATGTTGAAAATGTACTATACAACTTGAGGAGGAGGTTGGGAGGGAAAAACCTGGAAGAAAATGAGGGTAGAGGTGACACTGTTCAAAAACAAATGTATTCATTACCTGACTTATATAACTGCAACCTCTCTGTACATCAGCTTTACAATAAAAATAGATAAACTAATTAATTTTTTAAAACAAAACCATAAAAATTCATGATATTCATGACTATCAAATGTCTAATTTGTTTCACTTAACATGATATCATCCAAGTTCATTTACATTGTCATAATGATCAGTCCCCTTTTCTGGCTCGGTAGAATTTCACTATGCATATATGCCATGAACTCTTATTATTCTGAGGGTAGATTCCTTGGCTATTTTCCTAAGCTGGCTTTTGCAATAGTGTTTCAATGAACATGGGAGTGAGCCTGTCTCTTTCACCATGAATTCTCTAAATCCCCTAAAGCCAGGTAGAGAAAGAAAATAGTGAATTATCTAATTTATATATGAAATTTATACATGAACAAATTGAACTTACCTGTAGGAAGGAGGATAGTGGTTACCACAGACTAGAGAAGACTGTTGGATGGGGGAAAGACTGATTTTGTACAAAGGCTACAAAGTTTCAGATAGAAGAAATAAGCTTCAGTGGTTTATTGCATTGAATGATCACTATAATAAATAATAAAATAAATAAATTGTGTATTTTGTGGTTGTGAAAAAGTATTTCAAATATTTTCACCACAAGAAAATAAGTGTTTGAGGGGGGATGGGGAGGATTGGGTTGGGGGAGGCGGGGGGGGGGGGGGGGGAGGATGGAAAGGGATGGGAAGGGGAAACAAAGGAGGAGCTACAATGCTTGATAAGAAATGTACTCGTTATCTTGCCCATGTAATTGTAACTCCTCTGTATGGTATTCTCACAATAAAATTTAAAAACAAAAACAAAAAAAAAGAAAATAAGTGTTTGAGATGTTCAATTTATTAGCCTGATTTAATCATTCTACATTGTAAACATTACATGAAGCCCTGTAGATAGATTAATTGTTGGAAATGAATAATACTGGATTTGAATTCAAGACTTCATACTTGCTCAACTTGATTGTCTGGTGCTCTACCACTTGAACCATGTCTCCAGACCTACATTCTGTTGATTATTTTGATTTTGGAGATGAAGTCTCACAGACTTTTCTGTGCATGCTTGCTTTGAATTGCATTCCTCTAGACAGATCTGAGTCTTCTTAGTAGCTAGGATTATAGGCATCAGCTACTGGTGCCCATCTAAAATGGTTTTCTTGAAGAATAGAACTTGCTCCAGGGCCTGAAGCCTGAGTCCCTTTGGGGAATGTGAGAGGTAATGAGGAGTATTTAGATATGATGCTGAAAAGGTAGTTCACAGAGTGGTTCATGGAAAAATGTAGATGTTAGGGAATTTAAACTTACTAAATTTTCTTTTTTTATTTTTAATTTTTGTTCTGCAGTCAAACAAGGATGAAATGTCCAGTTGTGTTTTTAATGAACATTTTATTTGTAAACTGTTAATTCTACTCTTAGTAGGTGCTGTCCCTCATCTCTTCAGCTCAAGGCTAGTGCCCTACCACTTGAGCCACAGTGTCACTTCCAGTTTTCTGGTGGTTTATTGAAGATAAGAGTCTCAGAGACTTTCCTGCCTGGGCTGGCATTGAACCGTGATCCTCAGATCTCAGCCTCCTGAGTAGCTAGGATTACAGGCATGAGCTACCAGCGCCCGGCTCTACTCTTAGAATTTTAAATTCATAAACAGAAATGGGCATTAGGAGGTAATGTACAATGGCTAGGCACCAATGGCTCATGCCTCTAATCCTACGAGGGAGGCTGAGATCTGAAGATAGAGGTTTGAAGCTAGCCAGACCAGGAAAGTCTATGAGACTCTTATCTCCAACTAACCACCAAAAAGCTGGAAGTGGCTCAAATGGTAGCGTACCAGCCTTGAGCAAAAAAGAGAGTGTCCAGGTCTTGAGTTCAAGCCCCAGTACCAGTACCAGCACAAAGAAAAGATATATACAAGGTAATCCATTACAGGATTACTTACGACAGATGTTTCAGTAACAACAATGTGGTCAACAATAAGAGTCTTGCAATAAATCTTCACATTTTACATATTAAGGAACATAAATTTAGCCATTAAAATGTCTTAGAAAAATAGTTATTGTCAGGAAAGAGTTCATGATACAGTTAGCATTTTAATGCAGGTTATCAATCAACATATGTGATATAATTTGTAAAATATATATAAATACAGTCATGAATGTATGTTGTAAAGTAAGAAATGGGCAAGGTTCTCATAGCAAGTTGTATGATGATGCATAAATTTCTCTTTTGCCTTAGGCTTCTTAGACTGCTGTAACAAAATGTAGTAGTCTGCAGGGCTTATAAACAAGTCTAAGGAGCTCTCCTCAGCTAGCCTGGAATTCTAGATGTATCTGTTAAGTATATCAGTGTGTGAGGGAGAGTGAAGATCTTTCTTTCAGATAGTAGAATCTTTGGTGATGTAAAGCCTGGGGCTTTTTGTTTGGGTGCTGGTACCTGTGCATGCTCTCCAAAGTGTCTCTGTAATGCTACCCAAGAGTAGCAGGTAGAAATATAATCAAAATGCAAATCCATGCAGTGTTTATTATGAGTCATATAATATCGACTGTGCCCTCCGTGATGTAGATAACATCATTATTCCCATTTTACCCAAAAAATACACAGATATGGGGAGGAGGTAGTTAGAAACTTAGCTTTGGTGATCCATAATTGTGCTTGAGATCACTGTGTAGCACTATGTTAATAAACATCTTACCGACTTCTACTTCAATATCAATATTTCCATTTTCCTGAAAAAGACACTGTGGCTTGCTCAGAAAATATGGACTATCTAAAGGGAGAATTACCAAGTGGGAAGAAGGCACCATGCCCGTAGCGTTACTTCCTGCTATTTCCTTCCCAACTACTGCTTCCTTTTTTGGGCCATCATGATAGGATTGCTTCAGCTCTGAAAAGCAGGCCCAGAAACAGATGGAAAATCATCTTAACCCAAGCCCTGGTGACTCATGCCTATATTCCTAGCTACTCAAGAGTCTCAGATCACAGAATTATGGTTTGAAGGTAGCCAAAGCCAATGAATCCTTTGGATTCTTATGTCTAATTAACCAGCAAAAAGCTGGAAGTGGAAGTGTGGCTCCAGTAGTAGATCACCAGCCTTAAGTGAAATAAAAAAAGCTAGGGGAAAAGCCTAAGGCCCTAAATTCAAACCTTAGTACCACATTAAAAAAAAAAAAGAAAGAAAATCATCAAGATGACTCTCCTAAATCTCAGGCAAGGACAGAAACAGTGAATCCAGACTTTAATGGTCAATCATGGTTTGACATTAGACAAGTTTTGTAATTTCCCAAAACCTCATTTTCTGCATCTGTAAAATGAATATTACAATGGTATTTACATCAGAATTAGGATGAGCACTGACATCATTCTTCTAAAATACTCAAGAAATTAACCATAACAGTAATAAGGACATTAGTTTTAAAGAAATCTATGGCTAGACCAGTAACAAATGATACTCCATGAATCAGTTATTCCTTGAAAAAAATAAGCTATATAATAAGGAAAAGGGATAGTAAAGCAAAACAAATTGATGGAAACAAAATTAAACAGGATTTTTTAGTGTAGGCCTCTTCTGTGCCTTGAATAGCCACAGTATTGCTGGCAAAGCTATAGAGGTTGATGTAGAAGGGAGGTTTTCTGAAACTCCTGTACACATTTGTATCTTCTGAAGACTCAGCAAATCTTGAGGATCTGGGGAATAGTATGTACTGAAAAAACATACTGAATATCACAGGGTATTCAGCAAACTGTGGAATTCTTTCTCACAGCGTGCTGTCCACTTCCCCATCAGAGCCTTTTGCTAAAAAGAGAAAGTGGTATATTCTGTTGTCTCTTAATAATTCTCATAATATACCACACACTACTAAAGCCTACAGTTGTAGAAAAAAGTGGAGCTGATTCTAGTAGTGTTTGGTATGAAGTAAAATAGATTCACAAACTAACAAAAACAGCTGCAAGTATGAATTAGAAAACAGCAGTCGTGTATCTTGCCACACACTAAACCTGTCCCCTCGCCTCAGCATGGAATTTCTTCCCCACTCTGGGGCCTTTCCACCTCTCCTCAGCTGGTCAATTCCCGCACCTTCCTCTGGCTCACCAGAGGTACTACCTCCTTCAGGAAGCCCATTCTGCATAAGCTACCCCATAGACTTGCGATTTACCCCATCAGAGAGCCATTGCAAAATGTTTATATTTTTATACCCATAATTGGAGTTTTATTTTATTTTTTATTTTTTTGGTCCGGTCGTGAGGCCTGAACTCTGGGCCTGGGCGCTGTCCCTCAGCTCTTCAGCTCAAGGCTAGCGCTCTACCACTTGAGCCACAGCACCACTTCCGGCTTTTTTCTTTTTGCTTATGTGGTGCTGAGGAATCAAACCCAGGGCCTCAGGCATGCAAGGCAAGCGCTCTACCACTGAGCCACCTTCCCAGTCCCTGGAGTTTTATTTTTTGTGTGTTTTTTTTATTGTAAAATACTGTGCAGAGGGGACACAGTTACATGAGCAAGGTAATGAGTACATTTCCAATGGAGCATTGTTTCCTCCTTCTTTGTTTTTCCCCTACGATCCTTCCCTCCCACCTCTGCAACTATCCCCCCCTCCCCCGATCCACTCCGGCAAAGTTATAAAGTTCCTTTTCAACATACTGTCTTGTACATCTCATTGTTACAGTGGGTCAACCTGTATCGCTATTTAAGCATTTTCGTTTTTTTCCCTTCCCCTCCCTGAATTAGAGGCGTGTATATACAAGATGCAGAGCACCGACAACAAATACAGTGAAAACTGGGGCTATACCTTGGGGGAGGAACATACAAAGAAACCAAAAAAAAAAAAAAATCACATGGTACATTATAAATACGTTAGAAACAATAGCAAGAAAGAAAAAAAAATTTGTGTCCCTATCTTGAGGTTTGTTTCGCTTAATATCATCTTATATGGTCATATGTACATAGCTTTTGGCCTTTCCTACTTGTTTTACACATGTACTAGTTATTGCAAATAAGAGAAAACATGGGACCTATGTTTCTTTGGGCCTGGCTTACTTCACTTAGTATAATTTTTTTCCAAGTCTTTCCATTTCCTAACAAATGGGGTGATGTCTCATTCTTGCTGATGGAGGCACAGAATTCCATTGTGTGTGTGTGTGTGTGTGTGTGTGTGTGTGTGTGTGTGTGTGTGTGTGTGTGTGTGTGCGTGTGTGTGTGTGTATAAAGAAAATGTGATATATATGGATATATCACATTTTCTTGATCCATTCATCTACTGCAAGGCATCTGTATTGGTTCCATATCTTAGCTATGGCAAATTATGCTGCGATAAACATAGTTGTGCTGGTAGCTTTAGTATGGTCTTGTTTGTGATCATTCGGTAAATGCCTCAAAAGTGGGATTGCTGGGTCATAGGGGAACTCTCTGTGAGGTCTTTTGAGGAACTTCCATACTGCTTTCCAAAGTGGTTGAACAAGTTTACACTCCCACCAACAATGCAGTAGGGTTCCTTTCTGTCCACATCCTCTCCAACATCTGTTGTTATTAGATTTATTGATTATAGCCATTCTAACTGGGGTGAGGTGGAATCTCAATGTTGTTTTGATATACATTTCTTTTATAGCTAGAGAAGTTGAGCATTTCTTCATGTGTCTATTGGCCATTCTTATTTCCTCTTCAGAGAAGTTTGTCTTTAAGTCATTAGCCCACTTATTTATCAGGCATTTGCTTCTTTGAAGATTTGTTGTTGGGGGATTTAATTTTTTGAGTTCAAAGTATATTTTAGGTATGAGACCCTTGTGCATTATATGGCTAGTGAAGATTTTTCTCCCAGCCTGTGGGCTTTCTATTGATCTTGCTAGCTATGTCCGTTACCATGCAGAAGCTCTGCAGCTTCATGCAATCTCATTTGTCTAACCTTTGTTTGATTTGCTGTGTTTCCGGGTCTCTATTAAGAAAATTTTTGCCTGTGCCAAAGAGACCTAGGGTTTCTCCTATTCTATCTTGTAATGTTTTCAGAGTGTCTGTTTTGACTCCGAAATCTTTGATCCATTTGGAGTTGATTCTGGTGCAGGGTGATATATAAGGATCTAGCTTTAATTTTCTATAGGTGATTAACCAATTTTGCCAGCACCATTTACTGAAAAGGCTTTCTTCCATTCTACTTTTTTAGCTCCCTTATTGAAGATTAGGTGGCTATAGGTCTGTGGGTTCATTTTCAGATCTATTGCATTGGTCCTCAGGTCTGTTCTTGTGCCAATGCCAAGCTGTTTTGATTCCTATGGTTTTGTAGTAGAGTTTGAAATTTGATATTGATATTCCTCCAGCACTATGCTTTCTATTAAGGATTGTTTTTGCTATTTGAGGTCTTTTATTGTTCCACATGAATTTTTGGATTGCTTCTTCTATTTCACTGTAGAATAAGGTTGGAATATTGATAGGTATTGCATTGAATTTGTAGATAGCCTTTAGAAGAGTTGCCATTTTCATGATATTGATCCTTCCAATCCAGGAGCATGTGAGGTTTTTCCACTTCCTAAGTTCTGTTTTGATTTCCTTTTTCAGGTTTTTAAAGTTTACATTGTAGAGGTCCTTCACTTCTTTAGTTAACTCCTAGCTATTTTATTTTTTGTGGAGCTATTACAAAAGGAGTTGCTTTCTTAATTTCAGTCGCACTCTTCTCATAGTTGGCATACAGAAAAACCATTGATTTTTGAGGGTTAATTTTATACCCTGCTACTTTGCCGAAGTTTCTACTCAGCTCGAGTAATTTGGGAGTGGAGTCCGTGGGATTCTTTAAATACAAGATCATGTTATCTGCAAAGAGGGAGATTTACTTCATCTTCCTTATTTGGATCCCCTTTATTTTTGCATCTTGTCTTATTGCTGCAGCTAAGCGTTCTAATACTAAATTGAAGTGGAAAGACTGGACATCCTTGTTCCTGTCAACTCTTTTTGTTGTTGTTGTTTGTTTGATTTGGTTTAGTTTTGGTGCTAGTCCTGAGATTTCAACTCAGGGACTGAACACTATCCCTCAGCTTTTTTTTTTTTTTTTTTTTTTTTTTGCCAGTGTGGGGCTTGAACTCAGGGCCTGAAGCTTCTCACTCAAGACTGTATCACTCAACCACTTGAGCCACAGCTCCACTTCCAGGATTTTTTTGCTACTTAATTCGACATAAGAGACTCATGGACATTCCTGACCAGGCTGGCTTTGAACTCTGACCCTTGTATCTCAGTCTCTTGAGTAGCTAGGATGACAATTGTGAGCCACTGGTACCTGGCTGAAACGCCAGCTCTCTATAGCACAACCAATAGCCTGTTTGCCATTGAGAGCCAAGGGGCTCACAGAGCACTTGGTATGGAGTCAGTGTCAAACAGATGTAAAAAGCTGAGTCTTTAACCAAAATGCAAGCAAGTCTTGGGGGAAGTTCTGAGAGTCCTACCTAACAGAATGAGGTGGAGGAACGCTCTGGGAATGGAAGCCTTCTGGGCAGGTACATGAAGGATGGACTCCAGGCTGCAGAAGAAGTTATACAAAGCAGTAAATATCCTTGTAACCCTAGGAAGTCAACATCCTGAAGATGTCAACTAGAGTTCTGATTTTCCTTACACTGCTTTGTTTACCTCAGTTCTGTGTGTAATCAGTTTAGCCTTATTTGAATGTCACCTAAGGCATGCTATTCAAGTCAACAACACTGCTTTGTGTGATTGGTAACTTTCTTTAGAAAACTGGGCAGGCTGAATCCTAAAAGCAGCCTCCAGATAACATGGAAGAAGTATGACTGAGCTTCCTTTGGAGTAGAATTATACATGATGAGCGCTGAAGCCTGGGGTGGTTTCTCAGGATGCCCAAGGCCAGTTCCCAGCATAAATGTGGTGCCGTCCTCTTTTGTTTCCTTTGTTTTTGTTAACCTCAACATCATCTACTTCATTTTCTAAGTTGAAATCTCTATGTTTGATTCTTCCCACTCCCAAACCATGCATCTAAAGGCTCACCAACTACTACTGATTTTATTTAAGTTCCATTGTAGCATTTTGTTTTGATGTTGAATTATTAAATAAATACATCCTCATAGGAAAATTAATAAGCAAAGAAATATAAAAGAAGAGGTAAGAGAGTCTCTGTTGATTCCAATGATAATCTTTTGTAGAGAATTTTTAACTATGAAATTTATATCTATAAGTTTCATTCCAGTTTTGTTGTTTTTTTCATGCCTACCCTTTATTCTCTTCCTCTCATTTACTATAACTTTACTTTAGGCTTTCACTTATCTATAATAAAGCATGTCCTGCCCCAAAGTGCATAAGTGATTTAGAGCAATTATGGAGCCTATCAGTAAATGCATGTAAACAGTTTCTTCTCTTCTTAGTATAAGGAGTATCATATAGTATACACTTAACTTCCATCATCAGGAATCTTTATCAGCCTTCATTTCCTATTATGTCATCCATTATCTCCTAGTATCCACATACATAACAACACATATGTAACAACCAGTCACTGTTGATGAATATCTCAAGACTTTTCAGATTTTTATCTTGTTTATATTTTTAAAATTTTATTGTAAGGTGATGTACAGTTGGGTTTCAGTTACATAAGTCAGATATTGACTACGTTTCCTTTTGAACAATGTCATCTCTTCCTTCATTCTCTCCCAGTTTTTCCCTTCATGCCTTTCCTCCCCAAGTTGTATAGTTCATTTCCAACATAGTGTCTAGTGGGTTTCACTGCTGAATTGGTTCACTCTTTGTCCCACCATTTCTGTGCTTTCCTTTCCCCTCCCCAAATCAGATAAACTTATACACAAGACAAAGGAACAGAAATCACAAACAGCGACAGAAGGAAATAAACCAAAGACAAAAGGAAAAGAAAAAAGAAGAAAAGAGAAGAAAAGGAAGGAAGGAAGGAAGGAAGGAAGGAAGGAAGGAAGGAAGGAAGGAAGGAAGGAAGGAAGGAAGGAAGGAAGGAAGGAAAAAAGAAAAAAAGAACTTCAAACAGTGCAATAAAAACTCTTGCTTTCATTTCTTGGAGTTCATTTCTATTGGGGGGAGTTGTTTTTGTTTTTTGTTTTTTGTCAGTTGTAAGGTCTGAACTCTGGTCCTGGGTGCTCTCCTTTGGCTCTTTAGCTCAAGGCAAGCGCTCTACCACTTGAGCCACAGTGCCACTTCTGACTTTTTCTGCTTTATGTGGTGCTGAGGAATCGAAACCAGGGCTTCATGCCACCTTCCCAGCCCTTCTTGGAGTTCATTTCTATAAGCATCATTTTATATGCCCATATGCACATAGTAATTGAGCCCTTGTGATCCTCTCTTAAGAATATCCTCCTTTGTTCTCATTATCTGCATGGTTAGACTACTGTTTAATTAATCATGTCCAGGTGTAATTATTTGTCTTTTACTATCCATTGGGTTTACTTGTTACAAATGAGGGAAAGCATGCAGCCTATGTTCTTTGGGTCTTGCTTACTTCCCTTAGTATAATTTTTTTTCAAGTCTTTCCATTTCCTTATGAATGGGGCAATGCCATTTTTTTTTCTGGTGAAAGCATCAAATTCTGTTGTGTATATATACCATTTATCCGTTCATCCACTGAGGAGCATCTACTGGGTTTATTCCATATCTTAGCTATAGTAAAAAATGCTGCAATGAACATGGTCATGCTTTAGTGTAGCCTAGTTTGTAGTCAATTAGATAAATGCCCAGGAGTGGGATTTCTGGACTTTTCCATTTTTAACTGGTGCAAACAGTACTAGTAAACTACCTTGTGCATGTGTATGTCATGCATGGTGTACCTAATCCATAGGATTCAATTCCTGGTGGTAGGACTTGAAGAGAAATTGCCAAGTTGTCTCCAGAAATTTACCGAAAACATTCCATCAGTAACCTAGCTCTAAGAGTTCTAGTATCTCCACCACCTTTAACCATTCCTTATTCTCTTCTGGGTGGCCTACAGAAATCCCATAGCTGATGGAACTGAAGAAGAAACTCAAATTAGAAGGATTCTGTGTCCCTCTGGCCACCAAGGAACTTCTTTGTGAAGATTTGGTTTGTTTTAAGGGTGGCTTTATACCTTAAAGAAAAAGAAAGAAAAAAATCCACAGGGCTACTATGTAGGTCTCACAAGAGGAATAGATTTCTTTCCTGTATTTCCAACCTAACCAACCACTTAAAAGACAGGGCCCATTCAGGGTTGGTGGAGCCATAGGGAACACATAGAGAATCTGCAATCAAATGGCCCCTTGGGAGAGCAATCTGTGTGCTTTTACCCACAGAGCAGCCAGTTTCATGGAGGATGTATGCAGGGCCCATTTGCAACTGCTTTGTACAAGGGGTGGGGGATGTTCATTCTCGTTTTGCAGGCTGGGGCAGGTGAAACGAGTGCGCCCATGTTGTACAACAGTATATTGGAGCTGCCCTTTATGCTACCTATTTCTTTCCCAGCTTTCACCCCTTTTGTGTGTTTTTAATGGGGATAAGTGTGAGATGTACTGGAGTGCAATCACATTGTGGGTCTTAAAAGGATCTCTGATGATAGAAAATATGTCAATTTATTATTTCCCTCAGGACAGAATAAAGTACAAAGGTTCAATAGATGATGAAGATAATACTTGGGCACTGTATAGCATTTTCCAACAAAAGATTTTAAGGTGATTTTCCTTTAAAAAATATACTTTAGTCCCATTTTGTAGGTGGGGAGACAAGAAGATTTTGTAGTGACTAAAATGTCCAGGGGTGGGACCATGTGTAGGGAAAGCATCTCTATGATCCTTTCCGAGCTTTTTCACTCCCTCTAGTGGAATTTGGTTCTTCACAGGACAATTTTGTACAGCAATAGCAATCACTGTCCTATTAAACGCCATCTTTTCGGGTCCCAAAGCCACAATTTCTTCAAATCTTCAACCTGACGCCCACATCTGTGATCAGAGCTATGGCAGGCACCACAGTCCCACTTTTCTTAAACACAATTAGCCCAGTAGTAGATGCTGGCTGCTCTTGCATGCAAGTAGTCTGCCATGCCGGGGAAGCGCGGCAAGGAGGTGGCCACTTCTTATTTGTCACGCGGGTCATTCATAATGAATCAACAAAGCATTGACAATAGTTTTCTTGTAAACTGAACAAACCTTATAAATGGTGTGTGGTCTTCCCCTCCCCCATGAATTAGTCCCTTTGTCCTGAAATGTGTGGTTAGCCAAGATATTCATTCTTCCTTGCTGGGAGAGTGGCAGAGTCTAGGGAGGCACCCGGAATGGAAGAAGTCGACATTTTATGCTTTGAGTCTTCTGTATCAGAGCTGAAACTAGTTCATCTGTACCTGGAGAAGTCAGAGACAAACAGGTGGAATGCATAGAAAAACTTTCTAGATTCACTGAGTGATCAATTTTAGGACATGATTGTGATAGCACCTCTCTTTTCATGACAGGAAATGAAGACTCTAGAAACGGGTTTTTAAATGCTTTGTATGGCTGCTTGAAATTCATTGTGTGATTGCCTGTTTTAAAAAAAAAAAAAAACCTAAATAAGGAGAGCTAAAGTACTTAGGGAACTAATTGCGTTAAGCTTCCTCCTCAGTGTACGCTGTTCTCTGCTGCTGAATAATCGGGGATATTGAGCAAGTGAATGAAAGACACAGTGTCTTACTTAAAGGAAATAGGCAAACATCACTCACGGCTGGATCTTCTTTGGCTCTTGAGATGGGAGGTGAGAGGAGGTAGTTCAGGGTGAAGCTCATCCTAGCTTAGAGCTCACAAAATCAACTTCATTATCTAAACACTGAAACAAAAGTTCACAGGATTTGAAAAGGGCAAATCTATGTAAAGTGTTGTTTGTTTTGTTTTTCTCAAATCTTGAAATGTTCAAGATTTGCTGCTTATCTTTATAAAAAGGGAAATAATGATGGCATAATTTTTGACATGTTGATACCAGGATAGATTGTGTGTTGGAATGTATATTTGATCAAATTGATAAATGGTTCTATGCAAAAAACTGTGTGATAGGTGAACTTGATTTTATGTATATTCTTACAGAAACATATCAAATCAGCAAACATCGATTTCATTTTACTTATAACTTCACCAAATGGCAAATTATTATTGAAGCACTCTGATGCATTTTTCTCCTTAAACAAGAATTGCTAAAATCATTGCTAACACATGAAAACAAGTCAATGATTGAGATCAAACAACCCCATGTAATATGTATATTCAATCCAGAATTGTTTTAGGGTCATTGTAGCTGTAGAGTTTTCAAATAAATTATTTGAATATAAAAGTGGATTATGTATTTCCCCTGTGGCTGGCCAAATGTCTTTTCAACAAAGGGTAAAATAAGAAGGATATTTTTTTTTGGTATAAAAGAGTGATCTTTTTAGTCATGCTTGGCTGCCTTTTCAGGACTGTCTCCATTTATAATGAGATATTCTTGAACTCATTTGAACCAGAAAGTTTAGTAAATTTGTAATACAATTTTACATAAAATAATCATAATTTGTTCAAAAAGATCAAGGCTAGAGCAAAGGGGAAATGGATTAATGATTGTTTTGATTTCTGGATGATAATTTTTAGTTGGCATCTATATTGACAACATCTAGATAAATTAAGTGCATACATTTATTTACTGTTATGTCATATTTCTTGGCTGTGCTCTTGGTTGTCCACTTAAAATATATTTACTACTCAAATTACAGTAGCATCTCAGCTGAAGCAGTCATAAAGACTCCATAAGAATAAACTTCTAAGTCATATTTTTCAGATTTCTTGACATTGAAAGTTTGGGGATGGTCCTTTTGGAATAGAAAGAGGATCTTTTTAAAAATAAATTTTAAAGCTCTGCTTGGAAGGAAATTTTACTTTATATATATGTAAATTTGTAAATATTAACTTTTTCCCTTTTCTAATTAACATGATAAAAATGCTGAGGATAGAAAAGCATAGTAGCACACACACACACACACACACACACAGAATCTTTTTGAAAATTGAAAATAAATTTTTACCTGAATATAATGTATAATTTCATATTCTTTTGACAGTTTTAAAAGCTTATTTTTTTTTTGCATTTACAAACAGAAAAATCAACTCACGGACTACCTGATCTTAAAACTCCATCCCATATCACTTATTTCCAGTTTTCTCTATTTTTACTTTGAACACATCACTCTCTTTAAATTTGTACTTCCCTCAAACCCCAGGTCTTTTTTAACTACTTTACAACAAATGTCTTTTTTTTTCTATTCTTTGCCTTCCTCTGATTTTTTATTTTCAGCAAATGATGTGTCATACCACTCCTGAAATTGACCATTCTTTTCAGAAAAGATTTTTTTTTCTTTTTGGCCTGGGGTGCAACACTGAAAAAGTCACTACACTAAAATGAGTTACTTCATTTCCAAGTAGAAACAATAGTGTTTTCATGCCTGCACTTATTATTATTCTGAGAATGTACTAATTTGTTACATCCAAGATGACGGTTCGTTGGGTCTGTGAAAGGGGCAATGTGCCAACTACTGCAGGGCAGTAAAAGGACTTCTTTCACGGCAAGTAGTGGGACAGAGAGGGGCCGCGGTCCTTGTGGGGATCAGGAGACACGGTGCCAGTGGAGTCTTTCCAGTGTCAGGCTCTCCTGAGCTGGATTCTGAATCAAGAAAAAACAGTGATTTTCCAAAATGTCAGCCTGGGCAGCCAGGAGTTTGCAACTCTAAAGCGCAAACTGAAAATATTTTGTCCCCAAAGGCACTGGCTGGTGTGTAGCAGAACCAGCAGAACATTATTACCTTTGGTATTAAGCTTAGATAATTGTCTGCTTACCTTGATCCGATAATAGCAAAACCCAAGAGATGGAGGAGATATTGATGTACATCTATCTATCTATCTATCTATCTATCTATCTATCTATCTATCTATCTATATCTATCTATCTATTATAGATATCTATCTATAATAGATCTATAATCTATAATAGATAGATATAGACAAAATAAAACTATCTATCTCTATATGTTGTATGTATATAGATATAGATATATTACAAAATAAAACTGCATGATAGAATTCTCTATATTACTATGGGTTTTTTATTGTTCTCTCTCCTATTAAATTTGAATGATAATGAAGTTTGATTCTATACTTTTATTCGGCTCTAAACCAGGGTGGTCTCATAATTTTGTTTTACATGCATGACATTGCTTAAGGTCATTAGTTGTAAATCATGGTATAAAAAGGCTGAAAATATATTCAGTTACTTTGTAGTTTCCGAATGCACATTTAAGGGCTGCTATGAAAAGTTGAGGCCTACATGGCAGATTTTCTGGCACTGAATGGTCAATTTAGTGCTGTAGATTAGTGAATCCAACAGTAAGTGGAAAGAGACTATAATCATGCTTTGATATGCCCTCTGTTGAGGCATATCCTCACTGATCCACTTTCTGTTATTGTAATATTTTCCTTTGCTCTCTGGCAAAATGTTCTCTCTGTTTTTAAGAATATAAAACCCTGGTTGGGGGAGGGGGCCTGATCGGTTTGTAGAATAATTTTCATCTGCTTTGGTCCCACTTGATAAATAAAAAACAGATTTGCACAAATAGGTTGAATTTTATTTCAGTTCATAAGAGTCTTCCTTTTGAGAACATGTGTTTTTGTTCACTATTTTGTCAAGTTTTCTTTTAAGGTAAAGTTTATTTTTTTTAAGATAAAGTTTAATACATGCCTCTTTTTATTTTAGAGGGGAGTATACATTTAAATACCAACCATAATAAAAAATATTATTTTATCTACTGCTTAAAAGAGGTCATAAATTGTGACTTACCTAAACTTGGTGTTTTGGAGTCACATTTCATTTTGTAATCTATTCATACTCCTAAGGAAGGAAAACTAATTCTGCCTTTTGTATGGATTGTGTTACTAATTTGATCTTCTTGACCACTTTTACTTCAAAAATTAAGGGACGTATAGATACATTTTTTTTATTTTCAAATGGAAGGAAATTGGCTGAATGAATGATGAGGACAACCGAAAGTTGGGATGATTTAAAAAAATAAAAACAAAATACACCATTGTAACAGATTTTTAAATGAAGAAGGTTATCAAGAGGACTGCTAATTTTTGCCTTTCCAAAATGTTGGATATTTAACCCTCTGAATAATTAAATATTTGTAATAAAGCAGTTAATTCAAGCAGTTTATTGCTGTAATTTGCAAAAGTACATTGAGCGGCTTTCTTTTCAGCTCACTGATGGAGGAACAAACATTTCTTTAATAAGACTACAGCACATTCTAATTTTGTTGCAAAAGCTTAGATAAGGATCAGGCCCCCTCTGAATCACTGCATTGACCTCTGACATTGAAAGTGCTGAAGCTCTTTGGCAAAAGAAGAGTTAGACATTCATTATTATGCACAGGCCTTCCCAGTTCTAAAGGGGCTCTGTGCTTTCTCTCAGATAGACTTTGTTTGTTGGAAATGAGAACTGTATTTTGGCAGCAAAGGACTAGAACTGAAGCTACTCTGCAGGCAGACTCATTATGACATAATCCTTCATTAATCCTCATTCTCTATTAATAGATCATGCAGAAGTTTTTGCTTTAGTTGATCATCTTCATCAAGGAGCCACGGAAAAGCATTACCGGTAAAATGACCACCTCTGGTTTTAAGGAGGCTGGCTTATATCCATCTTTATTAGTGGCAAAGATTAATGGTTGGAAATAATCTCTTGGACTTCCCATGGCATACAAACGACAGTATGAATACCTAAAACTGTGATGGAACTAGAGTTTGATAATTGAAAGGGTAAAACTCACCTGGAAAGAAAACACAGCACTTAACACTAAATATGAAAGATTCGTCAGGCTAAAATTCCTCTCTGGTGATAAAGGTGTTGTCGGTATAGAAGGGTGGGAGTAATAGCTAAACACAAGTTCCCACATTGCTTTAAAAAACAAGTTTCTGTGCAAGATATGATTGTTGTTGTCACTGATCAGGTTGAATCAGTTGGGGGCAGGGGTATCTCCTTTCAAAAGCTGTACATCCTTTTGTTTTTCTGCATAGATCAGAGAAGAAGCTTCAATTCCCCTAATCAGATAGTCATGATAATCCTTTACAGAATTTTAAAACTGGTATAACAATGTACTTAGAGAAAATGAACAAATAAGCTTCCTTGAAGTTTTTCTAGGTTTTATGTAACTGTATCCTGCCCTCCAGGTCCTGGTGATCTGTAAGTCACTATTTCACATCTGGACCAGTAGTTCATCCCGACCACCCACCTGCCCACCACCCTGAGCAGCACAGCTTCTGCATGCCTGACTTTTATTATGGCTGTACTAAGTCTTGGATGCAACTTTTTATTCAGAGATACGAAAAGCTTCATTGGAAAGTGTAGTTTAGGAACATGAGGAGGAGAACTCAATAACATTTCTTTCATCTTTACTTACAGGATTGAACATTACACTATAAAGTGCATTCAATGGGGAGATCGTTTACTTATGGTAGAAACACTTTTTCTAGGGCAGGCAGGTAATTGATCCAGAAATAATATTTTCTTAGTGTTGAATGGAGATTGTGCTTCCATTGGAACTGGATGGCAGGCCCTGATTAATTTCTTATAGTGTCACTGAAATCTTAGAAGATATTCATGCTACAAAACACTTAGAGAAACATATTTTTATGTTGTCTTGAACATACTTGCTGATACAGGAGTTTGACTTAGGGCCATCCCCTCACATTCAGCTTTCTTGCTTGTAGCCGATGTTCTACCAAATGAGATACCCCTCTAGTCTGGCTTTTTGCTCGTTAATTGAAAATGGAGTCTCAGAGTTTTCTGTCTGGGCTGAGTTCAAATTGCAGGTCTTGGCCTCCTTAGTAGCTTGGATTGTGGGTGTGAGCCACTGGCATCTAGTTTGCACATACATTTGAGCTGAATAAAACTCAAGTGAAAGAAATCATATGTGAACACAGTGTAAGTATCTTAATCTGGCTTCTAATTCAAGCCTTCTCATTTCTGAAAGCTTTTGTTTATAATCTACAGTAAAGAGAACTGAATTGTATTGAACACCTTTTACACAGCCATTTCACATAACAGATCTGAGTTAATTCCAATGATTATAATCTAAGTCAAGGGAAAGAGAATCACCATGGAACTTCAAGGGACAAGCTAAGCTACATTTACCAAAAATCAGACAGATTCCAGCATAGTTTTCAAGTTAACTGTGCTGGAATCTGTGTTTGTAAATGGTTTGAGAGCAGTACACATGAGGCCTGGCAGATTGAACTTTTGTTGATCAAAAGTGGATGTAAGTGCCTGTAGACTGTATATACAAAATATTTGCTTTTCATGGAAAGACTTGGAAAAAATCATATTAAGTGAGGTGCACCAGACCCAAAGAAACATAGGTTCCATGGTTTCCCTCATTTGTAATAAATAGTATATGTCTAAGATAATCCTAGCAGATGAGTGGAATAGCTCAATAGCTATGTACATATGACCACATAAGATGATGCTAAGTGACATGAACCCCAAGACAGGGACACAAAAGATTTCTTTGTTGTTGTTGTTTTTAATGTACTATGTGATGCTTTTTTCTTTTGTATTTTCCCCCTATGGTTGATCCCCTGTTGTCACTGTATTTGATTTTGGTACCCTGGTATTGTATATATTTATCTGAATTGGAGAAGGGAAGAGGAACAACAAAATGGTGAGACCAAGGACAAAGGGTGAACCAATGCAACAGCAATACTTACAAGACGATAGGTTGGAAATAATCTGTACAACTGGGGAGGGGGCGTTGGAAGGGAGGGAAAGTGGGAGAAAATGGAGGGGGCAACAAGTCTGACAACAAATGTACTCACTACCTTACTTATATAACTGTAACCCCTCTGTACATCACCTTGACAATAAAAATTTTTAAAAATATTTGCTTTTCAAAAGGGTGCCTTTACAATAGCACATTATTAAAAGTCTACCAACTAATCTTGCAAGCATGCATGGTTCAAGTGTTAGAGGACCAGCCTCAGCTGGAGCAACCTGAGCGAGCACGAGGTCCACAGTTTAAACTCCAGTGTGGAAAAATAGAAAAAAATTCCACCAAATAAAAACTTGGAAGCCACTTGGCCAAAGGCAATCAATTCCTTCATGGTGGACAGCTTTTCAGAAATATTTAGCTTGACCTTCTTTATTTGCTTTAATCTGACATTGTGGTTGGTACTGATACGGGACAGTTTGTAATGGCCACCAGTGCCCTTATTTAGTGGCACAGAGCTCCTTAATCAGAAGTGTTCTTCCTCTATAATATATTCCCACTGGTGCTATAATAAATTCCCATACAGTTAGTGACTTAGATTAATCCCACCAATCACTGGAGGCTTACAGCTTGATCCTAGCTACTCAGGAGACTGAGATCTCAGGACTGGGGCTTAAAGTCAGCCTGCACAGAAGAGTCCATGAGACTTGTATCTCTAATTAACCACCTTAAAAGTGAGCCAGAAGTGGAGCTGTGGCTCAAATAGTGGAGTGCTAACCTTGAGCACAAAAGCTCAGGGATAGCACCCAGGTCCTGAGTGCAAGCCGAAGACTGGCACAAACAAACAGAAACAAATTAACCTAGTATAGGGGATACTTTCAGTATTTGTAATGAGAGCCCATCTCAAAAACAATAACAAAAAGAAACAAAAAAACCATGAATACATTATTTTACTGTTCTGAAAATCACGACATCCAAAAACAGATTTCCAGGTCTGTGGTCCTAAATAGGCTCTTAGTCTTTTCAGCTTTCAGAATCTGCATATATCCTTTGGCTCATGGCCCTTTTTTCTAACTTCAATCAGACTCAATAAGCAGCACAGTGTCTTCACATTTCTTTCCTTCTGTCTCTCAGCTTCCACTGCCATTCACTCTGACTTCTGCATCACACTCAAGAGAACAGCTATGATTTGACTTTGTTAGGATACATAGATAATCCAGGATAAATTTCCCTCACTAAAGATCTTTAATTTGATCACTTCTCCAAAGTTCTGGAGATTAAGGTGCAGACATTCTGCCTATCATATCCACTAACCCTCAGGAAAGAACAAAGAACCATTTTCCATTTCCCCAGCCATCAAACAGTGCTATTTATGATCAGTGGTTCTCCACCTTGGCTCAAAGGCTCTTTTAAATCTGAATGCCCCAGACCAATTACATCAAATTTCTGGAGCTGAATCATAAGACATCAGCTATTTCTGAAACTCCCCGGATGATTCTAATGTGCAAACCAACATTGAGAACCACTCATTTAGACACACTCTTATTTTGAAAGGCCTACTGAAATCTGTGAATATGATTGGGATCTGTGAAAATGTTTCAGTTTCAACCAGCCATTTCAAATTTCATTGAGAGTTAGATGTGAATGCCTAAGATAATGTATATTTTAATGACATAATATTTAATAGTTTAGATGAGGGTTAAGGTACTATAACCAAAAGATTAAGGTGAAGACTTCCCTTTTAAAATATTAATCAGTAGATATATTTTTGGATGTACTTTTAAAAAAAATTCCTAGAGAAGTGTAAATTCAACTCAATAGCTCACATCTTGCTTCAAATGTAAATCAATGATACTGAACGTAACCCAGTGTTCTGGGCTTAGCTTATATAGAAATAGCTTAAGGAATGTGGGAAATGCTGGATATATACTCAGTTACTGGATTTCATAGAGAATTTCACATAGCTTTTGGAAACAATGAACAAATCATTTGAATTAAAACTGGCCTCCAGAGAGCCAGATGTCGCCAGCTCATGCCAATCCAAGCTAATGAGGACTAAGGATCGAGGTTAGAAGCCAGCCTAGGCAGACAAAATCCTCGAGACTCTTATCTCCAATTAACCAGTAAAAAGCCAGAACTGGAAGCATGTCTCAAGTGGTAGAGAGCCAGCCATAAGCAAAAAAGCCAAGAAACAGTGACAGACACTGGGTTCAAGCTCCTGGTACCTGAACAAAAACTGCTCCTCTACTTGAAAAGTTGGCTTTGTTCTATGTCATTTGTTTGATTTTTTTGTTAATATGTAAAAAAAAAGTAATGTTTATTACTAATACATTTTACCTTATTAAAATAATACAGCCTAAAAATACCAAATTGCTCAACTATGTTGTGTATTGGGCAAAAGAATATATTCATTAGAATTTTAGATGAACTACTTCGATAAAAAATGCAGTTGCTGCCGGGCGCCGGTGGCTCACGCCTGTAATTCTAGCTACTCAAGAGGCTGAGATCTGAGAATCGCGGTTCAAAGCCAGCCCGGGCAGGAAAGACCGTGAGACTCCTATCTCCAATAAACCACTAGAAAACCGGAAGTGGTGCTGTAGCTCAAGTGGTAGGTAGAGCGCTCACCTTGAGCTGAAGAGCTAGCTGAGGGACAGCGCCCAGGCCCAGAGTTCAAGCCCCACGACCGACAAAAAAAAAAAAAAATGCAGTTACCATAACTAGTAGCTACTACTAAACACTTTAAACACATTATCCCTATTTAATTTTCATAAAAATTGTTTGGTATGAGTAATAATTCACTTTTCTGAGGTGAGAAAATTGAGTACTAGAGAAATTTACTAACTCTATAAAAATCGTATAAGATGACAGAACCAGGAGGCATATCTAAATGTGATCTTTAAAGGTACCCTGGATGACTCCAGTTCAAATATGCATGTTTTAACTAACTTTAAAGTATTTTTGATTCACAGAGCTTTTCATAATTTGCAAAAAAAAAATGCTCCTAGACTAAAAGAAAATAATGAGCATAACCCAAAGTTTTATGGTCAGGTTGGTTTGCAGGACATACAAAATTGAATGAGAAATTTTGCTATGTAACAGACATTGTCAGCTGAGCACCACTAGGTCATGCCTATAATTCTAGCCACTCATGAAGCTGAGATCTGAAGATTACAGTTCAAAGCCAGCCCAGGCAGAAAAATCAGCAAGACTTTACTCTCAATTAATCAGCAAAATGCCAGAGTAGAGGCAGAGCTCAAAGCTGTGAACAAAGCAGCTGATCAAGAGCACAAAGACCCTGAGTTCTAGCCCCAGCACTGACGCGCATGCACACACACACACACACACACACACGGGTATACACACACACACACACACACACACACACGTACTGGCACAAACACAAGAGAAAGAAATTTTTCAATAAATCTAAAAGTTATTTTTTATGAATCAGTGTTTCTCAAATTGATATTTGAGTGGAAAGATGAGATTTCTTGCTTAGATGCTTCCTGAATCCCATTTTATAGTATCTGAAGCAAACTCTCCAGGGTCAAGGCCTGGGAAATCTGAATTTTTTTAAACAAAATGATACAGGTGGACCCATTGCAACAATGAGAGGTACAAGTCATTATGTCAAAAACGAACTTTACAACTTTGGGGGGGGGGGAGGAGGGTTAGGTGGGGAGTCGGGGGTAGGATGGAATGGGAAGGGAAACAAAGGAGGCTACAATGCTTGATAAGAAATGTACTTATTAATTATCTTGCTCATGTAATTGTAACCCCTCTGTACAGTATTTTCACAATAAAAATAAATACAACAAAATGATCAGGTTACTTGTGATAGATATAAATACTATTTGTGCAAAATTTACATTCTGAAATCAGTGCTCTTTTTAATGCTTTTAAGCAGATAATGCAAATCTCCAGAGAAATAGGAAAACAATAGTGATGTGACCCCAGATTCTGTTTTCCTCAGTCACTAAGTATTTGCATTAATCTCCTCAAGCCCCTCTTGTCAATCATCAGACATTCACTGAGCTTCCCACGGGTGCCATCACTGTGTCACCTGAGACACGTGACTACTGTCCACTGATTAGAAGACTGGTTCTCCTGCATCCCCCAACTCTTGCAGACTGAAAAGTCCTGTTATGAAGAAGTTGCCTGGGCTGGATGCCAAGGCTTCATGTCTGTAATCCTAGCCACTCAGGAGGATCACAGTTCAAAGCCAGCCAGGACAGACAAATCAGAAACTCTTATCTCTACCTAACCCATAAAAAGCTGGGAATTGAGGTGTGGCCAAAGTGGTAAAAATGCAAGCAAATATTCAAAGCCCTAAGTCCAAGCCCCAGTACTAGCACAAAAAAAAAAAAAAAATAGCAAGCAAGCTGGGCACAAATGGCTCATCCTGTAATCCTAACTATTCAGGAGGCTGAAATCTGAAGATTGCAGTTCAAAGCCAGCCCAGGTAGAAAAGTCCCCATAAGACTCAAATCTCTAATTAACCACTCAAAAACAGGAAGTAGCACTGTGGCTAAAGTGGAAAAGTGCTACCCTTGAGCACAAAGAAGCTCAGGAATAGCGCCCAGGCCCTGAGTTCAAGCCTCATAGCAGACAATAAATAAATAAATAAGCTTTCTGGGTATTGTTTAATCCAACATTTTATAAATATATTTATCCAACAGTAAATATATTTTAAATAATATCATGCAGTAATAGATAAGTATATTTATACATTTTGAGGCTTCATTAGTTCCTTAATATTTTTCAAATCACCATTGCCAAAGAGATAAAGGATTAAAATCATCTAGCAAATTATGTCTGCCAGCTCTTGGAAGATATAACCTATGTGGGCTAAAGACAATCAAAGTTTTTTGTGGTATCAGATCTTACTTAGCCAAGCAGATCCTCATTTAAGATTCTACTGCTTTTTAGAAAGACACAAATTGAGGCCACATATAGTGTTCATGCCTATAATCCATTACCTGTAGAATCATGGTTTGAAGGCAACTCTGGCAAACATTTAGTGAGATTCCTTCACCTCAACAAACAAGCTGGGTGTGGTGGTATATTCCTGTGACTCCAGCTATGCAAGAGGCTTTAGGTATAAGGATTGGCATCAGAGGCTGGCCTCATGCACAAGAAACAACATTAGGCCCTATCTAACAAATAAGTAAGTAAGTCAATAAATGGCTCTTCTCTAGCATCTACAAAGCCCCAAATTCAGACGCCATTACTGAAAAAAAAGGCATAAAAGGACCAATAACTATTATAAATATGGATAACTCACCATGATCATCTTCTCTGTCTCAAACTAGTTTTGTTTGTTTTTATTTTTTAATTATTAAAAAGATGTGTACATACAAAACATGCTAGTCCAACAGAAACATGCGAAGTCTACAGTGAAAACTGAGTAATTTCTCATTTCCACTATGTCAGTGCTGCTCTCCAGGGTACATTTTGCATTTCTGTCCAGATTTGCCCATAGTTTACCTGTAATGTGCACGTACAACATACAGGGAAGTAAATCTGCATAATATGACATAGACAATAATAAAAAATGGCATTAGTTATTGTTCTAAAACTCATTTTTAAAACAGTAGCCATTGAACACATTGTCTTGAGTTTTCTAAATTCCATGGCAATAAGCCTCGAAGTTTCCTGGCACACTTTTCGTAGTTTATAAGCTATGTGAACAATTAGATCTGAGCCTAATCTTAAAAAGACTTTAGCTAAGAAATGTACTCATTACCTTGCCCATGTAATTGTAACCCCTCTACATGGCATTTTCACACACAAAAAAAATAAAAAACAACAAAAAAAGTGATGATACTCTGTTTGCAATAAAACCTATCTGGAGAAAAAAAAAGACTTTAGATGAGCAATTTGTTTCCCCAAACATTTAGGTAGAGTTTGTTAACAATATCTCCTCACATTGTTAAACAGCAATGTCTTCTCACACATTAGATGTAACTGTGACACACAGTTTTCACCATTGAGTTCTATATAAACATATTTTTCTAAGTCAAATACTTCAAAATATATTACAAGAAGGTTGGACTCTGCACACAGAAGCAATGAAGGAACATCTTGTTGTAGTTTGAACATGATAACACCTTTTTTTGTTTTCATTATGTGTTTTTGCTGCATGATCTATTCCCCCATCTGAAGGCAAACAGGAATAAAATTTGATTAAATGTAGCATCACAGTGTCTTTGAGTTTGTCATCTACTTTATTTTGCTGAATACTGTGTATCATGGTGTATTCTTTTTTTTTTTTAAAAAAAAAAAAGGACAAGCCAGGCTCCAGTGGCTCACTCCTTTAATCCTAGCTACTCAGGAGGCTAAGATCTGGAGATTGCAGTTCAAAGCCAACCCAGGAAGGAAAGTCTGTGAAACTCTTATCTCCGATAAACTACTCAGAAAAAGCTGGAATTGGTGCTGTGGCTCAAGTGGTAGAGTGCTAACCTTGAGCAAAAGACACTCAGGGACAGCACCAGGCTCAGAGTTCAAGAAAGAAAGAAAGGAAGGAAGGAGAGAGAAAAGAGAGAAAGAAAAAGAAAGGAAGGAAGGAAGGTAGAAAGGAAGGAAAGAGAGAGAAGAAGGAAGGAAGGAAGGAAGGAAGAAAGGAAGGAGGGAAAAGAAAAATTTGAAAGGACAGATAAAATATGACTATCAAACAAATAAATAATAAAATAGCTATAGCTATTTTAAGGAGAGCTAATATATATTATATTTTATGTGAAAGAATTCTATTGAAAAATAAATAATTCAGTCTTAATTTATAATCTGAGCAATGCAAATTATTACAAATCAAATGTGGGGTTTGTAGAGAAACCTTCCCAAACAATCAGGTTACAGAATCTTACTCATTCAAAGTTTATATTATTTTCATGATCAATAAGAAAGGAAGAGCTAAATCTTTAAATAAAAAAGAATGTCCTTTCACAGTATCACTTATTTCTCCTTGTTTTTCCAAAAATAAGCAAATGGAGTATATTTTGAGTTTATTCATACTGAACTTTTATTTGAAATGTTCCATTTAAAATAAAAACTTTATTTGAAAGGATTCAAAGAACATTTAAGAATTGTACTTACAGAAAATAAATGGTTTCCAAGAGCTGACGATGCTGGCCAAAGCAGACAAGTTGGTCAACAAAGAGAAAATGATGGGAGGCGGGAAGCTGATCAAGATCCATTGGGAAGTTAAGGTGTGTCTCAAGTGATAGAGTGCCAGCCTTAAGCCAAAGAGCCAAGAGAGAGTGTAAGGCCAAGTTCAAACACTACTACTGGCATAAAGAAAATATGCATTGTCTTATAAAATAATAATAATAAGTAATGATGATGAATCAATTCTGGGGTCTGAGGTACAGCTTGAATGGTACCAGTAAATTTAAAGTAACCAATATATAATACATATGTATATGAAATCATCATATCATACAACTTGAATATATTAGTCTTTTTCAGTTAAATATTTTTTTTCTTTTTCTGCTTATGTGGTGGTAAGGAATTGAACTCAGGGCCTCATGCATGCAAGGCAAGCGCACTACCACTGAGCCACCTTCCCACCCCCTCAGTTAAATATTTTAAATATGTGTAAATTATTTCATAAAACGAAGTGAGTCAGGCATCTGATTAAAATAGAGTAAAATCAAAATCTCCTTCATAACCCCACTCTAACAAGCATGATTAACAGTGCCTTGTTTATCCTTTCAGACAAAATATTCTGTCAGAAAAGACATGAATCTTTTTTATTTCTCAAATGGAATTGTAACCATACTCATACTCAATCATCTGAACTTCTTTTTTGTCAGTTGTGGGGCTTGAACACTGGGCCTGGGCACTGTCCTTGAGCTCTTCAGCCCAGGCTAGCACTCTACCACTTGAGCCACAGCACCACTTCTGGTTTTCTGGTGGTTAATTGGAGATAAGAGTCTCACAGACTTTCCTATCCAGGCTGGCTCTGAACTGTGATCCTCAAATCTCAGCCTCTTGTGTAGCTAAGATTACAGGCCTGAACCACCAGCACCTGGCTTCTGAACTTTTTCTTTTTCCATTAGTATATGTTAAATCCACTCAAAGTCAATATTATTAGAACAAATGATGCCCCTATCACTCAAGATTTCAAAGGATTTAGGTTCTCAGGAATAGAGATCAAGTCCAAATATTATAACAAATATGTTCTGAACATCCTTATCTCTCAGGACATTTATAAGGGTTTTAAGAGTTATATGTTGGGAACCATGGATAATACACATGTATTATTATGTCAGGAATAAGAAAGGGTTAGGGCTCAAGGCCAGAGGCTGACCTGTGTGACCATCATCATTCCATAAAGGAAAAGCATCTACCACTCACATGTTTTTAGAACATAGGATATCTGTCCTAATGACAAACAAACAAAAAATACTCATGAGGTACCATTTCCTTATCCAACATATTAGCAAGGTTGTCATAGAAATACTTGATTTTATTGAGATTTCTTGAACTAAAACTTTTAGGTTTGCAATAAAACTGAAAGCACAGTCGATTGATAAAGCATAAAAATTGGCCAGGTGACAGTGGCTCTCAGCTTGTAATCCTACCACTCAGGTGGCTGAGATATGACTGGTGTTCAAAGCCATCTCAGCAGGAAAATTTGTGAGATTCTTAACTGCAATTAATCACCAAAATGTTGGAAATAGAGATGTGGCTTAAGTGGTAGAGTGCTAGCCTTGAGCCCAAAAGCTCAGGGACAGGACCAGGCCCTAAATTCAAGCCCTGGGACCAGCACACACACACACACACACACACACACACAATTGAAACTTGTTGACCCTATAATCCCATTACTAGGAATTTAGCCTGACTACATTATTCACAAAAAAGAATTTACTATAATCATTAGGATATTACAACCACTTTATTTTTAACTGGAGAAATGAGAAGCAGCTATCCATAAGGAATGATGAATAAAATTGTGATAAAACAATAGACAAAGTAGGTGATATGACCTAAGCTATATATGTTAGCAAGCAGACAGTGAGAGACAGAAAAGTAAGATGTGAAATTGTATGCATACTGTGATAGAAAAACATAAGGTGTAAATATGAATAAGTTCTGAAAAGGGAACTATAACATACAACATACACTTTGTATCAACACAAAATATGCAGCCTTTTTCAACATTTCATAACTTTCATATAGTTTATTTGACTAACCATAATAACTAAATTAAACAATAAAATAACAAAGCCCAAAAAGCTTATAAATATTTTCACCTCTTACAAGGTTTTTCTTCTTTTGATTCGGTATATATTCTTGGTTGTTCTTAACTATACTGTAAAGGATAAAAGGGATATTATTCTCAATACATACAACTGTTAGTAGGTCCATTCAGAATTAAGTACGATAGTGATCTCTCAATTCATTTTGAAATAAGACTCTAATAATGAAACAATAAGATCAAATAAAGTAAGACTGAAAATGGTTGCATTTTTTCAAATTTGGGAATATGTCTAGTCATTTCAGTTTCAACATTTCCAGTGACAGGAAAGTCACTAGTTCACAAAGCAGATACAATTTGTCAATTGTTGTTTATTCGTCTGTACAGCAAGCTGATTCTCTCTTTAGAGCCTTCAGTATCTGACAGCAGCAAGACTAAAAGTGGGTGGGTAGGCCAGAGAGATCAACACTTAGAAAGGACAAGTTTAGAGAACCAGTTTGAAACATATTCAGAAAGCAAATCAACCTGGATTAACGACTAACACATCCAAGGATGATAGGATTTCATCTCTTAAAAAGAATAGGATGGAAACATACACAGGGCTATATGCATATATATATATATATATATATATATATATATATAGTCAAACTGACTTAGGTATACACAGAAGGAGAGTTCCAAAATTCCTTTGAGCAATAAATAGACAGTTTACCACAATGAATACTAAGAAGTTGAAACATGTTTTTTCTGAAGAAAGTAGATTTAAGGAATGGAGAAGGAATGATGGGTGAATTCAGTCAATATTCAATGTACTTAAGTGTAAATGGTACTAGGAAATTAGAGGGGATGGATGGGGTTGGGAGAGATGGGGAGAGAGAATGAGGGAAGGGATGACATTGATCAAGATACATTGTATCCATAAATTGATGTCTTGAATTGAAACCCCCTTTGTGCAACTATTTAAAGATAATTAAAAAATAAATTTTTTTTAAAGAAGAAGAATAGGAAAGAATTGTGCCCATCCTTAATCTGGTATGCCTGTTTTCATTTTGTGTTTGTTTTAAAATCTGAGCACATTAAAGAGCCTGGATGTCTACATCTCAGCATTTTTTTAATGAAGAAAAGAGGTTTATTCTGGCTCATACTTCTGGAGGTTCAAGGTCTCATGATGGCCTCCTTGCCACTAGCCAGTATTTTTAAATGCTGGCTTCTCTTCTAATGGGAGACAGCTTTGTTTTAAGGACTGTCTTTACTTTTCAAAGCAATCATCTTGCTTATGACTCTGTCCATGGAATAGTCTAGACTTTGTATCTTAATTTTTAAAAATGAACTTTCCTGGCCTCTAAACAGTGCCCCTCAAACATTAATGTATGCCCAAATAGTTGCATGATCTTGTTTTTGATGCAACTTTTTTTCTGTCGATCTCAATGGATCTAGAGATTATACATCTCTATCTAGCTTTTCCATCATGTAGTATTGCCAGTATTCATAGTGTAAAAATCTAGAGGGTTCTGAAAGCAACACAGCTTAGATAACTTTACTGCTTAAAAGCTTACCAATCAGTTCTTATTTGGGGAAGATAATGAAAGTTCAGAGTGATTTTACTTCTTGGGCTTTTTCAAGTGATGTAATTGGAAAAAATAGTCAAACCACTAATTTATCAAAGAAATATGTAGATATAATTACCTATCACAGATATATCACGTTACTATGTATCATTTTATAAACTGTAAAATACTGACTTCAAAAACCTTAAAGGGTTGCAAAACAGTTGTGTGAAGAAAATATAATAATTGTTCATTCTGGAAGAAATGAAAAAGCATCAGTCCAAAAGAGCAAGCAGGTGTCTCAAGATCACCTGGCTGATGAGCTCATGCGTCCTCACTCACCTGCACCATCATTAGCCCTTCAGCTGTACAGAACTCCAGGATAAAATGTCTGCTGAGGGCAAGCTTCACTTGCCTCCTGGTCACGTGAGTTGATAGCCTACCCACCAAACACAACAAAAATCCAGAAGATGAAAGCTAAAGCCAGGCTGTGTGTATTTAAGCAAAATAAAGCTGTCCATTTGGACATGAGGAAGATCATTCTTGATCCATATCCTGTCACTGGAACATAGAGAAGAAATGTTGTCACAGCATTCAGGTCACAACACAGTTAAAAGACATCAGCAACTTCAAGTCTCCTCTCACTTCCTCAGTTTCCCCAGTAGCAGGCCTAGCTGTAGTGATGTCATTGCCACAGTGAGGGCGTACTAAGAGCTTTGCTTTGCGGAACACCCAAATCAGGTCTGGGAGGAAATCTGTAAGTACTATAATTAACTTCAATTTTAATTCCTGGGTGTCTTCCTCCTCCACTATGCTGCCAGGGTTCTCGTTTGATCCCGTCTGTTAGGACAGCATTCACAAGGCTTAGTCCATACTCTCTGTGGCAATTTTTATGGGGTCTTAAGGTGATATATTCAAGTTCTTGTGAGAACCAAGAAGCCAAACTAAGCTACAGTTTGACTGTTCTAAAATGGCGACTGCTATCGAGAAGCCAGTCTGAGTTTGTCAGCCTGAAGGAAAGGTGTAGTGGTTGGGTTTTAAATATTTTGGGGAGAATTTCAAGTTATTTCAGTGTTTTTGTTTATTTTCTTTGTACTTGTTTATGTGTTTTAAAAAATTTTAGCAAGCATTTATTTTAGTATGAAAGGTTTAAAGTAGGGAGAAATGAAAAAGAAACATTTCCTGCTCCCCATGAAGTAAATGGGAATTTAAGACTCCTGCTTATATTTTATAATCACTTCCTTGGCTATCAATATTTCCTTTCTTTGCATGTGTTCGCATGTAGTTCCATGTGTATTAGTTCTGTATTATAGACAGCACTATGATGCTCGAAAATTTATCCTTTCAACTACCTATTTGAATTAAGGTCTTGTTTTAGAATCAAATTGTTACTGGGCAGTCACATTTCATATTATTCACTATGATTGTGTGTTCACATGTCAATAGTGGACCAAATGGAACACATGGAATACAAACAGAATTTATTCTAAAGTCAGGTAAAAGGAATAAAAAAAAATGGCTACTTGTGTGACTTACAGGGAAAGAAGGCAAGGGTCATGTTGACTGACCAGAGACTAGAAGGTATCCAATTCTGCTTTCACATTTACAGAGGTGGAGGAATGGCTTACAAACTGTTCTGTGGTTTTACAAGGGTACAAGGCATGCTGTTAGTCCTTACCATATTCACAGTCTATGCAAAGAGAAGCAGAGAAACATAAAAAGCAAGTGAATTGTCATATCCAAGCAAATATCCAAGACCAATGCTTTTTTAAAAAGTATACTTCCTTCCTATCAGGCCTCTACATTGAGAATTACTACCTCAAACACTTAAAATTTTGTTTGTTGGCAAATGTAAAAAAAGGTCTTGCCAGGTGCTGGTGGCTCACACCTGTAATCCTAGCTATTTAGCAGGCTGAGATCTGAGGATCGCCATTTGAAAATTGGGCAGGAAAGTCAGTGAGACTCTTATCTTCAATAAACCACTCAGAAAAAGCCAGAGGTGATGCCTTCAGCATAAAGAAGCTCAGGGACAATGCCCAGGCCCTGAGTTCAAACCCCAGACCCACCCTCCACCCAAAAACAGAAGAAGATGAAGGTCTTATTTTCTTTCTTGAAGTTCTTACCTATGTCTCCAATATAGTCTCCTGTAACCTAAGAGTTACACATTGATTTTCTTACTCTGTAAAACTGTGACCAGGTGGCAGTGGCTCACAGCTATAAACTAACTGGGAGGCTGAGATCTGAAGATTGTAGTTCAAAGCCAAACCAGGCAGAAAAGTCTGTGAGATTCTTACCTTTGATTAACCTCCAAAAAGCCTGGAATGGAGTTGCAGCTCAAGTGGTATGGCACTAACCTTGAGCAAAAAAGTGCAGGGATCTTGTCCCAGGACAAGAAAGAAAGAAGAAAGAAAGAAAGAAAGAAAGAAAGAGAGAGAGAAAGAGAGAGAGAAAGAGAGAGAGAAAGAGAGAGAGAAAGAGAGAGAGAAAGAGAGAGAGAAAGAGAGAGAGAAAGAGAGAGAGAAAGAGAGAGAGAAAGAGAGAGAGAGAGAGAGAGAGAAAGAGAAAAAGAAAGAAAGAAAGAAAGAAAGGAAGGAAGGAAGGAAGGAAGGAAGGAAGGAAGGAAGGAAGGAAGGAAGGAAGGAAGGAAGTTGTAATTTCCGAATTCTTAAAGCTTGCAATTGAATACATCCTAGATCACTGATGGCTTTTCACCCAGACATTTACCACTAAGAGTAGTGAGATTCCATTTTTACCTTCATATTATCCTTTCTTTCCAGATGTGAAGGCAATACATTTCTTTCTTTGCCTGCATCTGCTCCCCTCATGCCCTCTTTTCTTTTGCTCACAGTGTGGAAACCACAGTTACAGCTTAGCCTGTTTTGCTTATGGAACTGTGCCAAGAGCAGTTTTGAAGGTGTTTTATGAAATGAAGACATCTGGCAGCTGGCATACTTACAATTCATTTGCCAAAGACAAGTTGCATGTGGCTGGAATTTTCAGCTGAAGGTCACACGCCAGGTAAGAAGGCAGTCAGCAGACCTGTGGCACAGGAAGCCATACACTGAAAAATGGTCAGTGCTGGGGTTGGAGTGGGTTAAATCAAGAAGCATACTTGTCTCCTTGTCCACCCCTTTCCTTTAAGGGAAGTAAAAGAAGCAAAATATGCAAGCCCAGTAAATTGACAGCGCATCAAAGGAATGTAACATATACATGGAAATTTTGCCAATTAAGCAAGTGGAAAAGGAATGGGGAAGGGGGAAATATAGATGGAGATCTGAATTTGATATACCATCAGATAAATATGTTCCAACCAGTTGAATGGTCAGTCTCTCAAGAAGAAATAGCCTGCAGGCACTGATGACTCATGTTTGCAATCCTTGCTAATACTCAGTGGGGTGAGATCTGAGCATTGAAGTTTGAAGCCAGCCCAGGCAGGAAAGTCTGTGAGACTTTTATTTCCAATCAACCACCAAAATGGCAGACATGAAGATGTTCCTCAAGTGTTAGAGTACCAGCCTTGAGTGGAAAAGCTAAGGGGCAGCACCCAGAACCTGAGTTCAAGCCCAAGTTCTAACACACACACACACACACACACACACACACACACAAATGGCCTGAAGGATTAGGAATTCACAGTTCTCCCCATAGTAAATTACTAACAGCATATTAGTGAATTTTTCTATTAGTGAAGATTTACTTGGTATTTGATAATATTGTGTTTTCTGTTTTTAAAGTCTTTCCTTCTAACTGGGAATCACTAAATACTAGTGCAATGAAATGATACTTTGCAAATCAATTGGTCTTTGTGACTTCACACTTGTTTTAAATAAAACTGTGATCATTTCATTTGTTGGGGGGTTTGTTTCATTTTGTTTGCTGCAAAAAGAATTTGCCATGTGAATATGGGAGTTTTGTAATTGATGACCACAATTGGCCTACTAGAACAAGAGATGAAAATAATCTCACCACACTGACCATCTCTCTCTAACAAATTTGAACATTATCAAAGTAATGTGGGACATATTTGATATATAAACAATGAGATTTGTTTATTAAGCAATAGACATACTAATATTAGATCTTGATATTTCTCCACCCAACAATTCTAACATTCTTTTTTTTTTTTTTTTGATCTGGTCATGGGGCCTGAACTCTGGGCCTGGGCGCTGTCCCTCAGCTCTTCAGCTCAAGACTAGTGCTCTACCACTTGAGCCACAGTGCCACTTCTGGCTTTTTTTCTGCTTATGTGGTGCTAAGGAATCAAACCCAGGGCCTCAAACATGCAAGGCAAGCGCTCTACCACTGAGCCACCTTCCCAGACCCAATTCTAACATTCTTATACTTTTATACTTCTAAATCAGGTCTGTCATTGCTAGTAAATGTACCTATCTTCTGAGCAAACATTATGTAAGGATGCTTTGATCAATGGAAAAAGAAGAACTGAGTGTTGCAGGTGTTTGTAGCTCCTGACTGTAAACCTAGCTACTCAAGAGGCTGAGATATGAGTTTTGTGGTTCAAAGCCAGGCCAGGTTGACATATCTAAGAGTCCAGCAAAAAGCAAGAGGTGGATAAAGAAGATTTTTTTTTTGCCAGTCCTGGGGCTTGAACTCAAGGCTTGGGCACTGTCTTTGAACTTCTTTTGTTCAAGGCTAGCAGTCTACCACTTGAGCCACAGTGTCACTTCCTGGAAGTGGAAGTGTGGCTTAAATAGTAGAGCAAGAGCTTGAGGCCCTGAGTTTCAGCCCTAGTACAGGCACAGGCAGAGGCAAAGACACAAGCACACACAAACACACATACACACACACACACACACACACACCACACACACATCCCAATTGTGAGAGAGAGTTGATCATCATCTTATCTCAGATGACAATAAAATGACTTGCCAGACAGATTGCAAATCTGAGTGCAGCCTAAGTGGAGGGTCCAGCCTCCAAATACCTACCTTTGGAATGTACATTATTGACCTGCACTGTTTCCCTGTCAAAACTGATTTAAAAGAATGGATTACTTTTAATTGTTTTTCAATTTGAATTTTTACTTCCTTTTAAAAAGTCACATGACAAGACTGAAGTGTTATTCTCCCTGCTGACAAGAGGCTGAAGGCCCTGGCCCCTCCCACATTGCCAAGGGATGGGGTGCTTTGGGGTCCTGCCATGTATACGCTCTCTCAATGCTGGATTCAGATTGCCTCTGCATTTGATCCTCACATTTGTTCTGGGAAATGATGAAAAAAAAAAGCCTCTGTCAAAAGTGGGAAAATTAAACCAGAGAGGGCAAGTTTTTCTGTCAGGTCCCCTGGTCTCAGTGATGGAACTTCTCAACCCCTCTGTTCTCTGGGGTCTGTTTCTCTTGTGGAACAGGTCCTCTGACCATGGCAGGTGCTCTGAGTGCAGACTCTGGGGACTGAATTTGCCTCTGGTCCAGCCAGGGATCATTAACTTGTGGCCATATCAGAACAGAGGCAGTCACAAATGGAGTCTCCTTAAAGATGCCCAACTAGATGTCCTGATTTTCAGATGTTGAAGTAGGGGTGGGATACATTTTGAGAGTGTTATATGAAAGTATTTTATTTCTTAAAATGGCCTTTTTTTGTTCATAGATTCACCCAAAACTGCTTCTACTTCCTTCAGTGAAACTAAGGAAGAAAAAATCTGACTATTTTTGTTTGATTTTTAAAGAAAACAAAGTCATAAAGACACATGAGGAAGATGGTACCTGTTAATACTGAAGATACCTACCTGACCATTTCAGTGGTCAGAGTTATATCTGATTTTTTTACAAATCAGTAAGACTAACTCCTCTTCACATAGAGCCATCTATTTAATGTAATTGCTCCCCAAGAATTTTTCTTTTCAGTTGTTGGGCTTGAACTCAGGGCCTGTTCCTGAACTTTTTTGCTCAAGGGTAGCATTTTCCACTTTGAGCCACAGTGCCACTTCCAGTTCTCTGGTGGTTAATTGGAGATAAGAGTCTCACAGACATTCCTGCCTAGGCCAGCTTCCAACCATGAGCTTCAGATCTCAGCCTCCTGAGTAGCTATAATTACAGGTATGAGCCACCACTACCTGGCTCTAGGAATTTTTTAGTTCTCAAATTTGTAGACTATATGAAGTATCCAAAAATCTGTATTGCGTGTAAGTTAAACTGAAGACTGTAGAGATGAATTATAAATGTTTAGAAATAAGTTATAGAACCAGTATGATAAATAAGGTTAAATACAAAACCCAAAGCAATGGGTTGTAGGAAGGATTTGGGTGATTTATCAGCTCTTCATTTCTCCATATAAATTTATTTATTTGTTTGGTTGGTTTTTAACTAGTCAAGTCCCTATCAGATCAGACCAATCAGAAATTCCTGCTGTGTTGCTCATTTGTAATATAAAGCTGTCCACTCAGACCTTCTAGGATATTATGCCAAACACTGACAAGGACTATTCTATTGTAGAGTATGTGCACTTAAAAATAACTTCTACAATAATGCTAGCTCCCATTCCCCTTTTGAATAATATTATGTATAAAATTAACATATGTATAAAAATTATACATAACATATATTATGTTCCTTTTTGTTTATACTCATTAAATAAAGCAAATACACAAAAAATAGTATCAAGAAAGGTTGAGAGGATAGGAAATGTAGACTATTGGAAAGAGATACATTTCAGGAACAATTCCTGGAGTCTGTGTATGTGTATATTGTGTGTGTGTGTATGTGTGTGTGTATGTGTGTGTGTGTGTTGGCAATGGAGTGTGTCAAGAACTTATTTTGTCCTTTTCAATATTCAGCTTAAAATTTAAAGTCAAAGTACTTTAGAAGTTAAATACAATTAAATTTAACAAATGTGAGGAAGTTTGTACACAATCATTTCAAAAGCTAGGCTGTAAACCTGGGAAACAGAGCTAGTTGTTACAAAACCAAATGCTATTGATCATATACTGTGGATAAAGTGCTCCAAAGCAATTCTCAAAGGAAACCACAATTTCTCAGAAACTCATTTTCTTGTTTTATTAAGATAAATTCTATGTATTGTATATTTATAAAAATGAGCTTCATATTTTCGGCAAGTATAATCAACACTCAACATTTAAAGAATGGTAGTTGATAAGTTATATAATTATGAGTTTTTTTCTTAATGTCTGTAGGTTACACAACAAAATGAGAATTGCCTCTGTTTTATTATTCAGAAAGTATAATGGTTTATTAAGAATGTACATGGAGCTTATAACTGTACTCTTGGCTACTAAGGAGGTCTGAGGATCATGATTCAAGGCCAGCTCTTGCACACAAATCCAAAAGATTCATATGTCCAGTTAACTAGAGAAAAGCTAGAAGTAGAGCTATGGCTCAAATGGTAGAGCACCTGCCTTGAATGCAAAAGCTAAAAAACAGTGTTGAGTTCAAGCTTCAGTACCAACACACACACACACACACACACACACACACACATGCACACACACACGCACACACATAAAGGAATACACAGGGGTTGGAAATGTGGCTCAGTAGTCAAGCATTGGCCTAGCATGTGCAAGATCCTGTGTTCAATCCCCAGCAAAGCAAAAAGAGTAAACAAATCAGTAGAAGAAAAACTTTCTGGTCAGTGCTTTGTCCAGTACAGTATGCTGGGATATAGTTACATCCTCTTTATTGTTACTATATAAAATATATTAGTTATCTTACACAGCATGATTAGGGCATTAGCATTATACTTTGGTCATTCACCCACTCACCTAATATTTAGCACATGTTATCTACTGTGTTCTAAAGCAGGTACTGTGTCCATGGCACAAATGAAATATATGTGATCATAAAGTTTGAAGACTGATAGGAAGACAGACACCAACTACCACATCTCTATTTCAGTAAGGTACCAGACAGCTTCCTGCTTTGGGGATGTTTGCACTTGCTGTTTCCTTTGTCATGGATGCCCATATAGATATGGCCTCTGCTGTCTTCAAATCTACTCAGAGGTCAGCACTGCAGCTGAAAGACGTGTAACTCTAAATCTAGCAAAATGCCTACTTAAATGTTAGAATGAAATGAAACCATTTTAGGAATTACATTGAGAAACAAATATTCAAAAAAGTATGTAAAGAAAGCAAAAGCAAAATGATCTCAGGTGAAAGACATTGAGTACCCACAAAAATGAATTAAGCTTTTGAGTAAGTATGAACCTACAGTCATGTGACTAAAAAAAATTAACAATCTTGGGCTGGGAAGGTGGCTCAGTGGTAGAGTGCTTGTCTTGCATGCATGAGACCCTGGGTTCGATTCCTCAGCACCACATAAGCAAAAAGAAAAAAGCCAGAAGTGGTGCTGTGGCTCAAGTGGTAGAGCGCTAGCCTTGAGCTGAAGAGCTGAGGGACAGCGCCCAGGCCCAGAGTTCAGGCCCCATGACAGGACCCAAAAAAAAAAAAAAATTAACTATCCGAACTAAACTCCAAATAACTTCAATGTATGATTGAAAGATAAAGCCAATATGAACGAAAGAGAAAGCAGTAATATAGTGAAGATTATTGATTTTTATTGTGGAAAAAGTATATACATTTAAACATGAGTGAAGAAATTCAAACTAACCAGTCAAAAACAGAAACATCTAATTCTTAAATTTCTAGGGTAAGGGAAAAAAAAAACCAGAACATAACTCAACCAATACCTCCTAAGTAGCTAAAAATAGAGGGGAAAAAGGAAGTTACACTTAAGTTTTAAATATTAAATAATGGTAATATGCTCAAAACTTTTAATAATCACTATAAATACAACAAAATAAATGCTCCTATTAAATAAGTCAGACAGACAGACAGAGATCAGAAATAGACAAAAGTGATAGAGGTATTTCAGAAAGATGTTAGTTAACATAAAGACCAAGTATGGAAATATTAATATGACATAAATTACATTGGGACCACTACTGTTAAATGAGACAAAGAAGATTTCACATGACAAATAGAATAACCTACTAAGTTATAAAAATCACCAATTTTGTGCATGTAACCATAGAGCATATATATATATATATATATATATATATATATATACACACATATATATATATATACATATATATATACATATATATATATATATATATATACACACATATATAACAAAAACCAGCCAGACAATAGTGACTCAAGCATATAATACTAACTGTTCAGGAGATTGAGATCTGAAGATTATAGTTTAAAGTAAGTCCAAGCTGAAAAGTCTTCAAGACTCTTTTAGTTTTTTAAATTTATTGTAAGAGCTGGGAAGGTGGCTCAGTGGTAGATTGCTTGCCTTGCATGCATGAGGCCCTGGGTTCAATTTCTCAGCACCACATAAGCAGAAAAAGCCAGAAGTGATGCTGTGGCTCAAGCTGAAGAGCTGAGGGACAGCGCCCAGGCCCAGAGTTCAGGCCCCATGACTCGAAAAAAAAAAAATAAGTAAAATAAAATAATAAAAATAAAAATAAATTTATTGTAAAGGTGATGAACAGGGGTTACAATTATACAATTAAGATAATGAGTATGTTTTTTATTTAATTTTTAATTTTTAAAAATTTTTAAATTAATTTTTAATTTAATTTTATTATCAAGGTGATGTACAGAGGGGTTAGTTATATACATAAGTTAGTGAATACATTTCCTGTTGTACTTGTTACTCCCTCCATCATTTTTCTTCCACTTTCCTTCCCCACAACCCCAACCCCCAGTTACAAAGTTCATTTCCAACATATTATCTTGTAAATTTGGTTCACCCTTTGTCCTTAGTTTCACTATTTTGTTGTTCCCCTTCTCTTCCCTAATTCAGATAAATGTATATACAATGCACAGGTTACCAAAATCAAATACAGTGACAATGGGATAAACCATAGGAAGACCCAAAGAAACATAGATCCCATGGTTTCCCTCATTTGTAATATGTGTATATGTCTAGGATAATCCTAACAGATGTGCAGAAAAGCTCAATAGCTATGTACATATGACCATGTAAGATGATGCTAAGAGAAATAAACTCCAAGATAGGGAAACAAAGTTTTTCTTTGTTGTTCTTGTTGTTTTTAATGTACATTTCTTTTTGCTTTTGTCTGTCCTGGGGCTTGAGCTTGGGTTTGGGCGCTATCCCTCAGCTCTTCAGCTCAAGGCTAGTGCTCTACCACTTGAGCCACAACGCCACTTCTGGTTTTCTAGTGGTTTATTGGAGATAAGAGTCTCATGGACTTTCCTGCCCAGGTTGGCTTTGAACTGTAAGCCTCAGACCTCAGCCTCCTGAGTAGCTAGGATTACAGTGTGAGCCACCAGTGCCTGGCTAATGTACCTTTCTTTTTAAACCCTGATATCCCCTCCATAATTTTTCCTACTTACCACTCCCTTCTCCCCTCCCTGGCAAGTTGTAAAGTTCATTTCCAACATAGTGTCTAGTGAGTATCATTGTTGCATTATCTATGAGACTCTTATCTCCAACAAACCAACAAAAAGCTAGACATGGAGCTGTGGCTCAATTGGTAGATAGCCAGTCTTGAGAGAAAAAAAACAATGGAGAGCACAAGGTCCTGAGTTCAAGTCCTAGTACTAGCACACATACACAAAAATACATTAGAAATGCAAGTAGATATTGCTAAATCCATTATCATACTATAAGAACTTACCACACTTCTTTTAGAAATTGATTATTAAAGTAGCCAAAAAATAATATGAATACATTTTAGTAATGTTACAATTTATCTAAGAAATAGTATCATTTATCATATACAAATACATTGTTTTTTTTTTTTACTACTACTCTATCTTAGGAAATAATCTCAAAAATCCAGAAAAATAAAAAATTACATAGATAAGTAATAACTTCAACAAAATCAAAAATCAATACCAAACTGATAAACTAGGAAGTAACTACTAAGGAGAAGTTCATTTGTGTGTTTTTGTTCAGGGGTTTTGTTTTGCTTTTTTGTGCTGGTCCTAGGACTTGAACTCAGGGCCTGGGTGTTGTCCTTGAACTTTTTCACACTTCTAGCTTATTTGGTGGTAATTGAAGACAAAAGTCTCATGTACTTCTCTGCCTGGGCTAGCTTCCAACCACAATCTTCAGATCTCAGCCTCCTGAGTAGTTAGTATTTCAGGTATGAGCCACTAACTTTTATTTAAATTCTTTAAATCAATTGGTGACTGTTTGTGGAAAAAGAGCCAACAGGAAAAGAGAAAAGAAGAGGGTAAAGGTGTAAATATGTTAACAGACAGATAGATGTGTATATCTGCATATGATCCAATAAAAATATATACACAAAACTAAATAACAAGCAATAGATTTAGAGAGAATATATATAAAATAAAAGATCATTTAGAGTATGTATACATACACGTACATACATACATATATAAAAAAAACAACTAATTAACAAGAAAAGCATGAACAGTACAATAGGGAAAACACAGAAAAATAACCACCAGGTAATTTTTAAGAAAGAAGAAGCACAGTTAATTAGGAAATAAAAATGTCTTTGGCCAAAAGAAGTGAGAATTAGGGGATGGGAAGGTGACTCAGTGGTAGAGTGCCAGCCTTGCATGCATGAGGCCCTGGGTTCGATTCCTCAGTATCACGTAAACAGAAAAGGCTGGAAGTGGCTCAGCCTTGAGCTGAAGAGCTGACCCAAAGTTCAAGTCCCACTATTGACAACAACAACAACAACAACAAAGAGGTGAGAATTAAGTGAAAATGTTTTGTTTTTGAACTGCTGAGGTCCACAGTGGTTTTATCATCTCAGCCAGCACTTCTACTTCAAATGTCTCAGCTAGACATTGCCTGCTGCTGCCCACGACCTCCTTCCTCCAGAATTCTGATTTCTTCATATTGCCACACTGCCTATACAGCCCAGGGAAACTGATCTCACTCTCAGCCTTCCAGGTAACCTCAGACCCTGTTCTCTTAATCCTTGATTGTGGGCAGCCTTGTAGGCCTTTATCATGGCTTTGATATTCTGTTCTGAATGAGAAATCACTATATAATTTAAAGGGGCCACTTGGACTTAGTTTCATTTAAGCCAGGCAATTCTGGTTTCCTCTATGTCCGGGCTGTCACATAACAAACATAAGGAGTTGGAAGTTAAGGGTTTAATGAAATAGACAATTCACAGTGGCTTGCATAAAGATAGTGGCCATGACAATCATAAAATTTTGGATATGTTTTGAAGGTAAAGCCAAGAAAATTTGCTAGTGAATAAGGTATGGGGTATAAGAAAAAGAGGACTCAGAGTTAGAGAGCTTGCCAATGAGTGAAAATGTCAAGTACTAAGTTCGAATCCCAGTCTTGAACAACCAAATTTTTAAAAAGTAAAGAAAAAGAGGACTCAAGTAATCAAGTCATACTCTGACTTGGAGACAAAGTATGATACTTAGAATGTACTCACCTCTAATTGAGAAATAAAGCAGGTTTAAGTGGAAGTGATGCTCATACCTTAAATTGGAGATATTACATAGATGATTGGATGTCCAGATCTCGATTTCATAGAGAGATTTATTTGAAGATTTTTTTAAAGCTAGTATGAGCTGGGCATTGGTGACTCATGCCTGCAGTCCTAGCTATTCAGGAGGCTGAGATCTGAAGATTGTGGTTCCAAGCCAACCTGGTAGGAAAGTTTATGAAACTCTTATTTTCAATTAGGCACCACAAAGCAGGGAAGTGGAGATGTGGTCAAATGGTAGAACACCAGCCTTGAGTGCAAAAGCTAAGGCTCTGAATTTGAGCAATAATAATAAAAAATAATAATATAAGCTGAGGAATTGGAGTTGGGACTGTAGCTCAGTGGTAGAGCACTTGGTCAGCATGCATGGGTCTTGTGTTTAATCCTAGCCTCTCATAAAAAGGGAGAAAGTTGTTAGTTGTCATGAGATCACCAAAGCAGTTAATAGACAAAAGAAGAGACCATTGGCTCTGGATCATGCCAGTGCTAAAAATTAAGAAGACTGGAGGAAGAAACAAGCAGGAAGGAAAGGAGAGGTTAGGATGATAATCTGAAAAAAAAACCTAGAGAAACATGGTATCCTGAAAGTGAAGGGAAGAAGGTTGTAAAGAGGAGGAGCAACAACTAAATCTCATAGTAAAATTCAGAGATACAGGGACTTAAAGCCATTCTGGCAAATTCTCAGTTCTGCCATTAAATAGATGACCTTGTTGTGTGACCTTGAAAAAGCCACTACATCTCTCTGTGTCTCTTTCTCCATCTAAAATATGGGAATGTACAAGTGAACACAACAGGTTGTAAGCAAGTGCACATAAATGAAAAATCCAAAGTATAGTATCTTCAGGAGAGAATTCAAATGGTATAATTCCTTAGAAAAGCTCAGTCACAGTCCAACAAAATGATTACTAGGAAACTGGCACTTGAACAAGGCAGGGGGAAGGGTCAAGGGGAGGGTAGACAAATGAATAAAAGGGGGGAATGCAGTCATAGCTGAATATGCAGATACATATCAGATGAAATTAAGAAAATTGAAGGGGGGAGTTGGGTTGTGAGAGATGGGGGAGAATAATGAAAAGTGTGACATTGATCAAGAGGCATTGTACTCACAAATTGATTTGTCTAATGGGAACTCCTTTTGTACAACTATTTAAAGATAATACAAATATAATTTAGAATAACTAAGCAAAATATGGAGAAGATAATGGATCTGGTTTCTTAAGGTCTTTGCCAGCCTTAATTATCTAAATTCGTTTATAATACCTAGATTATTATAGATTATTATTACCAGTAATAACAAGAAATATAGTATTGCTTGTGATAAACAGAGAAAAGAAGTATAAAAGGAATAATCTCTATCATCTTTTGCTAGATATATTTGCTATTATAAATCCCTAACTTTTGAGGGTGTAGAATACATGAGGGAGAGCCCTTGTTCTATTTCCTGCTATGTTTTCATTACTTATAGGGTACCTAGAGCATAGTGGGTATTCACTGAATGCTTGTTAAATGAGTGACTAGTTCCAGTGAAATTGGGTGGCCCTAACAAATTAAGCCACTGGTTTGTCCAACTCAAGATGTCAGAGCTGAATGGAACTGAAGGTCCTGATTCCCATGAGAGGGAAGATTTCAGTGCTATAATAATCTAGATTCAGAATATACCTCCTAGTTTGAAAGCAGATCATTAGAAAGTCAATATTTCAGAGGCTGGCAGTAGGGACAAGAGAATGGAACTTTTTCCACTTTTTTCCCCATCATTTGAAACCATCGTAAACCACTGCCAGTACATTTCACTCTATTCAAAGTTTTCTTAATAATGTGGCTGTTATATAATGAAAACCTACAAATCCTGGAAAATCTCTAAATGACATAAGTTCCTTGTCAATTGTTGTGTGACAGAAGTAAAAATGAAATGTTGAAACTTCCCACAAATCTTGACCTTCCTTATATTGTACATTCTCTCTGTTTTTCAAGGACTGTCAACAATTGAGAACATGCCAATATGATATCTTAAGGTAAAAAAGTTAAGTATTTATGCAGCAGATACTTACTTGCAGTAATAGGACCTTTTATACAATTAGAAGTAACCTTGGATTTCTTTAACATAAACTAGATGCTGCCCAAGAAAGGTTAAGAGAATGATGTTCCTTTATCTTGTTTACTCCCGAGCACTCAATGGTACCATTCAGTAGCAGTGACTCACTCTATCCATACATAAAGCTTCCACTTCATCCATATGTCTTATGTAGCTTTTACATCAGGTAAAAACAAATGGAAGCTTTTTGCACATACATTTAAAAAAAATGATCTGGGAGCCTATGTATCACTTCTGTAATCCTAGCTACTCAAGAGGCTCATATCTGGGGATCCCAGATTGACAGCAACAGAGCAGACAGCAAAGAGCAGTAAGTGGAGGTGAAGAGCTGATATGGTAGAGCTCCAGCCTTGAATAGAAAAGCCAAGCAAGAACACAGGCACTGAGTTCAAACCCCACTACACAAACACATACAAATAAAACTAGATTTTGCCCCAAAGAAGAGAACTAATAGGTACTCTTATTAATCAAATATTATAGCTGTCTTCAGTTTGATAAAACTTCATCAGTTACTAAAATTGTGGGTAGGTATTTTTTAAATGGACAGAGATTATAAAATGAGCTCATAAACATCTCCAGTTAATTATAGAGTTATTGCTAGAAGATTTCTATAAAAAATAAGAAGTATGTTTAAATTAGACATACATGGAGACTTATGACATGCCTGGAGAAAGAAAAGGAAAACTGGATCTCTAATCATGTAGAGATAGAAAAGTCCCTGAAAAGCATAACATTGTGAACTAAAACAGATAGTTTGCAAGAGGGTTTTTCCTTCTTGAAAATGGCTTCATTGGAACTGAGTGCCAGTGGCTCATATCTGTAATCCTAGCTACTAAGAGTCTGAAATCTAAGGATCACAGTTCAAAACTAGCCCATGCAATAAGCTCTGTGAGAATCTTATCTCTAGTTAACTACCTAAAAAAGCTGGAAATGGAACTGTGGCTCAAATGGTAGAGCACTAACCTTGATCAAATTGCTCAGGGGCAGCATTCAGGCCCTGAATTCAAGCTCAAGGACACACACACACACACAGCCTCACTGAGCCAGGCTCTGGTGGTTCACATCTGAAGTTCTAGATATTCAAATGGCTGGTATCTAAGGATTGAGGTTCAAAACTAGCTGTTCAGAAAAGTCCAAGAGACACTTATGTACAATTAATCAGCAAAAAGATAGAAGTGGATGTGTGGCTCAAGTGGTAGTATGCCTTCCTTGAAAGGAAAAAGCTAAGCAAAAGTACAAGGCCCTTAGTTCAAACCCCAATGCTGGCACTACACACTACATGTAAAAGATGACCCTAGATAAATAATCAAAAGGAATGAAAATGCTATCTATATGTAGCAAGTTAATTTCACTATTGTGTGTACAATCACAGAATTTAAAGAAACTTGGGCTGGGAAGGTGGCTCAGTGGTAGAGTGCTTGCCTTGCATGCATGAGGCCCTGGGTTCGATTCCTCAGCACCACATAATCAGAAAAAGCCAGAAGTGGCACTGTGGTAGAGTGCTTGCCTTGAGCTGAAGAGCTGAAGGACAGTGCCCAGGCCCAGAGTTCAGGCCCCATGACCAACAAAAAAAAAAAGAGAGGGAAGAAAAGAAAAGAAAGAAACTTACTTGTCTAACAATTGGGGATAGTTAAGTTGGACACTATCCATTTAATATAATAAATATGTAGTCATTTAATTTGCAATATAATATATACTCTATGTAGCAGTATCTATTTAAAATGTATGTTGTTTCATTAAATTGTTCAATTCTTATCAATTAAAATATGATCCTATACATATATGTGTAACTATAGTATGTTACTTGAGCTTAAGGATGTGGGGGAAAACAGATAAATAGCACCCTTTATAAAATCTTGGCTTCAGAATGTTGTGTGCTTGAGCCACATAGCACATTGATCATGACTTTCAGGTTCCTGGGGTAATTATAGGTCACACCTAAGTAATCACCAGTTAGGCTTCCACATTCAGTGCAAGTAGCCCTGTAAAGCAGCCATTTACTTTATTGATTCTGAGTATTCTGTTCCTCTCTTCAAGTCAGTCAGGAATCCTTTTGCAGGCAGTGTGAACTATCTCTATACTTCAATACACATCTTTACTATATAAATGTGCTTTTTAGCTTTGAGGCCCAGGGATGCATTCCATGTATGAAAAGGAGTCTTTGTGCCACAAAAGTAAAGTCATCAGCTTCTATGCAATGAAGAAGAAATGTTCATCTTCTACTGTGCATGTATGTAAGCCACCTCTCAAAAATCAGCCCCCTTAAATGGCCCCGCGTACGCCTCTGTGTGTGACACATCAATGTCCATTAATTGCATGAAGAGAGGACCGAGATTCCAACGGCAAAATCTGTAAAAGTAGATATACAAAGAAAAGTGGAAGCATCTGTTTAATATATACGACATTAGAATTTAATTTTACCTCTGTGATGCTTTTGTGTGGCTGCCGTGTTACAGCAGAGCACATAAGCATAGCCGTGCAGTGTCAGCAGGTGCATGCCACCAAATTACTGCTTTTAATTTGCATATTCATCTGCTAAGAAGCATGTCATTATCATATCAAAGGGATACTAAGCAACATCTAGCTTGGAGAGATGTGGCATAGTTTCAATAGGAGCAATTAATGCAAGATGAGGACTCTCTTTCTGTCATGTCTCCCAGGGCTAGCTGTAATCGGGCTGATTATTGGATACCAATAAGACCCAGGGCCCAGTTGGCACTGAATAAGAGAAGAACTGGAAAGGGAGCTGGCTAGTCCTCTCTGCTGTACACTTCATGGCAACACGATGCTCTGGTCAGTCAAAAGGACTCTGTTTCTGTTACAAATGCTGGCTTTCCACATCCTTCTATTTCAGTTGCTTCAAAGAACAGTAACTGCCCTGCCCAAAGTAGTTATATACTTGAAAAAAAGAAGAAGAAAATCTTGAATCTAGGGGGCATATTTAAAAAAAATAAGAAATAAGACACTAAAATTAGATAGACAAATATGGTTGTTAGGATACGGGTAAATTTCATTTGAACCATCACTGTCTTCCTCCCTTGGACACATGGTGCATCTACCTAATCACATAGTGCCAGCCACTGGCCAGGCAGATGTGACATGCAGTCTTCCCAATCCCACCTCCACAGTAGTGCAGCTGAGCAGAGGACACAGACAGCTGAGCCAAACAAAACCAGAAAAGTATTTGCTTTTCTGTTGTTTGGGAACTTAGGAACTCTCTCTCAGATATGACAGTAAGGACACCTGCCTTCATCTCTCCCAAGGGAAGTATTCAAGAACAGGAATTTGTAGGCTAGTTCTGTGAGATATCTCCCTTCATCTCCCTTTTCTTAATAGCTTCCTGTACAAACTTAAATACTTAAATGATGGAAATCCAGGCTAACTTCTAAATTTCTATTTTGTTATAGTTGTTAGTGGTGATATTGTTGTTGTTGGTGGTGGTGGTGGTAGTTTGAACTCAGGACCTCACTCTCTTGCTTTGCTTTTATAACTCAAGGATTGCAGGCACCATCACCCCAGATGTAAGGAGAGATTTTTAAAGTAGGAAGACATATGAATATGTATAGGCTCCCCCAAATAAAATCTCCACATTTACCTTGTTCAGGGAAGACATAGCTTTGGAAATAATTCTTATGTTCTCATTACTTGCTGTCAGTAATAAATGTTTCTATACTCTTACTTCTTGACAGAAATCATTTTTGCCTTTGCACTTACCAAGATGCCAACTGATTGTGTTTGATTATAAATTGGCAACCTCCAGATGGAGTGTTCCTCTTGCAGGCTCTTGGAATTTTGCTATGCGATTCTCAACAGGAGAGACAATGAAGCAAGGTAACCTGTGTTTCACTCACTGGTCTTGCCTGGCCATTGGATTTCTGAGTGAACTTGGCAATTGAGCCAAACCTTTTGCTTGAACATTTCCCTGGACTTGACCCTGAGTCAGCTAACCGAGTCTTGAGATAACGAAGCGAAAGACTAGGTGAATTGGAAAAGTATACGTGGGCCAACCTCATATCTAAGATTTCATCCTGATCCTAAGATCTTGGAGGCTGAAAGATTACCTCCATCCATATGGATGTCAAAGGACCAGTAGGTTGAAAGGAGCCTCATCTTAAAGGAGAAGCTAGCCAAGGATGCCTGAGCAAACACACACACACACACACACACACACACACACACAAAGTAAACTGAGTGCTGGTGGCTTGTGCCTGTAATCCTAGCCAATTAGGAGTATGAGATCTAAGGAACAAGGTTAAAAGCCAGCACAGGCAGGAAAGTCCAGGAGATTCTTATCCCAATTAACCACAAAAAAATGGAAGTGGAGCTGTGGTTCAAGTAGTGGAGCACTAGCCTTGAGCACAAATGCTCAAGGACAGTTTTTAAACCCAGAGTTCAAGCCCCAGGACTTTTATTACACAATTTTTCTTTTTTAACAAAAAGGGATCTGAGAGAATAGAAGAAATCTTTGTCCTGATTGAAAGCATTTTAAGTTTGGAAAACATTTTTCCATCCTGCAGTATGATTGTAAATTCACCATTTGAGTCTTTAGACTCAAGTGTGCCCTGGGAACTGGGACTAAAGCATTAACTCAAATAATAAGTAGACTCAAGCAGTAAATTACTTTTTGTCCAACTATCTTAGTTGATCTGTTTATTTGTATAGCTTTAATCATCTGAATGCTTATGCTTTTTTGCATCTTAACCAGAGCTTGAAATCATATTGAATGCAATTGTATTAAAGAGATAACAATAAACATCCTTTTTGTCATATTATTTTAGTTGGCTTGTTTGCTAACCTGTTTTGGACTGAATTCCCTGACAACATTAAGTCTATATTATGTAGACTACATTAATTAGTAGCATCAATTTTACTGATTTTATTCATAGTATATATCATAAAATGCCTAAAAATGTAACAGTAAAACAATTATGAAAGACACTCCAAGCTGTGGTGTTAAACTGCCCCTGGTGATCCTAAGATCTGTCTTAACTTTAAAACCAAGAGAATATCACTGGATATTGCTGGATATTGCTGGATAATTGCTGGATCGTAGGGAAGTTTTACATTTAATTTTTTGGAGAACCTCCATACTGCGTTCCAGAATGATTGAACAAGTTTACATACCTACCAATTCTAAAGCCACCAGCACAACCATGTTCAATGCAAGACTACTAACCATAGCCAAGGTATGGAATCAGCCAGAGGCCCTTGGGTGAATGGATCAAGAAAATGTAGAAATTTACTCATCTATTAGAAAGCATGATATTGTACCCTTTGTTTAAAATGGAAAGACCCCAAGAAAGTGTGTTAAGTGTAGTAAATTAGGCCCTGAGAGACAAAAGGTGTATGCTTTCCTTTATATATGCAAGTTACATTTAGCCTATATGCAAGTGTATACAAATGTATTAACTGAAACATAGATTCAAGGGAGAACTCAAATAGTGTAATTCCCTAGAAAGACAAAGTTCAGCAAAATAAACATTAGGAAGTGGGTACTTGAAAGGTATTGTGTGATGTCAAGGCAGAAGAGACAGATGAATAGAGGAGAAGAAAGGAACAAAGAAGTAAAGAATAAATGTATATCCTACAAAATTAAGAAGAGAGGGAAGGAGAGGTTGGGGGGTTAGGGGTAAGAAAGTTGAAAGGAGTGACATTGATCAAGATGTCATAAACTGCTTTGTTGAACGGCAATTCCTTTGTACAAATGCTAAAAGATATAAATATATATATATATAAAAAGAATATTATCCCTCTAAGAGGGATCTGTCCAGCTGCAAGTCATGTCAGAAGAATAGCTTTCATCCTGAAGCACTCAAGAATGATGAGTAAGATGTCTCCGGAGAGAATTTGATATCTGCTAATCAAAACAGGCTCTTTCAGGAATAAAGCCTATATTCCTATATCTTCAAAGTGTCCTTTCTTTTATTTTCAGCCCCAAATGTTATGGCATAATTTGACCATGAACATAGACATTCCTGTCCAGCATTTTAAACTACTAAGCATATGTTCTGTCATCTTTTGTTAAGCATGTCTAAAAATTTGTCTGCTGTCTTTCTGTTTTAAATTATGGTCTAAACTAGGCATGCTCAGGAATGTGCCCAACCCTAAAATGCTTTCTCTATAAATATATGTAAGCTCTCCCAATAAAATAGCTATGCTGCCCAACGCTGGTGGCTCACGCCTGTAATCCTAGCTACTCAGGAGGCTGAGATCTGAGGACAACAGTTCAAAGCCAGCCTGAGCAGGAAAGTCCATGAGACTCTCATCTCCAATAAACCGCCAGAAAACCGAAAGTGGCACTATGGTTCAAGCTATAGGGTGCTCGCCTGGGGACAGCGCTTAGGCCCAGAGTTCAAGCCCCACGACCAACAACAACAACAAAAATATAGTCTTGCTTTCTTTGTTCAGGGAAGTTGTTGCTTTGCAAATAACTCCTGTGTCCTCCTTACCTGTTACAGGTAATAAATCCACTCTTTAAAATAGAAAAGAATATAAAAATAAAAGCAGAAATTATTATTTATGTATATACGTATTGTAAAGATACTGTCCAGAGGGGTTACAATTACATGAGCAAGGTAATGAGTCTATTTCCTATCGAGCATTGTTACACCCTCATTTATTTTTGCCCTACCATCCCTTTCCACCCCACCCCCCCAACTCTTCCCTCCCCTCTCCCACCCTTCCACCTCTCCTCCTCCACCCCACCCCCACATAATTGTAAAGTTTCTTTTCAACATAGTGTCTTGTACATCTTATTGTTACAATGGGTTATCCTGTATCTTTATTTCAGTATTTTGTTATTTCCCTTCCCCTCCCCAAATTAGAAAAATATATATACAAGATGCAGGACACTGAAATCAAATACAGCGACAACAGGGGTTGTACCATTGGGGAAGAATACACAAAGAAACAAAAAAAAAAATCGCATAGTACATTAAAAAGAACAGCAACAAAGATTAAACCTCTGTGTCCCTATCTTGGGGTTCATTTTGCTTAGCATCAGGTTATATGGTCATATGTACATAGCTTTTGACCTCTTCTGCTTGTCCTAGACATATACTAGTTTTTGCAGATAAGGGAAACCATGGAACCTATGTTTCTTTGAATCTGGCTTACTTCACTTAATATAATTTTTTCCAATCTTTCCATTTCCTAACAAATGGGGCAGTGTCATTCTTTCTTATGGAGTCATAGAATTCACATTTTCTTGATCCATTCATCTATTGAGGGGCATCTGTGTTGGTTCCATATCTTAGCTATAGTGAATAATGCTGCGATAAGCATAGTTGTGCTGGTAGCTTTAGTATGGCCTTGTTTGTGATCGTTTGGGTAAGTGCTCCAAAGTGGGATTGCAGGGTCATAGGGGAGCTCTATGTGTAGTAAAAGCAGAAATTATGAATAGCTTATATTCTATACAATTCCTACAGAAAGGAATGTTAGATATATATTTTTTCATTGATTTATTCAGCACTCAAGGATCAAATGCTACTATAAGCACTGGAAACATATCTGTGAAGATGAGCCAGGTGCTAGCCCCTGAGGGCTCCTAGATGTGAATATGAATCAAGAAGCATCTTATCCGCACCTTATGGTCACTGAACTAGAAAAAAAAAAAAAAAGGATGTAAAGTTCACATGAGAAACTATAAATCAGGCTTTTACACAGCAGGGAGACTTAGAACCAAATGGCTTATGTGAAGCAAAATGTAATATGAGTGCATCTTTTATGGTTGTCCAATATTCTAGCACAGTATCAGACATCACTAAAACCAGCCAACTCACTATTGCCCAAGTAAATTCACCAACTTCTTCAACTGCTGTTAAATTTTCAGGGACAAGATATTAGACTTTAATGAGCACATATGCAGGCACTAGGTGAGCATTATCTTATTATGTCCTTGGGAGAATCCTCTAGAATGTGTGTGAATGTGCCCAATTTTCAGATAAGAAAACCAAGACTCCTAGAGTTGATGTTTCTCAAGGTGATCTTTAGGAAGTAGTTAGATAGGACTGAATGTTACAGTTCTCTGATGCCAAATAGAAATGCTCTTCACAGAACGTTCAGTATATACAAGATTCAATATTGCCACCCAATCAACTTTTTGGCAATGAATAAGAATATCAGAACTAATTGGATCATAATGAACAATTTCGATCTAGAATGAAATTTCTCAATGCTATTCCTTTACCTTATTATGGTAAGCACTGAGGGTTAAATACTGTAGAGTATATCAAAACTACTGCTTGAAAATGTAAACAAATGAACATAAATCTCATTTCTTGATATATATGTTGCTTCTCTGGTTGCCTTTTTGTTTTTAACAAAATGTAGAGGTTGGTTTTAACCATAAGCCTATTACTCAAAATTTTAACTAAACATACTGAGAATTACTGACTTAAATGAATTGCTTTTGTTATTGTTGTTACATTGTTTTGTAGATTTGGAAGAGTTGCTGATTTAGAGTCAGGAGGCTTAGATTTAAATATGGATGGCATCTATCCTGTAAGAGTTTTTATTTTTCATCTATAAAATAAGGAAAGCTAAATACTATTTTAGCTTATTTTCAGTTTCCTAAACTGTGATAGATAGGCAGTAGGGCTTCTACCTCAAATATAGTAGATAAAATAGTGGTATAGTCTGCCTTTCACAAACCATTCATTTTTAGTGTGCCAGTCCTAGAATTTGAACTCAGGGTGTAGCACTGTTCCTGAGTTTTTGTGCACAAGGCTAGCACTCTACCACTTGAGCCCTAACTCTGTTTCTGCAGCGCCACTTTTGGCATTTTGGTGGTTAACTGGAGAGAGGAGTCTGATAGACTTTCCTACGTGGGCTAGCTTTGACTCAAGGTCCTCAGATCTCAGCTTCCTAAGAATTAGGATTACAAATATGAGCCACCAGTGCTGAGCTTCATGAAACATTCTTTACTGAAAAAAAAAAAGTAATAGTGTTGTGTATGTGTGTGTGTGTGTGTGTGTGTGTGTGTGTGTGTGTGTGTGCGTGCGCGCACACATGCACGTATACAAGTGCACGCAGCAGTCCTGGAGCTTGTACTAAAGGCCTGGGCACTGTCTTTGAGTTTTTTACTCAAGACAAGCATTCTCTGTCACTTGAGCCTCAGCTCCACTTCTGCCTTTTTTTTTGGGGGGGGGGGTGTTTAATTGGAGATAGTCTTGTGACCTTTCTTGCCTTGGCTGGCTTCAAACCTCAAATTTTAAGTAGCTAGAGTTAGAGGCATGAACCAGAACCTGACTCATGTTTTTAGATAATGCCTTCCAGCAACACTTCAGAGATTAGTAACTCCTAAAGTCACAGAAAAGTTGATTGCATTGGGATATCAAACCACTTACTTGTAACCAAGAAAAAAGACAAGCAAGATGGAGGTAAAGAAAGAGAAAGCAAGTGTGTGTAGATGTACATAGTAATCATATTGTCAAGTCCTGTGAGGTCTGACTTTGTCTCAGCCACAGAAAAAAATGCTGCCCTTTACCCAACAAGAATGTGTCTCCAGTACCCATGATAATAGCATCCTTTATTCACCTAAAACAGGGAGTTTCACAGATGCTGGAGTTACACAGAAAAATTTGCTTATTTTTCAAGTTCTCTAAATGGTATCCAATTTTTTAAATTAATCGTGAATCAATTTAAAGATATTTATATTTATATTATTGATCACCAACAATTCGAATATCACTCAATTATCATCTCTCAATGCAGATAAGGAAACTAGGAATTTGGCATTTGGGCATTTTCTAATTGGCTTGTTTAAGCTTGTGTGTACATAAAAAGATCTTCAAGATCAAGTTATTGGTTCCAAGAGACATTAATTCAGATCAAAATTAATCTCACAGAACTCTGTGGGAGATATTCGGAAAAAAAGGTAACTGTCACAAATAAATCTCCCCAACTATCAGCCATGCATACCCTGTCATCTTCTCACATTTCTACCAGTGGTCACGCTCCTCAATAAATAATAAGTTTTTAAAACTTATAACTGTTTTTTTTCCATTTGTTTGTTTTTTACACTGCTACTGGGGCTTAAACTCAGAGCCTAGGCACTGTCCCTGAGCTGCTTTGTGCTCAAAGCTAGTGTTCTACCACTTGAGCCACAGAGTCACTTGCAGCTCTTTTAAGTAGTTTATTGGAGATAAGAGTCTCATGAACTTTCTTGCCCTGGCTGGCTTCAATTAAGCAATTGTTTTAGTGCTCAATTGGAGATAAGAATCATATAGTCTTTTCTGCCCAGGCTGGCTTCAAACTAAGATCTTCAGATCTCAGCCTCCTGAGTAGCTAGGATGACCTGCAGAGCCACCAACACCAGGCTAGAATTTTTATTTTATTTTATTTATTTATTTATTTTGTCAGTTGTGCAGACTGAACTCTGGGCCTGGAGGCTGTCCCTCAGCTCTTCAGCTCAAGTCTAGCGCTCTACCACTTGAGCCACAGCACCACCACTTCCAGCTTTTTTTCCCCCCTGCTTATGTGGTGCTGAGGAATAGAACCCAGGGCCTCATGAGTGCAAGGCAAGCACTCTACTACTGAGCCACCTTCCCAGTCCTAGAATTTTGTTTTTTAGACCCATCTTTCACATCAATTTTCTTCATGGCTTACCATTGTGACAAGGAATCTCAATAAGTGTACTTACAAACCCATGACCTTTAAACCTACTGTAGAAAATAAGAATCTTTAATGCTTTCATTGAAAAGATTCAACATACTTCACAAATACCTAACACCAATCAAAAGATTTCTAGAATAGTTTTTTTTCATCATGGGGCTTGAAATTAGGACCTAGGCACTTTCCCTGAGTGTTCAAGGCTAGCACTATACCACTTTGAGTCACAGCTCCACTTGCAGTTTTCTGGCAATTAATTTTGGAGATAAGAGTCTCACAGATTTTCAAAGCCCAGGCTGGCTTTGAACCATAGTAGTCCTCAGATCTCAGCCTCCTGAATACCTAGGATTTTAAGTGTGAACTACCAGTGCCTTGCTAGTATAAATTTCTAGAATAAAGTAGATTTCTTTCAAAGATAGGTAAGAAGGCTATTTTCATTCATTCATATACATATGCATTAGCAATAATGAAACTAGTGACATTAGTGGATAATTTCTTAGGAAGATACTAAATTTTAACTGACCAGAGATAACATTTATTAAGTTCAAAAAGAAAAATAAAAAATACTAAGTGATGACCACAACAAATATTGTTATTAAAGCTGAAGGAAGAATGATATAATGATCACATATCAGATTTATTGTTGGTAAGGGCAGCTATGAATAAAGGAAAATAAAATTGTGATATGAGTTATACTAGAAAGAGCAATGATGGATGCATTTTGTTTTTAACTAAATGCTATCTGAGGATTGACCCGTTTATTTCATGTTCACATAGAAATGGTCCATTAATGCTATATCATATAGCTAGAAATCCTTGACCTATGTAAGAAGAAATCCTTGCATCAAAGCCAAATAAATTATTTTATTATTTAAGTAAAACTAGCCTAAAACAAGAACAAACTATGAAACCATCCACAACCACATACATGAGATATTTTTATACCTGAAAAGATAATTAACACTACACAAGTAGGGAATTGGTAAAATATAGATATGTTTTGCTTGGCTACTTTAAAAGTAAGGCCATTTCTAGCTGAGTGTCAGGTGACACTCATGCCTAGCTACTCAGGATGCTGAGATCTGAGGATTGTAGTTCAAAACCAGCCCAGACAGGAAAGTTTGTAAGATTCTTTTCTCCAAATAAACACCAAACAGCTGAAAGTGGAGAGCATAGCTTTGAGCAAAAACAAGCTAAAGGACGTTGCCCAGGCCCTGAATTCAAGCTTCAGTATTCAGGGAAGGAGGGAGAGAGAGAGGAAATTTCATGCTTAACGTATCTCAATTTTTTATTCCTTAAAAATAATCAGAAACTCTGGTAACACAGACCTGTATCTCTAGGTGACAATTGGCAGGAACTAAGCAGCTTCTGCCATCTTTAGATTGAGTCTCCAGGTGGTGATGGCTCACCCCTCCAATCCTAGCTTATTAAGATGCTAAGATCTGAGAATTGAGGTTCATATCTAGGCAAGGCAGCAGTCTGTGAGACTATCTCCAATTAACCACTAAAAAGTCAGAAGTAGAGCTATGATTCAAGTGGTAGAATTGCAGCCTTGAACAAACAAAAACAAAAAAAACTAAAAGACAGTGCCCTACTTGTCCATCGCTTAGGACTGGCATTAAATAAATTAATTAAAACATTTACTTCAGAAATGACATTATGATAAATCAAAAAATAATGAAGATTAATTTATAAAGCAAGACTAAGGAATATTCTCTACTTTTGTGAATAGAACACTAAGTAGTAAATTTCTGAATTTGTATATTTATCCAAATTTAGAAGCTAAAGAAGCACTGCCATTGGCTATAATTAAGGCTAGATATACAGGCCTCTTGGGCCTGCTTAGAGCAGGTATATGTGAAATTATCACTTAGCATCAACAGGTTCCATTAAAAATCCCCCAGCCCAGGTCATTTTAGCTCATTAATTCCCAAAGTATCTTCATAAGGAGGAGTACTAATAAAAATCTATTTCTCAGGTAGAATTTTTTTTTTGAAATATATCTTCTTGAAGGTTAGATTGAAATTGCAATCAAATTTACCTCAGGCTACAAGACACACTATTTTAGTCTGGATGAGGTAAAGAAATGATAGAAAATAGACAATTAGATGACAAACAGATGCACACATACTACTAGAGAAAAATATGATAGATGATAGATATACTGTATATATAAGTATATAAAGGTTATAATACAACGTCATGACATCATATTGTATATGATAATATAAATTTTAATTAGAATATACAGGGTCATGTGCATACATACAAAAGTGTATTAACTGAAGTATGGTATTATACAGGGAACAATTGCAATTGTGTAACTCTTGAACAACTAATTTACAGTCCAATCCAACAAAGTGAATTCCAGAGAGCTTAAAGATCATTAAAAATTAAAATGAATGAATTTTAGTTAGAATCAAAGCTTACTTAGAACCAAATTGATTAAACTTGGTGTCACATTGTTGGAGGAGGGAGACAAAGTGGGAGGAGTAGAGAAACTAGAGAGGAAGAGAAGAGATGAATGCAGTCATAATATTCAATGTACATATGTGATTATATGTTTGCAAACAATGAACCCCACTCAAACTAATTTGAATAGATGGGGTTTGTCAACTAGCCTGACCAGCAGTGGCAGACACAGCTTCTTATCAGCTGTAACAGGACTCTATCTTAACTTCTTTTTTATGCTATCACCCCTTGACATAAAAGTGGTACAGGTAACCTTCCCTGGCCCCCAAACACTCCCACAGTGATCAAGGTGACAATCCGGCAACCTCGCTGAGAAGATCTGTTCTTTACCTTTCTAAGTTACATGGAAATTCTCTCTCTCTCTCTCTCTCTCTCTCTCTCTCTCTCTGTTTTTGGTTGATGGTGGGGCTTGAACTCTGGGCCTGGGCACTGTCCCTCTGCTCTTCAGCCCAAGGCAAGCACTCTACCACTTGAGCCATAGTGCCACTTCTAGCTTTCTGGTGGTTTTTTGGAGATAAGAGTCTCACAGATTTTCCTGCCTAGGCTGTTGAACAGCAATCCTCAGATTTCAGCCTTTTGAGTAGCTAGGATTACAGGCATGAGCCACCAGTGCCCAGCCTTTCTCTTTCTTAGCCTGGTTTTCTTTTCTTTTTAAGTTGCATAGACATTTCTTTCTTCCTCCCTCCCTTCCATCCATCCCTCCTTCCTTTCTTCCTTGATTTCTTCCTTTCTCTTCTCTTTCTTGTGTGTGTGTGTGTGTGTGTGTGTGTGTGTGTGTGTGTGTGTGTGTGTGTGTGTTAGTCCTGGTGCTTCTCAAAGCTTGGGCACTGTCCCTGAGCTTCCTTTGCTCAAGACTAGTGCTCTACCACTTGAGCCACAAAACCACTTCGGCTTTTTCTAAATAGCTTATTGATATAAGAGTTTTGTGGACTTTTCTGCCCAGGCTGGCTTCAAATGGAAATCCTTAGATCTCAGCCTCATAAGCAGCTAAGATTACAGGTGTGAGCCACCAGTACCCAGCTGCATAGGAAATTTTCAAAGGAAGTAAAAATATGTATCAATTAAAATTTATTCTGTGAACTTCTTTTCTGTGAATTTGATCTACTGTATGGGTTACTATTAATAACTCACATTAGAACATTAGTTTTTAGTTTATAAACTGCTTTCAAATTTATAAATTTCATAATATTGTAAGTCATATGAAAAAACAGCATCAGCTTTGAGTTGACAAGTATAAAGTGAAACAAGTATTTAGTTGTCAAGAAATCTAATGCAATGCCAAACATTTTAAAAATCAGTATCTGAACAAAGGGGTGAAAGTTTTGTTGCAGTGTGTACCAGTCAAAAAACATCAGGGGCTCCCCCATGACCCATCCATATCACTCCTAGCTAGGCATCTACCCTGAGAAACAGGAACCAGGATACAAGGACACATGCACTTCCATTTTCATTGCAGCACTATTCACAATAGCCAAGATATGGAAGTAATCCAGATGCCCCACTATAGATGAATGCATCCAAAAATTGTGGTATCTATATACAATGGAATATTATGCAGCCATTAGAAAGGACAAAATAATTGCATTTGCAAGAAAATGGATGGAACTAGAAAAAAATCATTTTGAGTGAGGTAAGCCAAGAGCAGAGAGACAAATGGCACATGGTCTCCCTGACATGTGGATGTTAAATCCAAAATGCAAGGATATATGACAAAGTAAGCATGACTGGAGAAACAAAGGACCTCCACTCATTTTTGTGTCTCATTTCTAAATGACTCTATGTTCTTGTGTGTGTGTGTGTGTGTGTGTGTGTGTGTGTGTGTGTGTGCACATCTGAGGGAAACTAGGAGGAAGACATAGAATCAGGGAAACAGGGGAAAATATACAACAGAAGAGCCCATCAGCTACACTGGACATTGATGAAAATGAACTACATAACTCTAGGGCAGCGATGGGAGGGAGGGACTGAGAGGGAAGGAGGGAACAGCTTACACTAAGTGAAAGGAAAGAAATGTATATATCACCCAATGTGGAAGAAATAATTATATTGTCAAAGTTCATAGAATTTGCAAACATTATAGACCATGATAATGACAATTTGCCTTGTGAAGGTTAAAAATGTGTTTGTGACTTTAACTAAGTATCACTATCCCACAATACTCTGAAATTTGTGAAATTTATGTAATCACTAAATCTGAATAAAAATTATATTTAAAAAACCATCAAGGGTATTGTGTTCAGCTCTGAGCTTCCTTGAGTTTTACAATAGACTTTAGTTGATACACTGGAACTTGTCCCATCGGGACATGACTTCTGAGATCAAGACATAAGTCACGTGAAGCACGGATGGAAGAACTGAAGACATTTGTTATAAATACAACCTTAATTGACAAAGAATAGTACTGAACTTTACTGGCTAGCCATTCAACGTATTCTATGGTCTGGCTTCAACCTCTTTGACCACTGTACTTCCCAGTGCTGCCTTTCATACCCTCCATGTCCAGCCAAACAATCTCACCCACTTGACCTCCCTGGATTCCCCAACCCTCAAGCCTGGGTACATGCTGTTTTCCCTACCTGGAAGGTTTTGTTTCTCATCATTTAATATCTACCCTTAACTACCCTTCACAGAACCTTCTCAAGTACCATTTAGACTAGAAACCTTCACTTGAGACTCTCCTTTGCAGGAATTCCCTTAATGCTCTTTCAATTTGACATGAATAGTATTAATTGATTATATATGATGGATAAGATACATTGGAAATTCAACTATACATAGACTTAAATGTATCCTGTATCTTCACAAAGCTGATAATATAAATGGAAAATAGGAAGGCCAAAAATAAAAAAAATCATTATGAGTAAGTGTGGAAAGTATAGGAAGTATATATATATACTAAACATAGCCTTGTCTCTCTCCATCTCAGTAATGTCCTTCCCCATTTCATCCAATTAGTTAGTCAACTGAGCCCTGACCTCCCTTCGCTCCTACATGCAGTGTATCAGCAAGCCTTCCAAAATGTATATCAAATCTATCCACTTTGCTCCATTTCCATCATCAACCTGTCCATCTCCCTACTAGTCACTTGTATCCCTGAAATCAATTCTACATGGAGAAATCAATATAACTTTTCTAAAGCATGGGTAAATTATCTTTCTACTACTTGCAATTTACTCCACTGGTTTCTAACTCTACATAAAACCCTAAACCTCTTTCTATGGCAGACAAATTCTGGCATAAGCCAGTATCTGCTGCCCTTGACAATCTTGTTTGCTGTCTTTATAATCCTCTCTACTCCTTTCTACCCATGCTGTTTCCACTTCTGTTCCCAGATACATCAAACATGTTCTAATTGTGTCAACTCGCTTTGTACTGTCTGTTCCTCTTCTCTGGACCATTCTTCTTCGACATCTCAGGCTCTTCCTCATTATTCATTATTAGCAATGAGTATTTGCCCCCTTCCTTTGATGGCTTAAATATCCCTTCCTACTTAAAGTCGACACACTCCCTACTATTTTCTGTTACATTCCTGTCTTCATGTCTTGTATAGAAACTTAGAATCTTTAATTATCTTCTTTAGACATTCACTTACCATCCATCTCCCCTACTACAGACACAAAACTGTTTATTCATGTCTCCCTGTTAGCAACCCTTAGAATAATTCTTGGTATCTTATTCATGTATAGTACAATTTTTGAAAAATTGGGCTGGGAAGGTGGCTCAGTGGTAGAGCGCTTGCCTTGCATTCATGAGGCCCTGGGTTTGATTCCCCAGCACCATATAAGCAAAAAGAAAAAAAGCTGGAAGTGGCGCTGTGGCTCAAGTGGTAGAGTGGTAGCCTTGAGCTGAAAAGCTGAGGGACAGTGCCCAGTCCCAGAGTTCAGGCCCCACAACCGGACCCAAAAACAAAAACAAAAACAAAAACGAAAAATAATGTATCACAGCTTACACCTAAATAATAACAATTGATATTCTAGTACTTTACATGCACTAACTTGTTTAATCTTTACAACAATACTTTGGAAAGATATTATTGTTCTCATAATCAGCATTGTTCTTTTATAAATAAGGAACTAGAGGTTCTGATAGGCTGTTACTTGTCCAAAGTTAACATGAATTAAATGCAGAAAGAAGGATACAAAGCCAGCGTCTGACTTTAAAGTAAAGACTCTAAGTCTGCCTCTCTGTTCTAAATCCTTCTATGATATTATTTCTACAAATAAACTCAGGGTTGAACTCCATCTACATGAAAAAGAAATTATTCAAAGGGGAAAGAAGGCTGCATTGGAATGCTGAAAGAAAGGATGAAGTTTGCTAGGGGAAAAAAAAAAAACAGCCAGGAGACATTCTAAATTAAGAATGAATTCCAAATTGTGAATTTGGGGTTAAAATTTTAGGTCAGTAATACAATGCTTTCCTACCATGCACAAGCCTTGGGTTTGATCCCCGTATCTCTCCTTCCTCCTATATACAAACATACACACCTGCTCATGGCATGCATGCGTGCACCAAAACAGTATGAAATTTATTCTTTCCTGGTTTTTCTGACACTCATTTGTGGGTATTTTCCCTCTAGAGTTTGAATTCAATTTAGAATGTGTCTGGAGGTAGGAATGAAAATGGAGTCTAAAGAATATTTTAGGCCTGAAAGTTTCTGAGAAAAGAACATGTTTGACAAGAAGAGTGGGGGATTTCCCCCAAACTGGGATCCAGACTTCGTTCAACAGTTATAATTTCACTTGATGGAGGCCAGGATGCTGAGTTGATCTACCTATAAGCTGGTTTACAGGTGGCAAGTAAAGGCTGTTCATCAGCATACAGAATAGGGTATTCGTGGACTTTGCTTATTCTGCTCCCTATAGTGGGATATACTGAATTCTCTTGGAAGCATGTAGGACTTGCATGAAGCTAATCAGAAACCTCTCCACTAGGGCAGCTGCTGTGCTTGCTGGAAGCCACTTTAATGGTGTGGCTGGAGGTGGGCAAGGGACAGGGAACATTAGATTCACTAAGGAACTGCAAGAAGGAAGAAAAATGTCCTAGAGCTGAGAAAAGAGGCCTAAAATGCTGCTTGCCATGTTGTTTATATTACCAAAGAACTGAAACAAACTGTCAACAAGAATGCAGTAGGTGACTAAAATATGATAGGCTTAAATAAGAAAAAATATAGTTAGTACAAATTTGGGGTGAAATTATACTTCTGTACACTATAGATGTATAGTTCAGCATTTTACAATATTATACCATTTGCAAACTTTTACAATATTGAACATGCTACAGCTTGTATCATGTACCTGTGGGAATGTATCTGATTCTGAAGACTAACTTTGAAAACAGTATGAAGAGAACAGGATTGGAAAGAAGTATAAAGAGAAATTTAGTTGGGTTGAATACTTCATCATTTCTTCTAAAAATAATCGTTCAAATATTGACTGAAAAGTTAAGTCGTGGAGATTCAAATATTTGTCATACTTTATAATTTGACTAGCTACATTGGTAAATTCTGGAGGACAAGGGGAGAAGTGGAACTGTGGTTCAAGAAGTAGAGAGCAGCCAGGCACTGGTGGCTCATTCCTGTAATCCTAGCTACTCAGGAGACTGAGATCTGAGGATTACGGTTCAAAGCCAGCCCAGGCAGGAGCGTCTATGAGACTTCTATCTCCAATTAACTACTAGAAATGGTAGAGAGCTAGCCTTGAGCAAAAGCTCAGGGACAGCACCCAGGCCAAGTTCAACCCCCACGACTGAAAAAAAAAAAAAAGAAGAGGTAGAGCATGCTAAGCAAAAGCTAGGAAGGCCTAGTTCAAGCCCCAGTACTGTTATACACAGTATACTAATATATAATAATAATATAATAAAAATATAATAAAAGTGCTGAAAGACAAGGAAAATAATTTTAAAATCTGTTCAACTGAAAATTTCCTAAGCTTTTCTGACCCACCACTGTTTTTCAACAGAATGTTCTTTAATAATTTTTATTGAACCCCATCCCACATTTCACAGATTAGGGAAGGGATAATTAGCTCAAATGAAAAGAAGAACAATGCTATTAAAGAAACTAGCCTTTAGTTTAAGCTGAATCTGATAACTCAGAAGACAAACATAGTTCTCCCAGTCCTTTGATTCTCAAGCCCTATCTTACAACCTCTTTCTGATATCTCCATTCAAGGCTTTGATTTTCAAATAGTCATTTGCAATTTAAGTATACATGAGAAGTGGTATGAGTTATGACCATTCCATTCCCACAAATTTTCCTGATTATACAGAAACTCAATGAGTTGTAACACCCTTTAATTTTCCACTAAAATAGTCATCTTCCAGTTCAAAGCTTTCAAAACCTACAAGAGCTTATGTTTGGAACAGTGATTGACAATAGGCCTTTGGGGGTTGGGACCAGAGATGGGCAGCTAATTCTTCAGTAACCACTGTTCTTCTAGATGCCTATGTAATTTTAAATCATGGATTCAGATCTTGTGAATATTCCTTGTGCCATTTGGGATGCTTGATTCTTGAATGAGTGAAGGAATTCATAAGAGCAATCTTAAGTGGAAATAAACACTTGAGATTACTGACTGGTACCATCGGGTATAATTTGCTGATCTCAATATTTGTTACTCATTCTCCAAACACCAATTCTAGTGCAATCTTAATTTGTAAAATTGTAAGAAATCCTTGTCAGAGTGACTTATTCAAGAACAGAAAATTGCCACAACATTTAAGCACTGAAAAAGGATTATCTATTTTCTTGTCAAGTTCTGTCTTTCGTGTATGGAGTTGACTCTTTCAGTGGTGTCACAAAAGATAATCACATTTAACAGGTGTTTCTTTGCCAGTACTGGGGCTTGAACTCAAGACCTTATACTTTCACTTGGCTGTTTCGCTCAAGGCTGGTGCTCTGCCATTTCAGTGACATCTCCACATCTGGCTTCTTAGTGGTTAATTGGAGAAAAGTGCTCACAGACTTTTCTGCCCAGGGCTAGCTTTGAACCATGATCCTCAAATCTCAGCCTCCTGAGTAGCTAGGCTTACAGGTGTAAGGTTTCAGCACCCAGTTCAGGTTTGTTTGTTTTTAATATGCCAGCTTTAACCTGATAATAGTCCACTGTATTTCTCTAATAAAAATGACCAATGAAATTCTAGAAGTAGTATAATCTTGGACTAGCATGTACCTTCATTCTATGAATACTTGTTGAATACCCTCTATGTGCTAGACATTGTTTTAGGCATTGATGATTGTACAGAAGTGAACAAGGAAAAGGAAGTCTTTTACCAACCCAGTGACTAAGAGAAACATGACAGTGAGTGCCACTCTAGGAAAAATTTAGGCTGATAATTCAGAAACTTGCCCTTGTTTTTTTTTTAATTTAACAAATATTTTTAGTAGCAAATATATGTTAGGCATTATCCTAGAAGCTGGGGAGACAGAGGTAGTAAAGCAAGAAAAAGTATCAAAGTCTCTGTTCTTGAAATGCCTCATTGTTTTTTTGAAGGTCAAATCTACATCACAGTTCTTTATCAGCTTCATTAATCAAACCAGTGGCCTTCAAAGAGTAATGTTTTTGACAATAAGTGGACAGGAGATGTAGATAATGTATGACTAATTCAATAATGCTTCTATACTTGCAATACCATAATACAGTGCAAATACTATCGTATCTTTCTAGTGAAATTTATTTAATTTTAAAAGCTGAGTTTAGTCAAAAATACTTAGGAATTAAGCATAACTTGTATGCAGACTTGCAAGAAACAGTTTTGATGTTGTACATGCAAAAAATAATAATGAAACACATTTTTCACCCAAAGTTGGTCTTGTACAATTATGTCATCATTCCATTGTCCAAATTCTCAAATGAGGTTTTTATCTTTTTTTTTTTTAGCAGTAGGATGTATACTCAATCTTGGGGATACATGAAATGGGGACAGATGGAATATACTTTACTACTATCTGCTGTGAACTGCTTGAAAACAGGAAAGTTTTCTCTTACCCATAGCTTTCAACATCTCAACACTTAGTAGGTACTAAATAAATGCTGCATGGAGAAGTGAAAGAAGGTATTAATGAACTCCAGCTCTTTTACAGCACTCCCACTGCAGAGAATGCCCTGGCCTGACTGAATGTAATTAGCCATAGGGCACGAGAGGGAACAGTCTCAGTGAACCAATCACTCTACAAGAATGATTTAGGACTCTGCCCTGAAGATTCAGATCTGCCTTTCTAATAGAAAAGAACATAAAAGAGATTAACCTCTCTGCTATGTAACGACAGACCAATTGGTCTAGCTTGCCTTATATCACTGTCATAGAAGAACGGAGATAATGAAAACCCCTCACCAAGTTCTGTGTATTTTTAAGAAGATTGATTAAATTAAGCTCCCATTAAATAATCTCTGACCACCACTGGAGTCTCAGTATTATGCAAATAATTCAGACAACCTATGGAAAACTGAATTATAAACTGAGTTTTCTTTGAACCTACAGAAATTGAAAAAAAGCAGAGGGAACAACCTTCCTTTGAAAATGACAATCTTTGAAGATGACAAATAACATTCTAAAACCTTTGAAAAATGACAAATAACATTCTAAAACCTTTAGGAAATGACAAATAACATTCTAGCAATTTTATGTAAGAGAAAAAAATTAGTATGCTAAAAATATAGCTACCTTCCTTAATTTCTGCAGCTTTAGGGTAAAATTTCCTATCTTATATGTTAATTCCTGCCCTTCACTACTAAGGAAATTATTGTTTCAAGATTTTGGATGAATACAAGATTATTCATGCATTTGTCACAAAAAAATTATTCAAAGTAGTTTCATTTCAAAGAATTAAGAATTCAATTACAACAAATAGATCATATTTTTGGAATAGGTAATATCTCACATTCATATTGGTTTAGCCAGAAATTATTCTCTTTTCCTTCCCAAATGGTGATTTTGTTCATGATTACTAACACACAATTGAAGTGAGTATCCTGGTCCTATAAATTCATTCTCAAGTTTTGTCCTGTGTCATGCAAAAGGTTTTTACCCTATGAGGCAAGTTTGGTAGATGGCCATTTCCAAGTCCTCTTGTTTTCATCAGGCTAATTTCACAAGACTTCCTGAATCTATTTGGTAGGAAAGGGATCCAAACTTCCATGTCTGAAATTAAATTCTCCCAGCAGGAACCCCTCCAACAGTGGTCATGGCTTTACTTTCTCTTTTGCCAGCTATGAGTCAAGTAGAATGAAATGGAGATGGTCTGCTCCGTCTTTAAACTTGATATTCTCCAAAGACAGTGCATGGTTTCCTCAATCGGAACAATTACTGGAAACAGGACTCAATCCCAGTTCCTCCCGGAGTTCACTGTAAATAGCTTGACGAGAGGGAAAAATGGCTTTCTTCCTCTAGTTAATCTATCTTTGCTAAGCACTGTTATCTAGATCCACTTACAAGTAGTTGCATGGTCTGTCTACCATTTCTCTGCAAGAAAAATGATTTCTTAGAGCTGACCAACACTTCCATGTCAAAACATCTTTCTAGGAAAGTACATTTTATAAAACAAAACTATGGTAAAGCAGATAAACAAGGTGCTTTCCAAAGACCAAACAAGCAAGGATTCTTTCTTCATTAATTCATCTGCATATTTACACTTCCATTTTTGGTGGGGGGGGACATGTCAAGTAAGAGATTAGAAGGCAATTTTCACATAAAGGCTGCAAAGAAACATGATGTTATTCTGTGGACATTACTTGATTGTTCTTCTTGGTCTTTTCTTTCAATTGGCATTTAGAGAACTAACCACACAGGCTGTTCCCACCTTCCTGCATGATACCATTTCTTCCAGTTCTCCTTATCTGTAGCTGTGATGATGCACAGCTTTCTCTCTTTTTTTTTTTCTTGTGGGTTTGTGCAGTTTCTTGATGTTTGTGACAGGCCACGATAGGGGAAGCTTTTATCACCATGGGGTTTGGAGGCCTCAGTAAATTGAAAATTGCAAATGAAATCCACTGGGCTTGAATTCATCAGCTATTATGTCAGATGACCTTTGGCAGCTGCTGATAAAAATGAGAGAATGTTAGCTCTGATCCAATTTTCAGCACTAACCATTCCTTTTCAAATCCATTCACAGTCAGGCAGCAGACACATGGGAAGTGAAAATGATAGGGTTTCAAGAGAACTGCATTGTGTTGCAGATTAAGATTTTCTCCCCCTATTTCTAGAGGTCGGCCCCCAGGCCCCGGTCTGGTATCTACCTATTGTCCAATCAGTTTCAATATCTGCTTCAGAGGACATGTTAGCCATCCTTACAGATAAGTGCTTACAGGAAAGAATGTTGGACTTAATAGTTTTGCTTCTGAGGCATCAAGGGTCGCAGTGTAGCAATATTGACTGGCACATGTTAGTTTAATCTGACATTCTAAAGAATGACACTAGATTCTTTCAGAGCTGTTGATCTCTAGGTGATTTTTGTTACCAGCTCTGGTTTTATAAAATTTATTTTCACTCAACTATTTATATTCATGAGTCAGAAGTATTCTAAAATGTCTGTCATAGCCAAGGACATGTAGCCTAAACTTGTCTAAATAATTAGAAGTGCTAAAATTATGAAACTGGAAAAAAATGATATGTGTATGTTCTATCCTTGCAATCCAGTTAAAGATAGGCTGCCAATAGTGAAGTTGGAAAGATGGGCACCAGTGGCTCACACTATAAACTCAGCTACTCAGCAGCTGAGATCGGAGGATCATGGTTGAAAGCCAACCTGGGAAGGCAAGTCCATGGGACTCTTCTTTCCCTTAACTACTAAAGAGCTGTGAGTAAGGGTGTGGCTCAAGTGGTAGAGCACTCACCTTAAGCAAAATGCTAAGGGCTAGCACAGGCCTTGAATTCATGCCCCAGTTCTGGTATAACTAACTAAATAAATAAACAAACAAATAACTCCCCTTGATCTCCCAGTTACCAGGGGCAACAGCTGAGACTTCAGTGAAGAGATGCATCTTTTCTTTCATTGGCTTGAATTAAACTCTCAGTCCTCTTGATAATTCCAGATTGGATGCCTAAAGCTGCAAGAACAAAACCAGAATTTTCAGGAAAATGTTACTGTATCCAACAAATATGGTAGAAGTGAAGTCAGTGTTCCCAGAAGTTCATCCAAAACAAAAGCAGTTGTCTGTGGAAAATGTAATCATGATGGTTCCGTGTAAGTCCAGAATTGTATCCTTGAAATCTCTGACTCAGGAAAAACTGGAGAAAACACAGCAAGCAGCAGAAGATACAAATTGCAAATAAGAAATGGCAGTAAAGTCTTGGATAGGCAGACTTAATATAGTGAAAATGTTAATACTGGCAAAATTAATATACAAATTCAATGCAATTCCTATTAAAATCCCAATGACGTACATCACTGAAATACAGAAAACAGTCCAAAAATTCATATGAAACAACAAAAGACCTAGAATAGCCAAAACAATTCTAGGGAATAAAGACAACATGGGAGGGATATCCATGCCGAACTTCAAACTCTACTATAGAGCTATAATAACAAAGACAGCATGGTACTGGCACAAAAACAGACCCGAAGAGCAATGGAATAGAATAGAAGATCCAGAAATAAATCCACAGGCCTACAGTCAGCTGATATTTGACAAAGGAGCCAAAGACATACAATGGAAGAAACACAGCCTCTTCAACTACTGGTGCTGGGAAAACTGGGCAGCCACATGCAGAAAATTAAAAGTGGACCTCAGCCTATCACCATGCACCAACATCAACTCAAAATGGATTAAAGACCTTAACATTAAACCTGAATCTCTGAAACTACTGCAGGACAGAGTAGGAGAGACACTTGACACAGGAAGGAACTTCCTGAACAGAGTCCCAGGGTCACAACAAATTGGAGAGAGACTCAACAAATGGGACTACCTTAAAATAAAAAGCTTCTGCACAGCTAAATCTATCACAACTAAGCTAGAAAGACAACAAACTAATTGGGAAAAAATATTTACCAGCAATATATCAGACAAGGGGTTAACATCCTGTATATACAGGGAACTCAAGAAACTAATCCCTCCCAAACCTAACAAACCAATTACTAAATAGGCAAGGGAACTAAAGAGAGACTTCTCAGATGAAGAAATAAAAATGGCAAAGAAACACATGAGGAAATGTTCACCATCCCTGGTTGTGAAGGAAATGCAAATAAAGACAACCCTGAGATACCACCTTACCCCAGTCAGAATGTCCGGCATCCACAAGCCAGCCAACGACAAATGCTGGAGGGGATGCAGAGAAAGAGGAACCCTATTACACTGCTGGTGGGAATGTACACTTATACAACCACTTTGAAAGCAGTCTGGAGGGTCCTCAGAAAGCTAAAGATTGACCTCCCTTATGACCCAATCATACCACTTCTAGGCATCTACCTTGAACAACAGGAACCAATATACAAGGACACATGCACCTCCATGTTTATTGTAACACTGTTCACAATAGCTAGAATATGGAAACAACCCAGATGCCCAACCACAGATGAATGGATCCAAAAATTGTGGTATCTATACACAATGGAATATTATGCAGCCATTAGAAATGACAAAATAATGACATTTGCTGGGAAATGGATGGAGCTAGAAGAAATCATGTTGAGCGAGGTAAGTCAAGAGCAAAGAGACAAACGGTACATGGTCTCCCTGATAAGTGGATGTTAAATCCAAAATGTTAGGTGATACAACAAAATTAACAGGACTTAAGAAACAAAGAACTTCCACTCATCTGGTCGAATCCCTACTAAATAACCCCATGTTGCTGATCACATGTATGGTGTATATGTGTACACCGTTATATGTTATAGACCGTGATAGACAATTTGGTCCAGGAAAGTTAGAATGAGTTTGTGACTTTAAATGAGCATCATTATCCCACAATACTGTGAAATTTGGGAAATTATGTAATCACTTAATCACAATAAAAAAATTTAAAAAAAACACCAGAAAACTAGAAGTGGCGCTATGGCTCAAGTGGTAGAGCGTGAGCCTTGAGCTGAATTGTTCAGGGACAGCTCCCAGGCCTAGAGCTCAAGCCCCACGACTGACAAAGAGAGAGAGAGAGAGAGAGAGAGAGAGAGAGAGAGAGAGAGAGAGAGATCTTTCATGCGATTGTTTCTAACATATTTATAAGATTATGTTTTTGTTGCCTTGTATGTCCCTCCCCCATGGTACAACCCCTGCTTTCACTATATATGATGTTGGTATATGTGGAGGGGAAGGGAAAAAACAAATTGTTAAAATGGGGATACAGGAGGACCCATTGCAACAATGAGATGTACATGTTGTTATGTCGAAAAACGAGCTTTACAACTTTGGTGGGGGGGCCGGGGGGGGGGGGAAGATATGAAGGGATGGGAAGGGGAAACAAAGGAAGAGGCTATAACACTTGATAAGAAATGTGCTCATTATCTTACCCATGTAATTGCAATCCCTCTGTACACTATTTTCACAATTAAAAAAAAAAAAAAAAAGAAATGGCAGTAAAGGAACAAGGGCAAATAACCCATTGACCAATAACCCAGCACTCCAGAGAAGACACTGCCTTTCAAATTATGTAATAATTGCATAAACATATTCTGCATCTCTATGCTGAAAATAGCATATGCTAATAAAACTGAGTATTCCTTTTGGTACCAATAATCAAGATTGAGGACACTTGTGAACTTAAAACACAAACTTGGACACATTTTATAGGATTTTCTTTCACTCAAGCCATGTTTTCATAATTTTGAATTATCATTCATCATTACTATTGCTATCAATTTTATACAGTCACAAGTAACTAAATGCAACATTTATATAAAAAGGATCTTTACATATTTATTGAAAACCTGAATTTTAAGATCAATTCTAACTTGCAAAGGTAGTTATGTTGAGCTTTCATATTATCTAATAAAAAAAATAATAATAATTAATAAATAAAATAATAACTAATAATACCTAATCAAAATAAATAAAGTGGAGCTGGAGTCTCCTGAAGTAAATCAGTGCCTCTAGACTGGTAAGTTCCTCAATAAATATAATGGAATTCTATTGTGAATGAAGAATTGGATTTCTAACTTTCTGCTGACATAGCATGATCCAGCAAGATAATACAATGTATGAACACGTCACATCTAAGATTTCCTACCTGTGAAACACAAAAGCCATCTGTAAATAGAGAAAAGTAAGGTCATATTTTCCATTATTCAACTATATTTTTAAAAAGCTCTTTCCTTTTATCCTTTGAATATGCTAAGCTCTTGAGGTAGAAGGACCCTAAAAAGCATGACATTAACAAATAACAAATAATGGAAAACTACATGGTATTATAAATATTCTCAAAAAGCTTTTAATAAACTTATTTTTGTTATTATTAAGAAGTTGTAGAAAGGTGTTATAATTCCATAAGTCCAGTTATGAATACAATCTTTGGTCAGTGTCATTTTCATTTTTCCCCCATTTTTCCCTCTCCCATTCCTACACACACATTACAGTTTACTTTTTATTGAGTATATGGACTACATTTACTCATCCTCTCTCCCTCCATTCTCGTTCCACCTCTCTGCCCTCTTTCTAATAAAAAAATATTTAATAAATTGAGAAATCTATATTGTCCAGGTATGCAGATTTTTTCTTATTTTTTCCCTATTAATTGGTTAATATTACATTAAAGTAGCTAAAGGTGTGTTGCTAGCACTAAAAAACATTTTTCATGGCATAGTAGTTCTCTTCTGACTTATGGGACTATAGCAATATGGAACCATAAAAATACTCAGATGGAACATGAATTCCAGTCTCTGGAAGTTAAGAATATGGTTCCTTAAGCTTGCTTCATAAGAAAAACAAGAGGAGGAGGACATGCTGAAAGTTCATTATCTTGCACATATGGAAATGGTATAAGTCCTTTTTTTGTATATTTAAAAATATTAAAAGAAAAAATGTGAATGTATATATACCAAACAATGTAAATTTGTGCACTTGAATGATAAATCTTATTTTCAAAAAATTTCAAAAATATATCTCATTGTTTGCTTTAATGCCTTTTCCTGGACCTCTTAAATATTTAAAATTATATTTTTACTATCTTTAAGTAGTTGCGCAATGGATTACCATTCAACAAATCAGTTAACCAATGTTTCTTGCTTACTATCACCCCTTTCATCGTTCTTCCTTCCCAACCCCACCTTTCCCCTCAATTTTCTTGTTTTAATAAATATGCATTGACTGTTATTCCTCCATTTCCCCTCTTCCTCTCTTCTTTCACCAGCTCCTCTCCCCTGACCTCCCTCCCACACCTTTCGAGTACCAGTTTCCTGGTATTTATTTTGTTGTACTGTGAGTTTTCTAAGGAATTACACCATTTGAATTCTCCCCTGATATATCATACTTTAGTTAATATATTTGTGAGTTCTTATATATATCCTTGTATATGTTTATTTGCATGTTTATAAATTAGATCTAGCCTCCACATATGAGATAAAACACGTGTCTCTCTCAAATTCTTTTATGAGAAGACAGTTCAACCAGGTGCCAGCGGCTCAGGCCTATAATCCTAGCTACTCAGGCGGCTGAAATCTGAGGATTCTAATTTGAAGCCAGCCCAAGTAGGACAGTCTGTGACACTCTTCTCTCTAATTAACCACCAAAAATTTGGAAGACAAGAAGTCTAGTATGACAGAGGGCTGGTTGCCCTCTCCAATGGGTAGTCACTAAACATCAATTAGTTAAAATGGAATGAAATAAAAAGTTCCTTTCCCCATTCACACCAGTCACATTCCAAACACTTTACAGACACATGTGATTAACTATGATATGGGAGAGAATAGAACATGTTCATCATAGCAAATTCTGTAGAGCCAGAACAGGAAGTACTCTTAGAGAAGGGATGAGAATGAAGAAAGGTCAGGAGGTGGGAGCAATAAATTCTCCAAATCTCTGTGTGAGCCCTTGGACAAAATACCAGAAATAATAAAATATCTATGTATTTCCTCTTCACATCTAAATTGGAAATACATGCCTATGACAGGATCAATGACTTGATTATTTCACTGGCTGGTCTGGTTCAATAATCATGCTGAGTTCATACTATAAATCAATAATGAAGACATAAGACTTAACAGGCTTATCTAATTGTTCACTATCTGAACATGCAGATCACAGTGGCTGAAAGCCAGGCCCCAGCGCACAGCCAAGTGTGGGTTCTGTTGTTTCTTCTGGCAGGGACCTGTTAGCTGACTGGGTCCAAGCTCAGTGACTTGGGAATGTCACAGTTGCAGATCTCAAAGAACATGCTCATTATTAAATCGTTTATTTCTTTAGACAGAGTGGCAGTATCCACAGCAAAACCTAAAAGACAGAGATTTGAGGAAACTCTAATTCAGAGAAAGACATCACCTGTTACCTAAATGTGACTGAACTGAGCCATATGTGACTCGTCATTGATACAATGTTGTGAAATGTGGACTCTACATAATCTTGATCAGAGCTGCCATGCATCCATTCTAACAGAAGACTAGTTTGGCCCAATTATGTAAAGTTGTAGGGGTTCAAACAGAGCTTACAAGCCAGGAAAGCAAATAACAAGGCTTTCTAAATCAACAAGACTCTAAGATGTTTGCGTTTACCAGTGAAGAAACCTCTAGGAAAACCGTATCTAGGGGAAATCAAAGCCAGCTTAGGATATGTGGACTCTCTAATCTCTACTGCTAATTTCAGAAACAATCATTGTCATCCTTACAAGTAAACTTTGAGTCAATTAAATTATGACTCTAAGTTGACTTTTAATGTGCATCTGGAGTGTTTTTGGACACTATTAGTGGGCATGTTATTTTATATATCCTCATTGCACAGAAGATACTTCTCCTTTCTCTCTTTCTCTAACTGCCCTCCCTTTCTGAGTATGTGTGTGTGTGTGCACGCACGCGCAAGTGTGCACGAGCTACCACTTGAGCCACAGCTATAGTTCTAGCTTTTTGTAGTTAATTGGAGATAAGGGTCTCACAGATTTTTCCTGTCTTGGCTGGCTTAAACCACAATCTTCAGATCTCAGCCTCTTGAATAGATAGGATTACAGGTGTAATCCACCAGCTCCTGGCTGTTGTTTGTTTTTTAATTTTTGTTTTGGTTTTTTGTTGGTCCTGAGGCTTGAACTCTCAGGGCCTGGGCTCTGTCCCTGAGCCTCTTCTCTATGCTCAAGGCTAACTCTCTACCATTTGAGCCATATATATATATATATATATATATATATATACATATATATATGTATATATACATATATATGCACATATATACACATATATGTATATATATTTCTGTATCATGGAGTTTTTGCTATATTGCAGGATTTTGCAGTATATACAATATTTGTTATTTTAATTATTTTTGCCTAAAAATTTAAAAACAATATAAAATGTTAATTCAAACATATTAAAAAGAATTTTAAATCAAAATAAAATACAGTACGTATTTTATCAGTGATGAATACCATCCTGTACACAATAGAAATGCAGTATGCCACTACTGCTTGCACAAGTTTGCCAATGTGAGCTTGTACACAGCACAATATTGGCTGATGGAATGGAAGGTGACCAACCATAGCACTGCTCTGTATCCTGGGGAGGCACTGATTGGTTCAGTGACTTGTCTACTTGCTCCCAGGCACTGTGCCCATACCTTCAGCATCTCTCCTTGTCCACTTCACATCGATCTGATTGCTGCATGTTGTGTTGCTCTGTGGTGTTGTGTTTCATGAAATTTCCATAAAAGTTTGAATTTATTTCAAGCCCTAGGATGCCACCCAAACATTCCGCACCTTCCAAGGCTTCTGGCAGAGAACCTAAGTACCAAGGAAGATGCTTGCCATCAAAGAAAAAGTGGAACTTCTCAACATGTTAAAGGAAGGCAAAAGCTACCCAGCTACAGACCACCATTATGGGATCAACAAAATATTTGCTACACAAAGAAAGACTGGAAGAATATTAGGTCTACAGCAACAATGATTTTTAACAAGACTGCAAACAGGGCGGTCACTTCCCACAATAAAGCCATTGTGAGGATGGCATCTGCATTGGACTTGTGTATAAATGACTGCCAACTGGATACCAATACCATCTGGATGAAGGCCAAGAAACTTTATGATAGTTTTGTGGAAAGCCCAGTTCATAATGGTGACAAGGATGAAGAGGAGGATGACCACGCAGAAGCAGGACAGTTGACCAAACCCATTCAGTGCCAGCAAGGGCTGGTTTGACAAAGTTCAAAGAGCTTTGGGCTCAAGAGCATTTCTCTGCATGGAGCAGCTGTCTCTGCAGATCAAGGTAGAGCTGAGGAGCATATCTTCAGGCTATAAGCCTGAACAAGTTTCTAACATGGCTGAGACAAAGTCAGCAAGTGAAGAAGAAGATGAGGAACACGATGAACTACAGGGTGCAGAAGAGGAAGAGGTTGGCCTAGCACTCCATCGTCTTGCAACTATGGTCAGAATGGCGAAAGAACTTCAGTGAGTGGCTGGCAAATGGAACCCCAGAGGCTTCATTCATTGCACTTCGTAAATACACTCGAGAGTGCCATATCACTTCTCACTCAGAAGAAAAAGCAGCACCAGCAACTCCCCATAACTATGTTCATCACTCAGATGGAAGAGATCAGTTAAGCCTATGCCTTTAGTAGAAATGGAAGTTATGGCCCAGGGCGAAGATACTGCACCACCTGATGAAGCTCCTGATGAAGTGGTGCCTTCAGAAGCGCTGTAACGCCCTCCTTGGCTGCGCAGTGCATTCATCTCCTCGCCATCACCTTCATCGCCTTCAGTACTGTAGAGCTACATGATTCATGATCTTCATCCTTCAAGTTGTAGTATACTTCACTGGTGAATACCCATATAGAATTTTATACATTGTTAAAATTACGTAGGTTTAAGAGTGTAGAAAGCATTTAAGAGCTTGTGAAGTATTTATAAGAGTGTGGGAAATGTTAATAAGAAAGAGAATGGGAAAGGTTTATAGGAGAGTGGGAAGGATTTACAAAGTCTTAAAGTATATATAAATAATGAAATAAATATAATGCTGCTACTTCACAGATTTCCATGGGGGTCTCTGGAACATAACTCCCATAATAGGTGAGGGATCACTGTACTTTATTGGAGATACAAGTCTCACAGACTTTGCTGCCTGAGCTGGCTTCAAACCATAATCCTCAGATCTCAGCCTCCTGAGTAGCTAAGATTACAGGCATGAGCCACTGGTTCCAGGCTTTTTTTTTTGTTTTTTTTGAGACAGAGTGTCATCACTATTTTTGCCTGTGCTAGTTTAGAACTCATGATTCTTCCTGCCTCTCCCTCTCAAGTAACGGGATGGTTCTCTATCTTGACTGTGACACTGAACGTATATGATCAAAACTCATATAACTACCCACTTATAGGGATGAATTTTTGTGTATCCTTGAGGGGAATAAAAATACCGTATACTTTAAGTGCTAAATGATATCTATGGTACTTAAGTATCCCTTTAACACCTTAATCATAAATCAATGATATTCATGTTATATATAATAATTTCATTGTGTGGTGATGTATAACTGGGGAAATGGTGAGGATCTTAGCAAGGCTGTGTTACAGTTAAAGAACTGGATTTAGGCTTAGAGGATCTTGTTTTATCACTATTATTTCTTTGTTTTGGTGGTACTAGAGCTTGAACTCAGAGCTTACTTGTTAAGCAAGCTCTTACCACTGAGCATACCTCCAGCCTTAAAGTCAAATGTTTCTACTTACTAATCAGGAAAAAAATAATTATCACATTTAACAGCCAGTGCTAATTAAATACTTACTCAGGAATTGTTCTTGTCTCAATATAAATTACTAATTTAATCTTGAATAAACCTGAAAAAATCAGTATAATTATCCTATTTAACATGAGAAAACTGAAGCAGAGAAAGATTAAGTAATTTGTCCAATGTCACTAGCATTTAAAGTGTCTGTGCCATAAAGCCACAGTAGGTACTCCATACTTTTGACAAAACTGAATTGATATTATGAGATATAACTCAGGTTTAAGCACATATACTGGTTCTTCTTACCATCTCTGAGTTTCCAGTCTCCTTAATAAAAGTGAGAGGAGTATTGTTTTCTTATCTCATAGAAAAAGCTCATAGTTGAGGCTCAAATGAGCTAATAATATGCAAATACACTTCCTCATCACCTGGTTGTGCTTGGAGTCTTGCATTGGTTGCTATGTCTTTGTGAGTAGAAGAGTCAGTAACTCCAAATGTGTGGCATGTGCTGATGAGTTCCTACTTACGTCACACAAGTCCAGGAAAAGAGAACAAGTACGTATCAGCTCCCCATACCTAATGGAGGAGGAGGAGGAGGAGGAGAAGGAGGAGGGAAGAGGGAGGAGGGAGGAGGGAGGAGAGAGGAGGGAGGAGGAGGAGAACCAAAACCACTTTGAAAAAAAAAAAGAGAAAAAGGAAGAAATGGAAGAAACTGGGGATTGTGGTTAGGGGGAGGATTTTCAAGGAAGAGTAAGAGCTACTATGAGAAAATAGAATTGATTTAAATGAAAAGCATTCTCGAAACTTCCATAGTCTTCCATTCATTGTAGTTGAGAACTATCAAATTTTCAAAATTCATGAATGAATTCTTCTTTTTTTTGTTTTTATACGTTTTTTATTGTAAAAATGCTGTACAGAGGGGTTACAGTTACGTGAGCAAGGTAATGAGTACATTTCCTATTGAGCCTTGTTGCCTCCTCCTTTGTTTTCCCCCTCCCATCCCTTCCCTCTCACCTCTACAACTTACCCCCGTTCCCCGGCCGAAGTGTAAAGTTCGTTTTCAACATAGTGTTTTTTGTTTTGTTTTGTTTTGGGCGGTCGGGGGGCTTGAACTCTGGGCCTCAGTGCATTCCCTCAGCTCTTCTGCTCAAGGCTAGCACTCCACCGCTTGAGCTACAATGCCACTTCCGGTTTTCTAGTGGTTTATTGGAGATAAGAGTCTCACGGACTTTCCTGCCTGGCCTGGCTTTGAAACGCGATCCTCAGATCTCAGCCTCCTGAGTAACTAGGGTTACAGGAGTGAGCCACCGGCGCCCAGTTCAACATAGTGTTTTGTACATCTCATTGTTACAATGGGTCAACCTGTATCCTTATTTATGCATTTTGGTTTTTTTTTCCCCCTTTCCCTCCTCGAATTAGAGATGTATACAAGATGCAGGACATATGCCTGGAACTCAAAAAATTAAATCCCCCAAAAACAAGTCCTCAAAGAAACAACTGCCCAATAAACAAGTAGGCTAAAGACTTACAGAGAAACTTCTCTGTAGAGGAAAGAAGGATGGCCAATAGACGCATGAAGAAATGCTCAAACTCTCTAGCCATAGAAGAAATGCAAGTCAAAACAACACTGAGATAACACCTCACCCCAGTTAGAATGGCTATAATCAAGAACTCTAGTAACAGCAGATGCTGGAGGGGATGTGGACAGAAGGGAACCCTACTGTATTGTTGGTGGGAGTGTAAACTTGTTCCACCACTCTAGAAAGCAGAGGAGATTCCTCAAAAGACTCCACATAGAGCTCCCCTACGACCCAGCAATCCCACTTTTGGGCATTTACCCAAATGATCACAAACAAGACCATACTAAAGCTACTAGCACAACTATGTTTATTGCAACACTATTTACCATAGCTAAGATATGGAACCAACCCAGATGCCCCTCAGTAGATGAATGGATCATGAAAATATATACACAATGAAATCCTATGCCTCCATCAGAAAGAATGACATTGCCCCATTTGTTAGGAAATGGAAAGACTTGGAAAAAATTATATTAAGTGAAGTAAGCCAGGCGCAAAAAAACATAGGTCCCATGGTTTCCCTTATTTGCAATAACTAGTATATGTCTGAGACAAGCGGAAAAGGTCAGATAAGATGATGTTAGGCGAAATGAATCCCAAGATAAGGACACAAGTGTTTTTTTTTTTTCTTGCTTGCTATTGTTTCTAATATGTTGATTGTTTTGTTGCTTTCTATGTCCCTCCCCACAGTATAACCCCGGTTTTCACTGTATTTGATGTTGGTATAATTTGGGAAGGGGAAGGGAAAAAAACAAATTGTTTAAATAGGGATACAGGTGGACACATTGCAACAATGAGATGTACAAAATGCTATGTTGAAAAACGAACTTTACAACATGGGGGGGAAGTGTAATCATGGAGATGGGAGGGCAGGGATAGTAGGGGGAAAACAAAGGAGGAGGCAGCAATGCTTGATAATAAATGTACTTATTACCTTGCTCATATAATTGTAACCCCTTTATATGGTATCTTCAAAATAAAAAACTTATTAAAAATTAAAAAATAAATTAAAAAAGATGCAGGGCACCGACATCAAATACAGTAAAAACAGAGGTTATACCATGGGGGAGGAACATACAAAGAAACAAAAAAAATCACATGGTACATTATAAATGCATTAGAAACAATAGAAAGAAAAAAGATATTTTTGTCCCTATCTTGGGGTTCATTTCACTTAATATCATCTTAAATGGTCATATGTATATAGCTTTTGGCCTTTTCTGCTTGTCCTACATATGCACTAGTTATTGCAAATAAGGGCCTGGCTTACTTCATTTAATATAATTTTTTCCAAGTCTTTCCATTTCCTAGCACATGGGGCATCTGATGGAGGCATAGAATTCTATTGTGTAGGTATGTGTATATATATATATATATATATATATATATATATACACACACACACACATACACACACACATATATATCACATTTTCTTGATCCTCATGAATGAATTCTTTAGCATAAAAGATTTAGAAATAAAATACCATGTACCAGAACTCATTAAAATTACTTCCCATCCCCAGATAAAGATATATATATGAAATGCATGTAATTTTTAAAGAAAAGATAAATTGTTCTACCTAGCACTACCTTAATGAAAATCTGAATAAATACTTCAACAGAATCACATGTCCAGGCACGAAAGTTCAATGGTCTATGAATACCCAAAATCATGTCCAAACTGAGACCTTAAATAAATGAAATTGATTATTATAATATATAAAACACTGTACTTCATCTGTGAGCACAGTCTCTTTTCTAAATTTTATTTCATATTATTGTAAAAGTGAAATACAAAGGGGTTACAGTTACATGAGTAAGATATGAGTACATTGTCCAACAGTGTTACCACCCCCCCTCATTTTCTCCCATTTCCCTCACCCCACTACCCTTCTCCCCAAGTTATAAAGCTCATTTCCAGTATGGTGTCTTGTGAGAATCACTACTGTATTGTTTCACCCTTTGTCCTTTGTCTCATCATTCTGTGATTCCCCCAAATCAGATAAATATATATACAAGACACAGGATGCCAAAATCAAAAACAGTGACAACAAGGGATAACACAAAGGGGAAAAAAATTAAAGAAAAAAATAACTTCACATACTACATTAAAAAATTAAAAGCTCTTGTTTCCATATCCTGGAGTTCATTTCAATTAGCATCATGTTATATGGTCATATGTACATATGTATTGAGCTATGTACATATGTATATATGTATCCTCTACTAAGAATGAGGGAAACCATGGAGCCTGTGTTTCTTTGGGTCTGACTTAATATGAATTTTTTTTGCAAGTCTTTCCATTTCCTTACAAATGGAGCTATGTCATTCTTTCTGATGGAAGCATAGAATTCCATTGTGTATATACCACATTTTCTTGATCCATTCATCTACTGAGGGGCATCTGGGCTGGTTCCATATCTTAGCTATGGTAAATAATGCTGCAATGAACATACTTGTGCTGGTAGCTTTAGTGTGGCCTTATTTGTATTCGTTTGGGTAAATGCCCAGGAACAAGATTGCTGTTTCATAGGGACACTCTATGTTTATTCTTTTGAGGAACCTCCATACTGCTTTCCAGAGTGAACCAGTTTACATTCCCACCAACAGTGTAGTAGCATTCTCTTTTGGCCCCACCAGCATCTGTTACTATTTGTTTTCTTGATAATGGCCATTCTAACTGGGTTAGAATCTAACTGAGGTTGAATTGCAATGTAGTTTTGATTTGCATTTCTTTCATGGCCAGAGATATTGAATATGTCTTCATATGTCTATTGGCTATTTCCTCTCCAGAGAAGTCTCTTTAATGCTCACTTATTAATGAGGTGGCTGTTTCTTTGAGAATGTGTTATTGAGGAGTTTAATTTTTGAGCTCTAGGAGTGTGTGCGTGTGTGTGTGTGTGTGTGTGTGTGTGTGTGTGTGTGTGTGTGTGTGTGTGTGTGTGTGTGTGTCTTGTTAACACTATCTTGTTAACAACCAAGTTTCAACATGTGAATTTTGGAGAAGATACCAGCATTCAAACCATAAGTGCTGTAAATCAGTAAAGTCTTGGGGAAAATCAAACACTGATTAATGGAACTGTTTAAAGAACCAAGATCCACTAGTTAATTAACATTTCTCATTAGTTGAATGTTAATTAATAAGAAGTTTTATTTCAACCCTTTTCTGAAAACTTAAAAATATAATATAAAAATATACGTGTATATATACCTTCAAGTCCTGGAACTTGAACTAAAGGCCTGAGCACTGTCCTTGAGCATCATTTTGTGAAAGGCTAGCACTACCACTTGAGCCACAGAGCCCACTTCCGGCTTTTTCTGTTTATGTGGTGCTGAGGAATTAAACCCAGGGCTTTGGTGCATGGTAGACAAGCACTACTGATAAGCCACATTCCCAGCCCCTTATGTATATTTTTTTATAAAAGGCCCTTGTGTATAGCTAGTGAAAATCTTCTCCCAATCTGTGGGCTTTCTATTTATCTTGCTAGCTATGTCCTTTGACATGCAGAAGCTCTGCGGTTTAATGCAATCCCAGTTATTCAGCCTTTCTTTGATTTGTTATGTTTCTGGATCTTTATTTAGGAAGTTTTGACCCGTGCCAAGCAGCTCTAGTGTATCCTCTATCCCTTTCTGTAATACTTTTAGGGTATCTGCTGGTACCTTGATGTCTTTGATCCGTTTGGAGTTGATTCTGGTGCAGGGTGATATATAAGGATCTAACTTCAGTTTTCTACACATGTATAACCAATTCTTACAGCACCATTTGTTCAAGAGGCTTTCTTCCATCTGATGATTTTGGCTCCCATATCAAAGATTAGGTGGCCATAGGTCTTTGGGATCATCTCTGGGTCTTCAATTCTATTCCATTGGTCCTCAGGCCTGTTCATGTGCCAGTACGAAGCTCTTTTTATAACTATGGCTTTATAATAGAGTTTGACATTTGGTAATGATATTCCTCCAGCACTGTTTTTCCTGGTAAGGATTGTTTTTTCTATTTAGGGCCTTCTGTTACTCCATATGAATTTTTGATTGCTTCTGCTATTTCATTAAAGAAGGTTGTTGGGATATTGATAGGTATTGCATAGAATTTGTAGATAGCTTTGGGCAGTGTTGCCATTTTCACGATGTTAATCCTCCCAATCCAGGAGCATGGGAGGTTTTTCCACTTTCTTAAATCTGCTTTAATTTACTTTTTCATATTTTTAAAGTTTTCAACATAGAGGGCCTTTACCTCTTTGGTTAATTCGTAGATTTTTTTGAGGTTATTGCAAAAGAAATTGCTATTCTGATTTCAGCCTCACTCTTCTCATTGTTGGCATACAGAAAAGCTACTGGTTTTTGTGGGTTAATTTTGTACCCTCCTATTTTGCCAAAGTTTTGGATTGATTCAGGTAACTTCAGAGAGGAGCCTATGGGGTTCTTTAAATACAGGATCATGTCATCTGCAAAGAGGGAGAGTTTTCATCTTTCTTTCTTCTTTCCCTATTTGCATCCCCTTTATGTTTGTCTCTTGTCTTATTGCTCTGGCTTGGAATTCCAATACTATATTGAAGAGGATGAGCACAGGCTCTTAAGGATTTGCTTTCTTAGACTACAATAAGGACAGAAGTTTTCAGAGTTAAATGGAAATTGCTTTAATCCATTCCATCTTACTTAACAAGTATTAATTGTAATTCAAGTTTAAAGCTGACACTAGCTATCTCCACTAACTGAAAATGATACTGATGATGACAGCAATAGCTTCTATTCATATTTAATGTGTGAAAATATATTTCTACATGGTAAATAATTCTAGCATCTACAATTTGTGAACCTCAAACACAAGTTGCTTAATGCAAAATATCTAATATATACAAGTAGCAGCTGATGTAGGTCAGATAGCTTTTCTTTGAGATATTCCAAAGTGAGATGATTCCGACCCTCTATCCCACATATCTGCCATTTCAGAATTGTTCAGGCCTACCAGTGAAGATGGAATAAAGGTTCTTTCTAGCTGTAGTCTACAAGTGACCTCTCTTTTATTTATATTACATTGGTATATTGCCTAACTTCTTGAGGAGCTGGGAAATATAGGAAATGTAGGAAAATGAAGTTCACAGTAAATATATATTGTCATGTTTGATATAGTGTGGCACTATGCTGTATAAATATTAACTCATTTAATGTCCACACAAACCCAGCAAGGTACACGTTATTAAACTTAATTCATAAATGAGAAGCCAGATATTATGGTTTGGGGCTTTATTATTATTATTTTTAAGTAGTACAAAGAAGTTCCCATTCAAGAAATCAGTTTATGGGCTGGGAAGTTGGCTCAGTGGTAGAGTGCTTGCCTTGCATGCATGAAACCCTGGGTTTGATTCCTCAGCAGCACATAAGCAGAAAAGGCTGGAAGTGGCACTGTGGCTCAAAGGGTAGGGTGCTAGCCTTGAGATGAAGAGCTGAGGGACAGCACCCAGGCCCAGAATTCAGCCCCCACAACCAACAAAAAGAAGCAAGAAAGCAAGCAAGTAAGCAAGCAAAAAGCAAACAAGCAAGCAAGCAAGAAAAAGAAAGAAAGAAAGAAAGAAAGAAAGAAAGAAAGAAAGAAAGAAAGAAAGAAAGAAAGAAAGAAAGAAAGAAAGAAAGGAAGGAAGGAAGAAAGAAAGAAAGAAATCAGTTTATGAATAAAATGCATCTAAATTTTATGACTGTATCTTCCCCGTTTCCCTTTTCTACCCTCCTCCCTTTGATTATAGCCTCCTCCTTTCAAGTACCCATTTTCTGGTAATCATTTTGTACAACAATGAGTTAGCCTTTCTAAGGAATTACATGATTTTAATTCTCCCCCTGAAAATGCCAGATTTTTGTTAACACATTTGTGTACATTTGCATACACCTTTAAGGTATTTGCTAGTACATTTAAAAACTAGCTGTAAATAATTAGAATGTGCCTATAAATCTACAAGTAAACTCAGTATATAATAAAAGACAAATAATGACACTTGGACATGATTAATTAAACAGCACTCCAAACTTTCATACAATGAGAATAAAGGAGGATATTCTTAGGAGAGGATCTCAAGGGCTCAATAGCTATGTGCATGTGATCATCTAAAATGATGCTTATAGAAATGAACTCCAAGAAATGGAGTTTTTTATTGTACTGCTTGTGGATCTTTTTTCTTTCTTTCTTTCTTTTTTATTTTGATGTATTCCCTTTTGTCACTTTTTTATTTCTGTATGCTTTGTCTTGTATATAAGTTTATCTGATTTGAGGAGGGGAAGGAAAAGCACAGAAACAGTGGGGCAAAGGGTAAACCATTTCAGCAGTGACACTCACTAGACACTATGGTGGAAATGAACTACACAACTTGAGGGGATAGGGACCAGGGGGAAAAAAATGGGAAAAAAATGAGAGAAGGGGTGACACTGTTCAAAAAGAAATGTACTTATTACCTGACTTATGTAACTGTAACCCCCTCTATATATCACCTTTACAATGAAATTTTTAAAAATAAAATAAAACTAGTTCTAGCTTCCACATATTAGAGAAAACATTCATGCTTTGATTCTATGGGCCTGACTTATTTCATTTATCATAATTTTTTTTCAGACCCATCCATTGTTTTGCAAATGATACAGTATCATTCTTCCTAATGGATGAGTAAAATTCCATTGTGTGTATATACCACATTTTCTTGAGCCACTTTTCCATTTGTTTAATAAAGTTGGGAGTGGCAGCATTAGGTACATAGATGTTAAGAACTGCTAAGCCTTCCTGATAGAGAATTCCCTTTATTAATATGAAGTGGGTTTCTTTGTCTCTCCTAATTTTAATTTGAAATCCACTTTACAGAGATTAATATCACTACTCCAGCCTGTTTATGAGGGTCATTTGCTTGGAAGACGTTGTTCCAGTATGACTTACATCTTTTTTGAAATTAATTTATTTTTTTGCAATTTTACGAAGCAGTTTACTAACACAAATTGCCCCTAAAGTGCATTCTGCAGGATCTTTTTGTGTGTGTGTGTGAAAATATCGTACAGAGGGGTTACAATTACATGGGCAAGATGACTTAGATCTTAAATGTTCCCATAAGGCAAAGTGCTAAAGGTTTGGCTGGCAACCTGGGTGTTATTATATGGTGGTGCCTCATAGAAGAAATTTAGATGGTTAGATGCATATCCCTAAAGGGACTGTTCCTTTTCTTTCTTTCTCCTAGCTTCCTGGCCACCATGAAATGAACAGCTTTGCTCTTCCAAACATTCCCACCATGGTGTACTGCCAAAAGTAATGGAGCACCCAAATGATAACAAACAATACCATACTAAAACTACCAGCACAACTATGTTTATTGCAGCATTATTTACCATAGCTAAGATATGGAACCAACTTAGATGCCCCTCAGTAGATGAATGGATCAAGAAAATGTGGTATATATACACAATGGAATGCTATGCCTCCATCAGAAAGAATGGCATTGCCCCATTTGTTAGGAAATGGAAAGACTTGGAAAAAATTATATTAAGTGAAGTAAGCCAGGCGCAAAGAAACATAGGTCCCATGGTTTCCCTTATTTGCAATAACTAGTATATGTCTGAGACAAGCAGAAACGGTCAGATAAGTTGATGTTAGGTGAAATGAACCCCAAGATAACTATTCAAATGTTTTTTTCTTTCTTGCGATTGTTTCTAACATATTTATAAGATGATTTCTTTGTTGCTTTGTATGTCCTCACGGTATAACCCCTGCTTTCATTGTACTTGATGTTGGTATAGTTTGTGGAGGGGAAGGAAAAAAAAACAATCATTTAAATAAGGATACAGGTGGACCCATTGCAACAATGAGATGTACAAGACGTTATGTCAAAAAACAAACTATACAACCTTGGGGGGGGATGGCAGGGGGGGAGGGGGTTGGGGGTGAGAGATGAGAAGGGATGGGAAGGGAAAACAAAGGAGGAGGCAACAATGCTTGATAAGAAATGTACTCATTTCCTTGCCCATGTAATTGTAACCCCTCTGTACGGTACTTTCACAATAAAAAAAATTAAAATTAAAAAAAGTAATGGAGCCCAATGAACATGGCTGAATCCTCCAAAATCATAATCCAAAATAAATATTTCCTCTCTCAAGCTGATTTTCTCCAGACTCAGTAACAATTAAAAACATTGAAATTTAAGGAAGAACATTGTTGATTTGGGAAATTAGCAAACAGCAAGAACAAAAGAAAAATTAACACTATTTTAATCCTAGCAAAATCATATGCATATATAATATGCACATAGATGCTATCTGTATATGTATATACACAAAATTAGGAAGGTCATCAGAGTGTTAAATATGGTTGTTTATGGTGACAAATTAATTAACAATATTCTGCATTGTTTTACCTTTACCATTTTTTTCATTTTATAAACATATACACAGCCAGTAACTAATTTACAGGACATTCTAATTTGGACTATGGCAGGGTATATTAGCATAGTTGAAAATAATCTGTAAATAGTACAGGGTCCTGAAATAAGAAAGTGACCAAAATTAATGAGGACCAGCATAAAACCTGAATAGAAAAAAAACAAATAAAATAAAACAATGGCAGATAGGAAGAAGTATATAAAGCTATACAAAAAAAGATAATTTAGTTGAATACTTAACCAATATCTTGCTAAAAATAATCATTAAATGACTCAACACATTTAAAAAAATAAAATAAAACCTAGGACACTTCTTAATGTATGGAAAGCTATTGATATTAGCTCTTGGCTATGAGAGCAAGTAGTCATATTGAGTAACATCCTTCTTTACCAGGACAACTCCAAATCTACTTTGAGCTATATGGTATAGCTATTGTCTCTATTTATAGGTATTTTTCCTGAGACTACAAATGATAAGGGTTTTTTGTTTTTCATTCTTTGTTTTGATCATCCTGGGATATGAAATCTGGGCTGGGGCTTTGTCCCTGAGCTCTTTAATCAAGACTAGTACTCTACCACTTGAGCCATAGTACCACTTATGGCTTTTTCCATGATTGAAGAATCACAAAGATTTTCCTGCCTGGGATGGCTTCAAACTGCAATTCTCAAATCTCAGCCTCCTGAGTAGCTAGGATTACAAGTGTGAGCCACAGGCAACCAATAATAAGCTTATTTTTGAACCCAAAATTTATAATAGAAACCAGCAAGTTTTTCTCTCTTTGAAAACATACCATTCAAAAAGTTGCTTTTTCCTCTTAGGACAATTCTTACCAGGTTAATGTAATACAATAATAAATGAGGTTATTTCCATCTTTTATTTTGACACCAGAGCTCCAAATGTCTAGAACCTTCTACTGAGGAATAGTTCTTCAATTTCTCATCCATCCACACTTTGCTTATCCATTCATCTGTTGATAAAGTACTTGAGTTGTAAATCTTTTGGCTCTTTGTGAATAATGCTGCTCTGAATTTTCACATGCAACTGTCTAAGTCCTACTTTTCAATTTTCTTAGATATTTACATAGGAAAAAGGGTAAACTGATGGGCCAACTGGTAATTGGGCATTAAAACGCAGCTGCATCAACTTATCTTCCCTAAACTTTTGAAGTGTCCTTTAACTTCCCTAATACTTAATCATATTGGGATTACTGACTATTTGTATGCATATCTACTTTGAAAAATGACTATGTCCTTTGTCCAGTTTTTCATTGTACTCTTTATTTTTTTGTTCTTCAGTTGAACTTCTTATGTATTCTGGATTTTTTTTTTATTGTGAAAATACTGTACAGAGGAGTTACAATTACATGGGCAAGATAATGAGTACATTTCTTATCAAGCATTGTAGCCTCCTCCTTTGTTTCCCCTTCCCATCCTTTCCCATCATATTCTGGATATTAAACTGTTAAGTATTTAGCAATTTTATTTCTCATTTTCTGGTTATTTTTTACTTTCTGGTCAATGTCCTTTGTGTTACAAACGTGTTTAATGAAGTCCAATTTAATTGATTTTCTCTTCGGTTGCTAATGTGGTTTTTTTTTTTTTTTTTTTGTCTTATCTAAGAATTCCTTGTAAAGCCAATGTCATGAAAGTTGATCTCTGTGCTTTCTCATAAGAGTTTCAAAATGTTCTTAAACTTATGCTGTCAATCAATTTTAGTCAATTTTGTATATGGTATGAAGAAAGTTACTAATTCATTTTGGGATTTTTGTTTTAATATTGTTTTTGTGACTGCCTTGGGGCTTGAATTTAGGGCTGGGGCTCTGTTCCTGAGCTTTTGCGCTCAAGGCTGGTACTCTACCACTTGAGCCATAGCTCTGCTTCTAGACTTTTGCTGATTAATTACTTGGAGACAAGAGTTTCACAGACTTTCTTTCTTAGGCTGGTTCAAATCAAGCCTCAGCTCTCAGCTTCCTAAGTAGCTAAGACCACAAGCATGGGCCACCACTGCCTAACTACTTTCCATCTTAGAAGAAGGAAAAAGGTACAGCAGCTTGAATTTTCAAATAACAGATTTTCTACCTCTTTATTTCTCTTTTGCACTTGGGCAATACATTTGAAATACTTAAATACTTTGTACTGAGATAAAATATTATTTTTAGTATTTTAATCCTATTCTATTCTACTTTCTATCCAACTGTGTGTACAGATGACCCAGAACACTCTGGGAAACTCTGTGGTGCTATGGGATATTTAATAATTTTTAGTAAATCCAAGATTTACTAATAATTCATAGTGAATTATTAACTGTGATTCATAGTTTTAATATCATAATGTATTCCTACCAGTGATTCCATATCTTAGTAAATCTGTGGTTCATAACTAGTTTTCTCTGGTTGATTTGATAAAATGCAAATATCATACTTAAAATCAAAGTATAACTATCAGAAAATGAGGAAGGCAGAATCTAATCTGATCCCAAGGACAGAGAAGATTTACAGTGGCCAATAGTCACCCCTTAGTCAAGTAATTTTCATTATTGAGGAATAAAATTTAAATATTTTTTCTTCCAATTTATATATTATGTAATACATAATTATGTTGCACTAAATGTAACTATTTAGTAAAATATTATTTTTTCAAAGGTAGTAAGTTGTTGAAACATAAGTACTTATTAATTCCTTTGGATCTTGGTACTTAATAAATGTAATTACTACATACTTCCTTTGACCTAGGGGCATTATGAAAAAAAAACAAGTAAGTTTAGAGAACTCTGGCCAATTTATAGATAGATAGATAGATAGATAGATAGATAGATAGATAGATAGATAGATATAATGTCAGCTTTTAAAAGTATGAAAAGTTAACTAAAGTAGCTAATGGAATAATCCAGGAGATTCCTAGCTGTGAAGAGTTAATTAATAACAACATTACCAAATATTACTGCCTTCTTAATGACTAAAAATAAATCCTTTTTTCTGTTTTTTTCTTTTTTTTTTGTTGGTTTTGGGACTTGAACTCTGGGCCTAGGCACTGTCCCTCAGCTCTTCAGCTCAAGGTTAGCTCTCTACCACTTGAGCCACAGTGCCACTTCCAGCTTTTTCTGTTTGTGTGGTGCTGAGGAATCGAACCCAGGGCTTCATGCATGCAAGGCGAACACTCTACCACTGAGCCATCTTCCCAGCCCTAAAAAATCTTTTTTTAATGTGTAATAGCTATTGTTTTTATTTTTTAATTTTATTGTCAAGGTGATGTGCAGAGGGGCTACAGTACATATGTAAGGTAGTGAGTACATTTCTCATTGAACATTGTTACCCCTCCCTTTTTCTCCCACTTTCCCTCTCCCCAATCCCCCAGGTTGTAAAGTTCATTTCCAACATACTGTCTTATGAGTATCACTGTTGCATAGGTTTTCCCTTTGTCCTTTGTTCACCACTTTGTTGTTCCCCTCCCCTTCCCTAATTCAAATAAATGTATATAAAATAAGCAGGGTATCAAAATCAAATACAGTGACAACAAGGGATAAATCTTTAAAGGATATTGTCTTACAGTAGCCCATTTATGCCATTCTAACATAATACATTAGTCTGGGTAATTAAAAATGAATAACAGGAATTCATTTCTCACAGTTCTGGAGGCTGAAGAGTTCCTAGACTGAGGAAGGCCTGGTCTATGTTTAAAGATGACACCTGTCCCTGCCTCTTCCAGAGAGGAGGAACATAACTGCTCATGTAGAAGGAAAGGAGCCAGAAAACTAAAAATGGTAAACAGCTCCCTCAGGCCTCATTTATAAGGTGGATAATTCTATTCACAAAGGTTCTGTTCTTGTGATTCAATCCCTACATCAAGGCCCCATATTGTACCACTGTCTCCTTAACAACCAAGTTTCAACATGTGAATTTTGGAGAAGATACCAGCATTCAAACCATAAGAGCTGTAAATCAGAAAAGTCTTGGGGAAAAGTCAAACACTGATTAATGGAACTGTTTAAAGAATCAAGACCCTCTAATTAATTAACATTTCTCATTAGCTGAATGTTAATAAGAAGTTTTATTTCAACCCTTTTCTGAAAAGTTAAAAATATGTTACTCATTTGTCTGTCTTGGTAGATACAATTTTCTAAAGATAATGTTATTTTCCTTTAGTGATTAATTAATTTGATAAAGTTAAATCTCTTGTCCAGCGCTCCAACAATAGAGTAGGTCAGAATGAGCACTTGCCAGTAGACACTCTCGTTGAGCATTTGTATGCTGTTTCCCATCATTACCATCAGGCTCTTTGGTCTAATCAGCAGTTATTTCTGAACCACAGGTGTTGGGATTATTCAGCTTGGCTTGAATATTATCTGATTGAAGGACATTCCTGGAAATCAATTATTTTTCTAGTACTAGTGGAATCCTGAAAAAATAACTAGGCTAGAAGTTAGAAGTCTTAAATTTGACAGTGAGACCTATACTCTCAATGCTACTTAATCACGTTACTTTACTTTATCTCCAATGTTTGCTTCCCTTATCCATAAAATGACAGCAATACTAATCAAACGTTAAAGAGTATGGGCACTGGATGGAAAAGAAGTTCATATAAAGCTCATTCTAAGTGCTCATAAATTGAGCAAAAATTGTGGTTAACATGTCCCAATATTAGTGCTTAAGGAATAAATTTGGAAATGCTATCATAAGTAATCAAATAAAAGCATACAAATGTATGCCCAAATAATTGCTGATGGCTTATAAAGTGTCACAAAACACATAATGTATTTTAAGACTTCCAGGTAGCACATTTTTGTGAAAAAAAGAACAGAGATTATTTACAATCTTGGCAGTACGCAGTTTAGTTAGGAAAGACAAGACAGTTGTGGCTATTGCTGGGACTCACTGACATTCTAGATATTTGCAGAAACAGAGATGGGCCAGAGAGATCAAGGGAAAACTGGTGCTCAAAGACAGACAAAGAAAGGGCCAAGGGAAAGGGGGTTCAGACTCAAGCTGGTCCTTTTACTTCAGAGGAAATATTTTATCTTTCATTCATTCTGTCTCTTTTGTCAGCTCATGTATCAAAGATGTTCTTAGAATTAACTTTCTCCAAGAAAGGTAAGTCATATTCTCTTTTAAGATGAAGTTAGACACCAGTTACTCATGCTTATAATCTGAGCTATTTAGGAAACTGAGATCTGATGATCACAGTGCAAAGCTAGCTTAGGCAGGAAAGTCTATAAGATTCTTTTCTCCAATTAACCAGCAAAAAGCCAGAAGTGGAATTGTGGCTTAAGTGGTAGAGTGTCAGCCTTGCCTGAAAAAGCTAAGGAACATCCCCAGGCTCTGAGTTCAAGCCCCAGAACTCTCACAAAAAATAAATAAATAAAAATAGAAAATGAGGAATGATGGAAGAAATATAGAAGTTGATTTTCTTCTAAAATGTAAGCCTAAATGAAACTCTTCTTCCTCCTCAACAAAGTCCAACAGACAATTCAGATTGATGATTAGAAAATTTCTAAGAAGACATTAGATCATTAATATTACCATTGTCCACATGTTACTTTTCTATGGTGCTTTTCTATATTACAAAGTACTGTCCATGCTACTGAAGAATTGTAATTATGGAAACATCACTTCACTATAATGAACCACAATTTTATCACATTTATACAATGACAAAGTAGATTTTATCAATGTTAATGTATAATTTGAAAATGTAGTTGATAAATGAATGACCAAATAAATATTTTATCTAAAAAAGAATGAGGTATTATACTTCCAACAGTGCACCTTGGGTCACATACTATCATAGGAATATGATGAGCTGTCTCTTTTATGTATTCATTACATGATTTATACCTAGATAGAGTTGTATGGCTCATCAAGAAATCTTCATTCAGTTCAGTTACATAAGTAGGCTGCCTGATATATTGTTCTTCACTGTAAAAAGGTTTGTCTTTCCTGAGTGTTGTGATGAGCATTCAATTCATTTGTTCATGTCTTTCTGAGAATGATTTATTACGGTCAATGACTCTTAGATATCTGAGCACAATTAATGTTACCTCCAGCTTAATGTGGACGCCTCACTGCAAGTATTCAAGGGAAACATTACTTGTTGCATGAAGATCACTTACTTCATGATTAAATCTCTAACAAATCAGCCTCAAGGGCTCATGATATTTTCATGTGAAATTGGAGAAGTGTTATGAAGTACACACAAAGAGCACTTTCCTGTAGTTCAAATGTTACAATTAAAGAAAATTATCTAGGAGAAATAAGGAAAGCCAACATGAGCCTGACCTCTTTGCTTCTTCTTTTCTCTTGCATGCTATAACAATTCCATGTTTTGTTTGACATTACAGAAATTTAAATTGAAGATTACTCTTTGTTGTGCAAATTAAAGTGATTCCAACTATAGCATCTTTCTGTATTCATCAAACTCATCAAAAATGATGCCATACTCTGATAATTCTCCCTTTGATCAGATAAATTCCAAAACTTTGCTCTTGCTAAGTAGCTAGAAATGAGGCCAGCTCTTTTAGCAGGCTCTGGCTAGCTGCTCAGCCTAGCTGATGTGGAAAGGGACCAGCAGGCAGGAAAGAAGCCTCTCTTGGCAGGCAAGATTGAGAAGAAAGAAGTGGAGCTATTGATAGGTACAGCTTCTCATAAGCCAGAGTTGAACTTGATGATATTATAATGTGAAGGGACAGTGTTCACATTAACATTTCCCCCTAGGAAGTCAATGCTGCATTCAAACAATTATAAATGTATATTAATTGGACGGGGGGGGGGAGTGCTTTTATTACACTCATTTGTCCAAATTTTTCAGCATGCTCTTTTGCTTGAGCTGAAAAGGCATGAACAATACCTTTTGCCCTTCTTGAAAGATCAGTATATTTTGTTTCTTAGTCTTCTTATCTATTCTCTTTTTCCTTTTGGCATATATGTTTCCAATTGCTTATTTATTACAAACTCCCAAAACATTACTGGGTTAAGGAGAGTTGGGTTCTTGTAGAAATCAAAAGATAGCACTTGTTTTCCAAAACAATTGCATATATCTGTAGTCTTAGACATTAAACAAACAAAAAAATAAAAGTGCTTAAATAACATAAGGGTTCCTCTGGCTTTGTGTTCTGTGCCATTGTAGCATATTAAATACAAACTCTTTAGAGTCTTAATTTTCTTGAGCAGCCTCTGTTTAAAAAAAAATCATCCAAAGTAGGCGAGAAGGTTGGCAGCCAGAAACAGGATGCCAAATGGTTCCTCCCTAGCAGCGGCATCTGGATAGGAGGTTGGCCTGTCTCCGGGACTCTTGGCCAACAGCACTGTTTTCAATACAGACGGCTGTGTATCTGTTCAAGAGTCCAACAACTGTGTATGTGTATTTTGGTAAGCTATTATTTCTGGGCCAAAGATTTCCATGGCATTTTTGCATCTGTTGGCAACAGTTCTGTATTTGGCTCTCCCATTTCCACCAACTGTTACTTTTTAGTTCTTTGATCAAAACCATTGTACATAAATGGAAATGTGTTAAAGGAAGAAATGATCTTGCTAAAGGTATTTTTTTAATCCAAGGAAGCATATGTAGGGAGGTTACTGATATTATTCTAGATAAGAGCATTTTTCTTTCCACAGCCACAAAGAATGTCAAAATTCTAATCTCAATGAAAAGTTTTCTCAATACTTTACATAATGCCTAATTTCAAAACTACCAAAAGTCACTTTAATCATTAGAAATAACAATAAAATATTAAGATTTAAAGTCAAGATTTTCAGAGAAATAAAATTATAAGTATATAAAATATAGTTACAGTATATATTATTTATGAATTTATTAAACTGTTATTATGAAATTACCACATTGATACTAGAAATTAGCACACAGCCAATCAACTAACTTGTCAAAGTCCTACCTGACTAGGAAAGTTATAGCCTATAAAACTTTAAGGGTTCTTCTTTTCCAAAGTGATTTGTTTGAAGATACTCAGACTAATTCAATGTTCAATCAGTATTTATTAGATGATGCCTTTATTCAAAATGCTGGGGAGTACAAAACTGAATAAGATAACTGACTAAAAGAGTTTGGTATTTTCTCTTCTTTCATTCCTTTTTTTGCCTTCCTCCCTTTCTTTCTTTCTTTCATTCTTTCTTTCTTGCTTCTTTCTTTCCTTTCGTTCTTTCTTTCTTTCCTTCCTTCCTTCCTTCTTTCTTTTCTTCTTCCTTTCTTTCTTGAAGTAAATTAAGAACAGAACTGTAACAAGAACAGCAGGAATAAATAAATGCCAGGTAGGTGTCATTGTCTCATGCCTATAATCCTAGATACTTATGAAACTGAAATCAGGGGAGATGGTGGCTCAGTGGTAGAGTGCTGGCCTTGCATGCATGAAGCCCTGCATTCAATTCCTCAGCACCATGTAAGCAGAAAACGCCAGAAGGGGAGCTATGGCTCAAGGGGTAGAGCACTAGCCTTGAGCTGAAGAGCTGAGGGACAGCGCCCAGGCCCAGAGTTCAAGCCCCATGACCCCATGACCAACTAAAAAAAAAAAAAAAGCAATCTACAGAAACTGAAATCAGAGGATCTTGACTCAAAGCTAGCCTGAACAGAAAAATTTATCAGACTATATTCTCAAAATAACCAACAAAAAGCCAGGTTGGAGGGCTCAAGTGGTACAGCACCAGCCAAGCAAACAATGAGCTGAGCAAATTATAGGTCCTTAATTCAAACTGACGAAAGAAAGAAAGAGAGAGAGAGAGAGAGAGAGGGAGGGAGGAAGGGAGGGAGGGAAGGAGGGACCAAATATGGAGGTCTAAAGTGCCATATGGTATATGTGAGATACGAAAATGAAGAAATGTATCTCATGTTAGTCTTACAGAAGTATTTCAATTGAGTTCAATGTTTCAAAAGTGGAAAGGACTATAGAAAGTTTGGAGGTACAATTCAAAACCCCTCTTCAGTATTTTATTGATCAGGAAACAGATTTGATCATGGTCACACAGTAATCGATCACAGGACAAATTCTCATTTGAGACCACTCTTTTGTCAGTTTGGAGTTATGGAAAATATAAAATGAGATGCTCAAAAAAATCTGTTAAGTGACAAAATCTAATGAAATAATTTCATGCAATAATAATTAACAGTGAGCAAAGAGTAGACTCACTGTGCCATTGTAAACAAACAGCAGAAGGAAGTTTCTATTATTGCATGAAATTGTCTTTGGCATACAATATGAGCCTGCTGATGGGGCCATTGACTGGGCAAAGGGCATCTGCCAGAGCTTCTCTCTTTTCCTGCAGCCTGTGAAAATCTATATGGAGAAAGAAGGTGTCTAGGACATCTTATACAACCACACAGTCAAAAAGTCAGCCTCTGTTAACTATAGGGTCATCAAAAGTATCTCCCATCAAGCTCTATTATTTTTGTTTTTGTTTTTGTTTTTGTCAGTCATGGAGCTTGAACTCGAGGCCTGGGCTCTGTCCCACAGCTCCTCAGCTCAAGGTTAGCACTCTACCACTTGAGCCACAGCACCACTTCCAGTTTTCTGAATGGTTTATTCGAGATAAGAGTCTCACAGACTTTCCTACCCAGACTGGCTTTAAACTGCAGTCCTCAGATCTCCGCTTCCTAAGTAGCTAGGATTATAGGTGGGAGCCATCAGTACCTGGCTAAGATCTACTATTTTAATATCAGCAGCAGCAACTGGTTACTTTCTGAAAAAGAATGAGGACTCTGTGATCTAATGTAGGGTGTTTCATTTGTTCAAATAGTCATATTAGTTTGAAATTATGTATACTAAATATGGTATTATCTGTATAGAAAAAATCTTCTCTAACATTGTATTGAACAAAACAAGATTGCTCTCTAAGCTAACTAGGTAATCAACACATGGTGGAAAAGGCCATTAAAAGATGTCAAAGAATTTCCATACAGTACAAACTTTTCTATAACCTAAAAGAGCTAATAGAGCTAGTCAAACATAATGGCATGCATCCATTGTCCCAGCTGCACAGGATGTTGAGACAGGAGCATCACCTGAGCCCATGAGTTTAAGACTAACCTGAGCAACACACTGAACTCAATCTCAAAAATATTGGCAAGCCAGTTAGTAGTAGCTCATGACTAGAATCCTAGCTAATCATGTGGCCAAAACCTGAGGATCGTGGTTTGAAGTCAATCTCATGCAGGAAAGTCTATGAGTTTCTTCTCTCCAATTAAAGGCAAAAAGAAAAGGAAGAAGGAAAGAAAAAGAAAGGAAGGAAGGAAGGAAGGAAGGAAGAAAGGAAGGAAGGAAGGAAGGAAGGGAAGGAAGGAAGAAAAAGAAAGGAAGGAAGGAAGGAAGGAAGAAAGAGAAGGAAGGAAGAAAGAAAGGAAAGAAAGAAAGGAAGGAAGAAAGAAAAGAAAGAAAGAAAGAAAGAAAGAAAGAAAGAAAGAAAGAAAGAAAGAAAGAAAGAAAGAAAGAAAGAAAGAAAGTGGAGGTATAGTTCAAGTAGTGGAGATTGAGCCTTAAGCAAAAAAGCTCAAGGTCAGCACTCAGGCCCTGAGATCAAGGCCCAGTACTAGCACACTCAATCAGCAACTCAATCAATAATGAAAAAATTCATTGTTCTGGAGGAACAATCAATTTGAAAGGACTTTGGTCAACTATGAAAACAGCAAAAAGGTAATCAAGAAAGATGAGGCAGTGTCTATCTTAATACCATCCTAAGAGAGGGTGCCCAAACCCAAGAATGGAACTCCCTTTTTATTTTCTGTATTCTCTGATGTTTTGACATCTAGGGTCTTGCTGACACTGGAGAGACTTTCATTCTCTCAAAATTAATTTCTAGAGATACCAAAGAACTCATCTATAAAAGTGACTTAAACATACATGCAGGTCAATCCTGAATATACCTCCATATATGCTCTCCCATCTCATTTTCATGTTTCAGGCTGTCGTTCACCTGCCATAACCACCAGTGCCAGATACACACAGCTAGATGCTGATCCGAAGTCCCACAACTCCCTAGCTTCAAACTAGACAGTCCTGGACCTGTCTACTTCCTTCTCCCATTACTCATGGGGAAAACCACAACAAAGGCTCTTGCCATTTCTCCCTTGCTCTGTCTCCTGCCCAGCCTTGATGTTTCTCTATGTCTCCTCTTTCTAGAGATCTGTAAATATGTCCACTTTTTTCCTTCATGATAGTCACTTCTGTTTGCTTGACTATCACAGCTGATTAAAATAAATCATCCTTTATCTAATCTTCTTTATTTTCTACATGTTTGCACTTATTCATTTTTAATTGATGTAATATTATACTTACTTCTGGGATATAGTGTGATATAGTCAGTATGTGTAATTAACCAGGGTAATTAACATTTCTCTCTCTTTAAATGTTAGTTGTTTATTTTTGTTGAGAAGCTTCCAATTCCTCTCTTCTAGCTTTTTCAAAAACTATAGAGTAAATTATTGCGCACTACAGTCACCTGGGTACACTTTTCTAGTGCTAATGACAGGAAGCTAACAAATCTCTATTAGTTGAACAATTCAACAGTTTAGTCATTGATCTCTTCGTGTGTCCTTTTCAACTTGTAAAATCACATGCTCAGGAGGGGGGACCAAGATGGCGACGGGGCAGTAGGGAAACGCCACAGCTCTCTCCAACCAAAAAGAGAGTTCGAGTTCCAACCTTTAATCTCCCCAAGAGACCGACAACAACAAAAAGACGAACACTCAGAGAAAAACCAGAGGTGGAAAATAACAAAAAAAAGAAAGAGAGGAAAAGAAGAATTTCAGAACAGAGAAGAGCGAAGACCCCTCCCCCAACCTTTACTGGCCGCGCGGCAGTGCGCCAAGCCGCCGGCCAGCCGGCCCGGCGGGGGCTGCCGGAGCCACAGAGACACAGGGGGCTGCTTGCAGATCACCAGGTACCGGATTGCAGAACAGCGGATCGCCAGGAACAGAGAAACCTACCAGCCGGGAGTCTCCAGGAGGATCCCACCCCACCCATCACTCTCCACCGGAGCGGAGAGGCTCCATCCCGCCAAAGCCGCCCGGCACCAGCAGCGCCACAAAGGGACCTGTCCGCACACCACCCGCCCAATCGCAATCGCAACTACCCGGCGGGGGGCCGCCCAACCCAGCCCGCAACCACCCCAACTGAACTCGGACTGCAACAACAACTGAGGGACTGCAACAACAACTGACGACCTACAGGGTGAGTACCCATCAGGGGACAGGGAATCCATCAAGGGAGACCAGAGCTGGAGGGAATCCCCAGACCCTGACCTAGACTCCCTACCCCAACACCCGGACCACAGGACCCACTAAAACTGGGAACTGTTCGAGAGCTCCACCAGCCGGTGGAGCACACTCTGCTGGCCAGGCCAGAGCAAGAGCGTCCCTGGAAGGGAGCTTAAATGCTCAAGCCAGGAACAGTGCCCCTGGGTCAAGACTACCAACAGTAGAAGAAATTTGAACTGTGTCCTCCAGGCTGCATAACCAAGGTGGTATACACATTAGCACAGGCCTAACGAGCGCGCTCCAGGCTGGGGCCGGAACCAGGCCAGGGGACCGGCGCCTGAACAAAGCAAAAAGGGTCAGAAGTGGGGCTGTGGCTCAAATGGTAGGGTGCCAGCCCTGAGCTGAAGAGCTGAGGGACAGCACCCAAACCTAGAGTTCAAGCCCACAACCAGCCCAAAACAAACAAACAAAAACACATCAGGAGCCCATAGCAGACTCCAGTATTTGGGAGAGTGCATCCAGAGCATCTGATCTTCCCAAGAGCACCCGCAGGAGCAAACACAAGCAGTCCAGGCTGCTCAACCCTTCCAAAGGCGGGAATTGCTACAGCAGAGAGCTGAGAATCCTAAGTGAATAGCAGCTGGAAATAGGCTCCCAACAGAATCCAGATCAGGCACAGACTCTCTCTACCAATAGAGAATCAGCAACCAAGCAAAGACAGACACACCAAAACAAGATTGAAGAGCAGTCTCCTGAACCCCCATGCGAAAATCACAGAGAAAAATCACAAGGTTTACCACTACCCAGGACAGCAAGCTCACCTCAAAAGCCAGCAGCCACGCAGGGGAGAGCCCCAGTGGGAGCAAAGCAGGAATGGAAGACAAAAACTACATCCAAGGGTTGCTGGAGGCAATGACTCAAGAAATAAAGCGAGAAATGGATCAGAAATTGAAAGAGCACAAGGATGAACTATCAAAAGATATACAGGATATCAAACAAAAATTGGATGCAAAAATAGAAGCTGCACAAACCTCAGTAAGAAGTGAGATAAACGCCAAATTAGAGGTAATGCATACTGATATCACCTCATTGAGAGGTGAGATCAGTACTCTGAGAACCAACATTGAATCCATAAAGGGATCCATTTCCACCATGCAAACCACAATAGAAGCCACGGTCAACAGAGTGAATGAAATGGAAGGTAGAGTGTCAGATACAGAAGACAGAATACACCAACTGGACCAAAAAGTGACAGATATGGAAAAATCACTCAAATTAAACCAAAGGGAAATTCAAGAGCAAGCAGATAATGCTAAAAAATTTAACCTTCGCATAATCGGAGTGGAAGAAGGTGAGGAATTCCAGAGCAAGGGAATGCAACACCTATTTAACAAGATAGTCAATGAAAATTTTCCCCACCTCAAAAACGACCATCTTAGCTACATCACAAAAGCTTATCGAACACCCAACAAGCAAGATCCCAGGAGAAACACTTCTAGGCACATAATAGTAACAATGATGGATCTGAATAATAAGGAAACAATCCTGCATGCAGCAAAAATGAAGAAGGAGCTATACTACAACGGGAAAAAAATTAGAATCACTGCAGATCTCTCCACACAAACAATGAATGCAAGAAAAGCCTGGGAAAGCACCATACGAGCCCTGAGAGCCAATAACTGCCAACCCAGACTGATATACCCGGCAAAGCTAGCATTCACATTCGATGGAGAACTGAAAACTTTTAATAGCAAAGAAAAACTAAATGAATACATAAACATTAAGCCAGCATTACAAAGAATTCTAAGAGGGGGGACACAACCTGAAGAAAGCAACCAGGAACTGGGACCTGCCCCAAACAGGCATTACTCAAAGTCTAACTGAGCAAGCACAGGAGGAAAGGAAAGAAGAAAAACTTAGGAAAACGGAATGGCAGGGACAACAATGCATCTCTCTATACTTTCTCTTAATATAAATGGGCTGAATTCGCCAATTAAAAGAAAACGAACTGAGGACTGGATCAGAAAACAAGACCCATCCATCTGTTGCCTTCAGGAGACCCACCTCTCAGCCAAACATACAAACAAACTCAGAGTGAAGGGGTGGAAAAGGATCTACCAATCAAATTCCCCCAATAAGAAAGCAGGTGTAGCTATCCTGATATCTGACAAAATAAACTTTTCATTAAAATCAGTACAGAAAGACAAGGACGGACACTACATATTAATAAAGGGAACAATCCAAGAGGAGGATATAACCATCATCAACTTATATGCCCCAAATATTGGTGCACCCAGATATGTTAAACAAATGCTCTCAAACTTACAGAATAAAATAGATCCCAATACGATAATACTAGGAGACTTTAACACGCCACTCTCACCAAAGGACAGGTCTACCAACCAGAGGATTGGTAAAGAAGCTACCGAATTAAGTGAGGCCATACTTCAAGCGGAATTAACTGACATCTACCGAGTATTTCACCCTAAAACAACACAGTACACATTCTTCTCAGCAGCTCATGGAACTTTCTCCAAAATAGACCATATCATAGTTCATTCAAGGAACTTAAGCAAATACAAAGGGATCGACATAATCCCCTGTATCCTATCTGACCACAGTGGAATCAAGCTAGCTCTCAATAACAAAGCATACCGCAGAAATTTCTCTAATACATGGAAATTGAACAGCACACTCCTTAACAAGGCCTGGGTAACAGAAGAGATCAGGGAAGAAATAAAGCATTTCCTAGAACTCAATGAAAATGAAAACACCTCACAAAGAAACTTGTGGGACACAGCAAAAGCAGTCCTGAGGGGCAAATTTATTGCCCTCAGTGCCCACATCAAGAGAATGGAGACAGACCAAGTAAATAATCTCATGTTGCAACTAAAACAGCTAGAAAAACAAGAAAAAATGGGACCTAAAGCTACTAGACGAAGCCAGATAACCAAATTGAGAGCAGAGATTAACCAATTAGAAAATCAGAAAACCATAACCAAAATAAACCAAACAAAAAGCTGGTTCTTTGAAAAAATAAACAAAATTGATGGCCCGTTGGCAAGATTAATTAAAAAAAGAAGAGAGGAAACCCATATTAATAGGATTAGGGATGCCACGGGAAACATCACAACACGTACCCAAGATATCCAAACAATTCTAACAGACTACTTTCAAAAGCTATACTCTCTAAAGGAAGAAAATCTGGCGGAAATGGATGCATTTTTAGAGAAATACAAGTTACCCAAACTGAGCAAAGAAGAAGTTAACCAATTAAATAAGCCAATATCCTATAATGAGATACAGGAAGCTATCAAAAGTCTTCCAACAAAAAAAAGCCCAGGACCAGATGGATTCACAGCAGAATTCTATAAGACCTTTAAAGAAGAACTAATACCCATACTCCTCAAGCTCTTCAGAGAAACAGAGAAGGAGGGAGCTATCCCAAACTCATTCTACGAAGCCAATATCACACTCATCCCCAAACCAGGCAAAGACCCAACCAAAAAGGAGAATTACAGGCCAATCTCCTTGATGAACACAGATGCAAAGATCCTTAACAAGATTCTAGCTAACAGAATCCAGAAACACATAAAAAAAATAATACACTATGATCAGGTAGGCTTCATCCCAGAGACACAGGGATGGTTTAACATACGTAAGTCAATAAATGTAATCCAGCATATCAACAGAGCCAAGGTCAAGAATCACATGATTATCGCCACAGATGCAGAAAAGGCCTTTGATAAAATTCAACATTCATTCATGCTAAAAGCTCTGGAGAAAATAGGAATAGAAGGAACATTTCTAAAAACAATAAAAGCCATTTATGACAGACCAATAGCCAATATTATACTTAATGGGGAAAAGCTACAACCAATCCTCCTAAAAACAGGAACAAGGCAAGGATGTCCACTGTCTCCACTCCTCTTCAACATAGTCCTAGAACCCTTAGCCAGGGCAATAAGGCAAGAAAAAGACATTAAAGGGATCCGCATAGGGAAAGAAGAAGTGAAACTATCCCTTTTTGCAGACGACATGATACTATACCTCCACGATCCCAAAAACTCCATCCCCAAACTTTTAGAAATCATAAGTCACTTCGGCAAAATAGCAGGATACAAAATAAACCCACAAAAATCAGTTGCCTTCCTATACACTGATAACGCACAGAAAGAGAGGGAAATAAAGGGAGCAACCCCATTCACAATAACCTCCCAAAAAATAAAATATTTAGGAATTAACCTAACCAAAGATGTAAAAGAACTATTTAATGAGAACTATAAAAAGTTAAAGAAAGAAATTGCAGAAGACACTAGGAAATGGAAAGACCTCCCATGCTCCTGGATAGGCCGACTTAATATAGTAAAGATGGTGATACTTCCAAAACTAATATACAAATTCAATGCAATTCCTATTAAAATCCCAATGACGTACATCACTGAAATACAGAAAACAGTCCAAAAATTTATATGGAACAACAAAAGACCTAGAATAGCCAAAACAATTCTAGGGGATAAAGACAATATGGGAGGGCTATCCATGCCGAACTTCAAACTCTACTACAGAGCTATAATCACAAAGACAGCATGGTACTGGCACAAAAACAGACCCGAAGACCAATGGAACAGAATAGAAGATCCAGATATAAATCCACAGGCCTACAGCCAGCTGATATTCGACAAAGGAGCCAAAGACATACAATGGAAGAAACACAGCCTCTTCAACCGCTGGTGCTGGGAAAACTGGGCAGCCACATGCAGAAAACTAAAAGTGGACCCCAGCCTATCACCATGCACCAACATCAACTCAAAATGGATTAAAGACCTTAACATTAAACCTGAATCTCTGAAACTACTGCAGGACAGAGTAGGGGAGACACTTGAACTAATAGGCACAGGAAGGAACTTCCTGAACAGAGTCCCAGGGTCACAACAAGTTGGAGAGAGACTCGACAAATGGGACTACCTTAAAATAAAAAGCTTCTGCACAGCTAAATCTATCGCAACTAAGCTAGAAAGACAACCAACTAATTGGGAAAAAATATTTACCAGCAATATATCAGACAAGGGGTTAACATCCTGTATATACAGGGAACTCAAGAAACTAATCCCTCCCAAACCTAACAAACCAATTACTAAATGGGCAAAGGAACTAAAGAGGGACTTCTCAAATGAAGAAATAAAAATGGCAAAGAAACACATGAGGAAATGTTCATCATCCCTGGTGGTGAAGGAAATGCAAATAAAGACAACCCTGAGATACCACCTTACCCCAGTCAGAATGTCCCACATCCACAAATCAGCCAACGACAAATGCTGGAGGGGATGTGGAGAAAGAGGAACCCTATTACACTGCTGGTGGGAATGTACACTTATACAACCACTTTGGAAAGCAGTCTGGAGGGTCCTTAGAAAGCTAAAGATTGACCTCCCTTACGACCCAGTCATACCACTTCTAGGCATCTACCCTGAACAACAGGAACCAATATACAAGGACACGTGCACCTCCATGTTTATTGCAGCACTGTTCGCAATAGCTAGGATATGGAAACAACCTAGGTGACCCACCACAGATGAATGGATCCAAAAATTGTGGTATCTATACACAATGGAATATTATGCAGCCATTAGAAATGACAAAATAATGGCATTTGCAGGGAAATGGATGGAGCTAGAAGGAATCATGTTGAGCGAGGTAAGCCAAGAACGAAGAGACAAACGGTACATGGTCTCCCTCATAAGTGGATGCTAAATCCAAAAGGTTAGGTGATACGACAAAACTAACAGGACTTAAGAAACAAAGAACTCCCGCTCATCTGGTTGAACCACTACTAAATATCCTCATGCTGCTGATCACAAATATGGTATATAACATGTGAACACTGTTATATATTACAGACTGTGGTAGACAATTTGCTCCAGGGAAGTTAGAATGAACTTGTGACTTTGAAATTATGTAATCATTTAATCACAATCAAAAAAAAAAAAAGAACCTCGGGGAAGGGAGGGAGGGAGGGGATGGTAGGGGGAAAACAATGGAGGGGGTAACAATGTTCAAGAGGAAGTGTACTCATAACCTCACTCATGTAACTGTAACCCTCTGTATAGTAGCTTTACAATAAAAAAAAATAAAAAAAAAAAAAAAAATCACATGCTCAAAGGTAGCATCTCAGGGATAGTGTATATGGAACAAAATATGCTAAATGAGTCCTATCATATTTCTCATTGTCCAATTAATAAACTAAGTTCGAATTTTCTACATTAGTCTTGCAAACTTGGCTAATATGATTCCATTCCTGCTGGAAGGTCTTCTATTGGTCAGGCAGCTATCATTCAGCTTTCTGGGCCCTTAAGGTGAGAGACATGATGTAGTTCTCTGCTTCCTCAGAGTGAACTCAGTTCAGCTCCTGGTAGACAGAACTGAATTTGAACATACATTTTTACAAGTTGTGGATGATGTGCCTGTCTATCCCAGGTGTTACTAGCTTTAAACAACAACTCTTCAGTAGAGACAGCTATATCTTTTTTTAAAAAGTATCAAAGAGCAAACATCTTAGGTTTCATGAGATATATAATCATTTTTTTTTAATTGTGAGAATACTGTACAGAAGAGTTACAATTACATGGGCAAGATAACAAGTACATTTCTTATCAAGCATTGTTGCCTCCTCGTTGTTTCCCCTTCCCTTCCCATACTCCTCCCCTCCCCCCACCCGATCCTCTTCCCCACCCCCTACCAAAGTTGTTAAGTTCATTTTTCGACATAAGGACTTGTACATCTCATTGTTGCAATGGGTACGTACACCTGTATCCCTAGTTAAATGATTTTTTTTTTCCTTTCCCCTCCCCAAATTATACCAACATCAAATACAGTGAAAGTATGGGTTATACTGTGGGGGAGGGACATACAAAGCAACATAGAAATCATCTTATAAATATGATAGAAATAATTGCATGAAAGGAAATAAAACAAAAAACATTTGAATACTTATCTTGGTTTCATTCCACTAACGTCAACTTATCTGACCTTTTCTGCTTGACTCAGACATATACTAGTTATTGCAAATAAGGGAAACCATGGGACCTATATTTTTTGGGGCCTGGCTTACCTCACTTAATATAATTTTTTCCAAGTCTTTCCATTTCCTAACAAATGGGGACAATGTCATTCTTTCGGATGGAAGCACAGAATTCCATTGTGCATATATACCACATTTTCTTGATCCATTCATCTACTGAGAGGCATCTGGGTTGGTTCCATATCTTAGCTATGGTAAATAATTCTGCAATAAACATAGTTGTGCTGGTAGCTTTAGGAGATATATAATCTTTGCTACAACTACTTAACTCTGCTATTTTAGAAGGAAAAGCAGTCATAGACAATATGGAAGCAAGTAAGTATAACATAGTTTTATGTTATAGATGCTGAAACTTTAATTTCATCTACTCTTCATATATCACTAGATATATAGATAGAAAGAGAGGGAGATATACAATTTTATGTATATGTATACAGTAGATATGTATATAATGTATAAATGCATATGTATATATACATTTGTAAATACTTTAACTTTTCCAAGTTCTCATGATATTCACCTATGCAACTATGTTTTTTTCACAGTTTTAATGGTATTGTACATATTTTAATGAGGGCTTGAATTTTGTGCTTGAGCTTATACTGCAGCCCTCAATCAGCAGTGTTGTTAAATACATATATTATATGTATATATACACATATTTGTATAGGTACATATAGATGTGCATTCATTCAACCACTTAAAATGTAAAAATTTTCTTAACTTACAAAGCCTAACAGAAATGGATAGTAGTCCAGATTATTCTACTGGTTATAGTTGGCCCATCTTTTCAAGATCATGAAAATAACAATTAAGGTCAGGTCATTCTATGATGCCAGGCACTCCTAATCCTCACTTCAAAAATCCCACATGCCATAGGAGATTTCTGTCTATCTATTCCAGAGATTGATCTTTTGTATTTGTTTGCTTACTTGTTTCTTGCTTTGAGCAAACTTTGTGAAGTGTAATTCAAAGTTTTTATACTTAAAAACTTAAGCTTGGGGCTGGGAAGATGGCTCAGTGGTAGAGCGCTTGCCTTGCATGCTCGAGGCCCTGGGTTTGATTCCTCAGCACCACATAAGCAAAAAGAAAAAAGCCGGAAGTGGCACTGTGGCTCAAGTGGTATAGCACTAGCCTTGAGCTGAAGAGTTGAGGGACAGCGCCCAGGCTCAGAGTTCAGGCCCCACGACCGGACCCCCCCCAAAAAAAGCCTTAAGCTTATAAGAATCCTAGAAGACAAATGGAGTTGATAGAGTGAGCAGATTCCTGAATGGAACTAGGACATAATTTGAAATATCAGTGTTCTAGTCATACAGAAATTTTCACTTTATTTCACATGTTTTCCAAGCCTGAGTAGCAGGTCAGAAGTAATAGAAAATGAACCCCACTATAACCATGCACTCATAGGCATTGTAAACTATCAAAGACTATGTAGCATAGCACAGAAGAGCAGTTAGGGAGTAACTATTACCTGATTTTTAATCCACATTTGTGAGTACCAAATGGCAGAGATAGTCTGGAGTCTTGACTTCCTGTTTGTGAAGAAGTAGCCACCTAGAAGTCAGCCACAATCATCAATCAGCTCTGCCACTGACCACTTCATTTATGAAGGTAGCTCAGTGGTAGAGTGCTTGCCTTGCAGGCATGAGACCCTGGGTTCGATTCCTCAGCACCACATAAGCAGAAGAAAGCCAGAGTGGCGCTGTGGCTCTAGTGGTAGGGTGCTAGTGTTGAGCTGAATTGCTGAGGGACAACACCCAGGCCCAGAGTTCAGCCTCCACAACGGACCAAAAAAAAAAAAAAAACAGAAATAGTCTAACCTCCAACCCTGGGATTATGCATTATCTCAACCCAGTGCAATAAAACATTTGAACCTGAAAATCTAACCAGTGATATGAAGTGAGTTGAATTTAGAGTATCATTCTTTTTGTTGTGGTTGTTTTCTTATTTATTTGTTGTTTTTGCAAACATAGAATTAGTGGGTAGCCCGGGGCAGCCTGGAACTCACTAACTTCAAACTCTTAATTTTCTGGACTCTGTCTCTCAAATACTGGGATGAGAGACTGCACCAGCATAGCTTTAGAAAATCATTCCTACTGTCTGAATTATTAGACTTTTTTTCTCCCTAACTGAATTAACTAACCGCCAAAGTATTTGTGGTATTTTAGATAACAACTTCAGATAACTAAAACTCCCACGAGTGAGGTACTTAAAAGTTTCTAGACATCCATTTTATAGGAATAGTTCAATAATCTGAGGAAATTTCAATGTTTTCATTGTAATTTTCTAGTTTTATATGCTAATGTGTAGGCTTAAAGTTTGGAGATAGATATTGATATCTCAGAAACAAAAACAACTTTTTTTTGTTCATGCCAGGCCTAAAGCTTGAAATCAGGGCCTGGGCTCTGCCCCTGAGCTTTTTTGATCAAGGCTAGCACTCTATGGCTGGAGCCACAACTCTGCTTCTGGCTTTTGGGTGGTTAATTGGAGGTAAGAGTTCCATGGATGTTCCTGCTCAGACTGCCTTCAAACCATGATCCTCAGATCTCAGTCTCATGAGTAGTTAGAATTACAGATATGAACCACCAACACCCAGCTACATTTTTTAACAAGGCCTTCCTAAGACTAACAGAATTGGAACATCTGGTAATAGCTCCTGTATCTTCATAAAATAAAAATAAAAAGCAAAAAAAAACATAAAGTTCTCCCAAACATAGGTGATATAGATTAGTGAACAAGGCCAATTACTACGCAAAGATGATATTAAGTAGTGTTTATTTTCTCTGGAAGTTTTTTAAGATTGTTTTAAATTTTTAAGTAAAAATTTTTAAGTAAATTAGAAGTACTATTGAAAGAACAATTTAAAAAAATGATTGTGATTCTTCATGAAAACTATGTCCAGGGCTGGGAAAGTGGCTCAGTGGTAGAGCGCTTGCCTTGCATGCATGAGGCCCTGAGTTCGATTCCTCAGCACCACATAAACAGAAAAAGCCGGAAGTGGTGCTGTGGCTCAAGTAGTAGAGCACGCCTTGAGCTGAAGCACTGAGGGACAGCGCCCAGGCCCAGAATTCAAGCTCCACGACTGACAAAAAATACAAAAACAAAACAAAAAACAAAAAAAGCTACATCCAGTGTGTTCTTAAGATTAGTGTGAAGACAACTGAAGCACCTAAGCCTCCTTTGTTTGTTTTTTATTTAAATACATTGGCTTTAAAATTTAGTCCTTTATGAACAGATATATACTCACTAATGTCCTGAAAATAAGTCAGTTTTATTGCTTCCTGATGCTACTGCAAAAATTGTCTTACCACCCTGTACCTTTCACTTTCACTACTTCGTTCTTTTAAGATACATGATATAGAGGATTCCAATGGTGTAACTCATTTGAACAACTAACTTAAAGTTTAACAAAATCATGGGATGGGGGTGGATAAATGGAGAGAAGGATGGTGGATGAGTGCAGTCATAATATCATAATATACATGTGTGAAAATGAAACCCAGCAACATGAAGGGAAGGGGTGGGGTTGGGAGCCATAGGAGAGAATGATGGAAGGATTGACAGTGATCAAAATATATTGTACTCATAAACACATGTTGATACCCCTTTGTACAACTACTTAAAGACAATTTTTAAATGATATTTTAAAGTTACATTATATATATTTCACAAGGAATAGATAAGTCACTAAGAAAAATTTGTTTTTCTGTGAATATATTTGTTGTTGTGACTGTTGCTCAGTTATTAACCATCTGAATGACTTAGATCATATCTCTGCCATCACTCAGAACTCTCTGAAGTTCTTATTATGGAGAAAGCCTCAGCCCCACCCACCAATACCAGCCTTCATGCTTCTGCGAAGCACCTGAGTAATTCAGAGTAGAGCCTTGAGAATCTGCTGCTTGAGCTGTGGCTCATCTTAATGTGGTTTTCACTCTGAGCTAAGTGAGCATAGTGCTATTCTGTTCTTATTATGTAGTTTGAGGAGAAGAGAAAGATAATTTAAAACAGCTTACTATGTGAAATAGAAACTGGAGGCAATTTGAGCATTGTGTTAATTATGATTAAATAATGTTTTGAGGGTAGGGATGGAAGTTGAAAAATAGGGGAGAATGGAGGAAGAGTATAAGTACACTCTGACTTACAGAAATGTAACTCCTTTATACAACTGCTTAATAATTGCAATAAAAAATAGTTGAATTACTAAATGCTACCTAAACTAGACACTATGTTAACATGTCTAACAGATAACTTATTTGGTTTTTTTCACTATAATTGAAACTGTAAGTTGGAAATGCCTCATATACAGTTCAGAAGCCAAAGATCACATTAAGAAATGAACCACTCATATCTAGTGGCATATAGCACACAACTTTGAAATCAGGTCTTCAGGATCCCAATTTTGGCCAAAAAGTCACAGCTACTCCAATGAAGGCCAAGTTTTCTTTTACTACAAACTAAAAAAAAAAAATTTTTTTTAAGACTCTCCTTTTGCTTCCCTACACACAGTTCAACTGCTAGTTAATAATCAGTCAGCTCCATCAGACCTCGCCCTAACCAAGCTGTTTGTGACAGGTCAATTCAGTGGGAGCAATCAAGCTGACCACGGTTTTGAATAGCTGCCTTGTGAAAATGGTCCTTCCATGCTGGATCGAGACAGGAATGAAAAAATTCACCCTGCCAATATTTTCAAGGAAAATATCCAAATGAAATAATCACTTCAACATTTCAAAACAAAGAGAACATCACACAAAGTTTGCATGCTTTTTTTTTTACCATGAACATTCCTCCCTAGTAACTGAACATACCTAGAAAGGGATATAATGAATATATCTATATATCTGTATCTATATGCGCACATGTATATCTGTGTACACATGTTACTAGCAGGTGAGCATAAATTAAGCCAAGTGTGAATCCCGTTCTATTTTAGTGCTTTCTTCCACACCTGGTAGATTTAAACCCCTACGGGTCATCTTGTCAAAATACAATTTTGAGTTCTGAAATAAAATAACGGAACAGAAACAAACACAATCCATGAAAACTCCCTGCCAATGTTGCCAGGATAACTACAGGGGAAAAAAATAGAGTGTCTCAGACAGAAATATCAATAACTTTAATGCGTGCGATTTGTTAAAGGGAAGAAAACAAGCAAACTTGCTCTCCGCTGGCTGTCACTAATATTTATTCGTCCAGTGACTGTTAATCAAACCAAGTTTACAGTCCCGTACAGCACCTGTCACAGGTGCTGATCATTAATCAGCGATTACAGCAGTTTATTCTGCTGCTGACAACTCGCAATTTTCCACTGATTCAGCTAGTTTGTCAGGTGGGAATTATAGCATAGCACATGTGACAAAACACATCACCCTTCTTTTTTTTTTCTTTTTCTTTTTTCTTTTTTTTTTTTTTTGCATTTTCAAGCTTCCCTCTCCTGCTTTCTGCCCCCCCCCTCCCCTTTTTAGACAAACAATATCTGGGAACTCAGAAGTAATAAGGCGGAATGCATAATTAATTACCCAGCTTGCTCTAATTAGGGATGAATAAGTTGTGTCCCTCTCCTCATCACAAATGTGGTGCTGGGTAATACCAGTTTATGCTGTATTAACTGCAAATATGCAATCCTTCTGAGAGCACTTTTGTTGATGAATTTGATGAATGTGACAATAATTAGCAGAGACAGATGAGAGCTAAATTACTACTGACAATGTAATGCTATCCTGCTCGAGGGCCTGGGAACGTGGCAGGATAACATGGCAGGGACCTGAGCCTCGTTTATAATTAATAGTCTTTTTTTTCTTTCCTTTTTTTTTTTTTTTTTTTGCCAGTTGGGGGGGAAAGTAATGGCAATTGTTTTCGTCAAAGGCTGCAGGGAGTTATCAGGGTAATAAAGTTAATTAACAGAACAAACATCCTTTCCCAGCCTTACCAGTCTGAGAAAAAGAGGGGAATTCAAACTGCAGAAAGATAGGACTTGATCCCATGATAAGAAAGAAATTTTACACAAGACCCAACAGAGAATAAATTTTCTCCTGCATCTCTTCGCTGGATGCATGGAAAGAAATTAGATAGCCTCTCATAGTTCACAAAGTTGCTCAACTAAGGAACTTGACAGATACTGTTTTGAATTTGAGGACTCAGGCTAGAGGACAGCACCACTTACTTCTTTCTTGTAAGTAAGTAGTAAGGGATTTGGTAGCCTTCATCTTTATTCAAGTGGCATTTTCCCAATGTCTCAGGCACAAAAATGAGTTCTAATAGTCACTAAGTTGAACATTTATCTAGGTTTTGTCTGACAGAAATCCATCTCTTTGTCTCTAAGTCTTTGGGGAAAAGTTAGAATTGCTAAGCAATTGTTATCAAAAGTAGTGTTTGTTTATTCTCCTATGTCAATTAAGAAATCGAAAATGGGGTGTTAAAAACTGAGGATCATGGTTCAAAGCCAGCCCAGACAGGAAAGTCCATGAAACTCTTATCTCCAATAAACCACCAGAAAACCAGAAGTGGCGCTGCAGCTCAAGTGGTAGAGTGTGAGCCTTGAGCTGAAGTGCTGAGGAACAGCACTCAGACCCAGAGTTCAAGCCACATGACTGACAAAAAAAAAAAAAAAGAATATTATTTTAATTTGTCTTTATAGTCTCATCATTCTCATTAAAACATGTCACTATTATCTTTCATTTCTGTCCCAGCATTTTTTAATGAGGGTTTTATATATATATACATATATATGTATACATGGGTGTTTTAGATCTATAAGAGGGTTAACAGTTGACAAACCTCCACTTTCCTTTTCATTACAATTTTGCTCAATATGGTCACATTACATGACAAAGTAGATACAACATGAATGCAAATGTTATCCAGACATTCTGAAATTTTTCCAAGTTTATTTCCCCCTATAGGCAGCATAAATGTTTGGCTTAAACATCAGACACTTGAAACAACTGTTCACCATAAAATAAATAGAGCTACTCAGGAGGCTATGATCTGAGGATCATGGTTCAAAGCCAGCCCAGGCAGGAAAATTCATAAGACTCTTAATCTCCAATTAACCGCCAGAAAACCGGAAGTGAAGCTGTGGCTCAATGCAGTAGAGTGGTAGCCTTGAGAAAACAGAGACAGTGCCCAGGCACTGAGTTCAAGCCCCATGACTGACTACACACATACACACACACACACACACACACACACACACACTATATATATATATATATATATATATATATTTTATATATAATAATATATATATAATACATAATATATTATATATTTATATATTATATATAAATATATATTTATATGTTATATATTATATCTATATATTATATATAAATATATTTATATATTATATATAATTATTATATATAATATATTATATATAATTAGTATTATATATAATATATTATATATAATATATACACACATATATGCTATATATACATATAGTCAACTATATATATACATATACACGTGTGTGTGTGCGCATAGAAGCCGTAACAACCATATGAAAGTGCCTATTGATTTTTATTACTTTTGGTACACTTCAAAAGATTTCATTTTTATGCCTCATAACTCTTTAGGTATATCACCAGGTCTACATGCCATGCATGTGAGCATGTTCCCATTCACTTTTTGTCAAAGTCCAACGAAGCAATCTTTCAGGATGACTCTGTACTTGATTCTAAGTTAAAAACATAAAGATTAATTATTGAGGGTTGGTGGCAATGGCTCCCACCTGTAATGACAGCCACTCAAGGCTGAGATAGAGCATCAAAGTTCAAAGCCACTCTGGGCAGACAGATCTGAGTGACTCTTACTACCAATTAACAAGCTGAAAGTCAGAAGTAGAGGCATGGCTCAAGTGGCAACACACAAACTTGAGTGAAAAAGCTAAAAAGAGATCTTGGGGACCCTCAGTTCACATCCTGCTACTGCCACACACAAACAAACTGAAAAAGTGGTGAATTTCGACTCCTGACTTTGACAGCACAGCACCAGGCTAATGGTCCAGCAGAGAAGACTACATGAATAGGCTTCCACTAAAAATGGCTCAAGCTTCTAGCAAAACAGCCTTCATTTCTAAGCATCATTAAGGTGCTGTGTTAGTCTCACAGGCATAAACTATGTGAAGGTGGTGGATCACAATGCCCCACTCTCTTATTCGTACTTCATGATCATGACTGGGCTTCCCTGTGGGCTCCCCTGCCCTCATGCATCAGAGCCTTCACTTAGTCAGCAGTAATAGTGGTATCCTACCCAGCACCCTTAATAAGGTTCCTGTTCACAGAAAAGAAATCATTTTTCTACTCTGGAAGCTACAATGGATTCTTTGATATTATTTTAGAAGCAAAATAAATCATGAAAAGCAATCACAACAAAATCTATTTCAGCTGAGCATTGGTTACTTACAAAGTAATCATAGCACAGGAGGCTGAGATCTGAGGATTTCCATTCAAATTCAGCCTGGAAAGAAAAGGCTATGAGATTTTTTTTTTTTGGGGGGGGGGGTCCGGTTGTGGGGCCTGAACTCTGGGCCTGGGCACTGTCCCTCAGCTCTTCAGCTCAAGGCTAGCGCTCTACCACTTGAGCCACAGTGCCACTTCTGGCTTTTTTCTCTTTGCTTATGTGGTGCTGAGGAATTGAACCCAGGGCCTCAAGCATGCAAGGCAAGCGCTTTACCACTGAGCCACCTTCCCAGCCCCAAGGCTATGAGATTTTTATCTCCAATTAACAAGCAAAAAAAAAAGTCAGTTGAGCTGTGGCTCAAGTGGTAGAGCACTAGCCTTGAGCAGGAAAAGCCAAGCAATAGCATGAGGCCCTGAATTCAAGCCCCAGTACTGACAGAAGAGGGGGGGGGGGGGGAGGAAGAGGGAGGAGAGGAAGGAGGAGGAGCAAAAGGAAAGGAAAGAAGGAAGGAAGGAGGAAGAGGAAGGAAGGAGGAAGAAGAGGAAGAGGAGGAGGAAGTGGAGGAAGAGGAGGAGAAAGGAAGGAGGAGGAGGGAGGGAAGAAGAAGAGGAGGAGGAAAGGAAGGAGAAGGAGGAAGGAAGGAAGAAAGGAGGAAGAGGAAGGAAGGAGGAAGAAGAGGAGAAAGAGGAAGTGGAGGAAGAGGAGGAGGAGGAGAAAGGAAGGAGGAGGAGGGAGGGAGGAAGAAGAGGAGGAAAGAAAGGAGGAGGAGGGAGGGAGGAAGAAGAGGAGGAAAGGAAGGGGAGGAAGGAAGGAAGGAAGGAAGGAAAATGAAGAAAGAAAAAAAAGAGAAAAGAGAAAATCCATCTCCTTTTAATAGCCTTTCCATAATTAATAGATTTGATAAGAAGTTCTCATCATCAAAGTAATTTAGTGTCAGGGATAATGGAAAGTGCTTGTAATCTCAGCTACTCAGATTGCAGCTATAGGAGGATCAAGGTTTCAGGCCAGCCCAGGCAAAAATCAGATACCAGATATGAAAAACAAACTTAAAAGCCAAAAGGACACAGTGTGGTTCAAATGGTAGAGCACTCACCTAGAAAGCATGCAGCCCTGACTCCATTCAACCCCTAGTTCCACCAGAAAACGAAAGAATGGAAATTCAAGTCTACTTGTAAGGAAATAAATTGTCATTATTAAAATACTTCCAAATGCATTTGGTCAAAACTACCTAGTATCTCAAGATTTTCTTAATCTGCTATTAAAATAGCCTATTAAGCAATCAAACATAGAAGAAAACTCATCACTAATTAGTAATATCACAAGACCTGTTAGGCTTATAGAGTGAATTTCTACTTAAAAGTATCCAAGTGTAGCCAGGCACCAGTGACTTATGCCAGTAATCCCAGCTACTCAGGAGGCAGAAATTTGAGGATTGCAGCATGAAGTGATTCAAAGCCAAACCAGGCAGGAAAGTCCAGGAAATTCCTAACTCCAATAAACTATCCACAAAAAAAAGAAAAACGAAAACGAAAAAGCACCAAAAGTAGAGCTGTTGGTCAAGTGGTAGAGTGCTAGTCTTGAGTAAAAGAAGCTCAAGGACAGCACTCAAGCCTTGAGCTCAAGCCCAGGACTGGCTGGCGCGCACACACACACACACACACACACACACACACACACACACACACACGTACACGTACACGTGCATGTGCATGCGCATATCCAAGTTTCTCTGATAATCAGGAACACACAAACATACAAATCTAAATTGCTATTTTCTGTCTGGCATAATTAGAACATGATTTTTTTGTATCTAGGTTTGAACTTAGGGACTTGCATTTTTTCAGCTTGTTTCAACTCTCAGGTAGTGCTCTATCACCATTCCCTCTTTTTGTCAGTGACTTTGGTGATGGAGTCTGACAGACTTTTCTTCTCTGGGAAAAAAAAAGAACTATGGTCCTCCAAATTGCAAAATAAAATATTGTTGTTAGTACTGCTACCGTATAGCTGCGAACTGTGATCCTCCAGATGTCATCAGCCTCCTCAGTACCTAAGATTACAGATGTGTGCCATGGGTACTTGGCATCATTTCTAAAGTTTTTAATCATATACTCCAGTTTTTTTCTATAAGTAGAAAAACTAGAAATTCAAAAATCATTGGATGCTACCTTCAATAGCTAATAACAGCAATTTTGCTGCGGTGGTGAGTTAATAACTTTGAAGATAACTTCACGCACCTAACAGCAAAATCTAAACATGAGATTGTCTTTTTTCCTGGAAAATTTTTACTGTGAGAGAAAGAATAATAAGGAATACATTTATTTGTTCCTTATTTGAGACCTCCTCCTTCCTCCATATTTATTGGATATTATGGTCCTTGCCCCTCTAGTCACTACCTACTTCATTGAACCACAAAGTATTTCATTTGGGAAAAGTAACAGGGTACAGTTAGTTTCATTGCTCTCCAAGGACTATTGAAAATTATAAGATTTGATGTGGAGCTCTGATATATCAAGAGCCACCCTTAAAAAAAAGCATTTGACATTCAGAATCTCAAAAGATTCACAAAATCTTTAGACAGAGATCAAAATAATACTTTCAAGTAACTAATAATTTTCAACCTTAGCCTTCTGGGCAAGTTAGAAATACCCTTATCAATGAACTCAGAGATAAACTTAGTTTGAGATTCAGCAATTAGATACTCTAGACACTGGCTATGCACACCTTTGGTATTAGTATGAATCTCTGAGAAATTTAATTATTTTAATATGTTTTACTTTTAATTTCTTGTTTCATTTCAGAGAGTTGTTTGACAAATCCCCAGTTCTTAAGGCCTTTGGGCATTTTTTTTTCTTATATGAACACAGAGGAACATTAAGTAGTTAATTAATTATAAAAGACTAAAAATAAACGATGGTTATTTTTTCAGATTCTGAATTACAAGATTATTTAAATGTCTGTAACCGAAGTGCTACATTACCATGTAATGAAATTACAATACTGCTTAATGACATTAGGAAACTGCATGCAAAAAAATATTTGTACACAAGGTGGTGATATTAGCAGTACTAACTACAGTACTTTTACTCTGCTTAAAACCACAATAAACAACAACAGATTATTTTCCTCAGTGATTTCCAAAGGGTACATTCACTAGCTCAGAAAATGGTGGTGTATAAGGGCACAGAGACACATTAAAAAACAAACAAAACAAAAACAAAAACCTTTCTGTGCATATCATTAGAGGAACAGGACGAGGGGGAAAAGTAAAATCACACACACACATACACAAAATAGTAACCCTCTACAAAATAGAGTTATAGTAAGAATTCAAGAGCTCAGTCTTTACTTGGCTATTGACTCTTTTGTAAGTCCAAAGAATTAAATCCTAAACATAAGATTGTTTCTGCAAATTTCCCCCAGAAAAGTCTTGCCTCTGAGTTTTACAAATGGGTTTTCTATCTCAATTCTAACTAGAGCCTTGGTTCTTAAAGGGCAGTGTCTTGTCCCACATTCATCTTCCTTGGGTAGAAATTCAAGGCTTCGGATTTATATTAGTATAACTCAGAGCAATTAACTAGTAAAGCCCTGAATACATGTAACAAACCTATTTCTCATAAAATATTGTACTTGTTAAGCTTCATTACTAAAATAGAAACCAATACATGCCTACACTAAAGCCTGTTCGTACTTCTTGTATACTGGTATGTTAATAATGACCACCCAGGCAGAAGTAAATAGTTCTATTGTATTTTGGCACCAAATTTCATTTATTTGTTACAGTAAAATGTACTTGTTCTGAGACACTTCTTTTTGTAAAAAGTAAATGATGTCATCAGCAGGAAAATAAGACATGTTGGTTATGGAGTAGGAAACCTGTTTGCCATGAAATGGAAAGGTCTGTGAATATATTTTCAATTTAAGATTCTTTTCCCTAAGATGAAAAGAGAAGCAATTGCTGTTTGCAAGCTAGAAAGTGCAGTATCTTTTTCTGCATTATCTAAGCATGAGTTAGAAACTTAAAGCAAAGCAAAACCCTAAATAATGACAACAGATGTTTGTAAGCCTCTGCTCCTCTGTTTCTCTGTGTTGTTTTTCTGGACGGGCTGTCAGCTGCCTCTCACCTGGGAGTAGTGATATCTTATCAAAGCCCAAACAGCTCTCCTTCACAACAGACAGATAATAGTGCCTTTCAATTTATCATATTGGAAGTCTAAAAGAACTATGGGAACGATTGGTCAGGTGACAGCTTGATGGACAGTTTGACAGCCCTTAAGGCATCATGGGAAATGGCTGTCACCTGATTTTTAGAGCAACCAGAGAGATAACCTTCAGAATGATGAGGAAAACAAAAATCTGAATATTTGTGTACCATCCAGTAGCAGTGGCAGTGTTCATATAAGTGATAATAATATGAATTTAGATGATTCAAACAAAAACAAAAAGACAAAGTGGCATTATGGAATTTTAGAGGTTTTCCAGCGTTTCCTTTATATCTTTACATGTCTTTTATATTTTTCCCCAAATGTCATCTGAAAAGTGGGTGTGTGTATAAATGACTTGTGGTTTTTAAAAAACATAATCACATAGATTAATTAATCACATGCTAAAGATAGATGATAACCACTAATATTCTCCACATTTCAGATCAGCTTTCTTGTTAACAATTTCTCAGTCACCATTTCCTAAAGACAGTTTACACATGACAGTTTTAATGGAAAAGTCTATCATAAAGAATTATATAGATCAAAGTTTACCCTCTAGGTTAACTCAGTACCACAAAGATCACTATTGGCTTTATGTGGGGAATTAAGTAAGAGAAACCAATTTGAAGAACTTTGACAGATTTTAAAAAACTGAATCTGTATTCATTCATTCATGCAACCAACAAACATGAATTGCATAACTTATTATATACAAAGTCTCTGCTGGACATATAAAGATGAGAAAAGACAGAAGAAGACCAGCTTTTAACGTGTTCACACTTTGAGAAGAATGGGCAGGGATATTTGTTTTTGTTTTTGTTTTTATTGTGCCAGTCCTGGGTCTTGAGCTCATGGCCCTGCACATTTGTGGGTTTGGGTTGTTTGTTTGCTTTTTCTCTAAGCTAATAATGTTATCACTTGAGCCATACCTCCACTTCAGCTTTTGCTGATTTACCTGCCCCAGGCTGGCTTCGAATCACAATTCTCAGATCTCAGCTTCCTAGTAGCTGACAGGCCAGCAGCACAAAGCTGAGGTTGGACAGTTTTAAGTGAGAGTAGATGCAAAAGAGATCAGTCTAAGCCACTGCATAGCAGCTGGTAAGGCCTGTACAAGCATCGTACAGGGTTACCCCTTGTAAATTCTCTCATGTGTGTTGTATAATTGTATAGAGCACTTGCTTTAATTATAGGATCTAATCTAAATACATATAGTCTAAAAATTGGTATTCCAAAGGGAATAAAAAAAGGATTTCATGCTATACATTATGGAGTGCTTCTTCAGTTCTGGAGAGGAGGTAGAGAGCAAAGGTGGAATCCCTCAATTGAGCAGTAGACCACACATCACAATGCTCAGTTCCTTTCGCACCTGAACTACTTTTGTTTTTTTCAAGGCAGCCATTCAAAGGTATTCTTTGTATTTAATTGTAAGGTGGTACCTACCATGCTTAAAGAACACTTTTTTAAATTCCTTTATACACTTTACCACCTATCTGCCAAATGTTAACATTTGACCACATCTGCTTTTACTATTTTTTCTCTCCCCTCCACCCTTTAGCTATCTATATAATATTTTCAGTAATTTTAATAAAGAGAAATTAGAGTAAATTTCTGATTCATCTCTATACTCTTTCATGAAGCCTGGTTTTATATATGCTTAATCAATGCAAAGGAATGAGTAAAGGACAAATAATATTTGACCTAAATACAGTGCTCAATCTAGGTTTGTGTCATACATAAATACAAATGATATGATATCATCTTTCTAAAATGTATGGAATATATTATCAAATGTATTCTCTGTAAAACCATGTCAATAAGCAATCTAACAAAAGAAAGAAATTGCAGCTGAAATGTCAAAAATAAAAGATAAAAGCTTCAGATACTGCTGGCTCACTGTCTTACTCTGGAACAAATACATCAACCATACATGTTGGCCAAAAAAGCAGAATTTAAAACAGAAATTGTCTTTCTGGAAAACACTGCAGTGCCATTATTGAAATTGGTACCAGTTGGCTACTTGACACTTTAACAAATTTTGATGTTTTGGATTCATATTGCAATATAATTTTCCAAATCCATTTGTCCAAAGCCAGACAAGCCAGACAAATTGTGAGAAAATACTTAGTGTTTTCCAGGGAACTGAAAAAAGCCAGTTAATAATTTAAGTAACGATTAACAACAAAATGTCCTACATGCAGTTCTTCACAGGAAGAGAGATTATTTTGGGGGAAAAATTGAATCTGAAGTTTGCAAATGTAAAACAAAAATGCTCTGGAGTAGAATATGCAAATTTAGATACTTTGGGAGTGATAAAAACACATTGTACTTATTTCAAATTGGAAGGGCAAGTGGGAGGAAGATTTATAATAATTGATACATGGACAAGGTCCAAGATGCTACAAAGCAACTGAATTCAGAATGATTTCTGAATCAGAGCTGTGGTTAAAAATGCTTTTCCTTTCCTTGTGGAAATAAACTCATACAGCATCAAGCCTTAACAGATCCCAGATGCAATGTTCAAGTTCACCTGATATGAATTAAGTTTCATTGTTGACAATTAATGTAGTTATTTAAGCCAACAAATAGGCTAAATATAAAGCTGGTACCAAAAGTCTTATAACATATTTCATAGTAACACCAAAATTTGTGGTCTGGATTCACAGTAGTGATTAATTTACAGTGAGACTCGATGTTTTACAGCAAGAAACTTTCAAGTTAAAAATCTACAGAAAGAAAAAGGAAGTTTTATGACTGAGTCATAAAATCATATACCTTAGAAGACATTACATGAGAATTCTCATAAATTTCAAACTGTAAGGTCAATTTGACAAAGCAGCACTTTGAAGGACACAAAGGTCACATCATTTGATATTTGTTATAAGAGTCATGGACAACTCACACTTGCTTAGTGTGTATACATTGGTGATCTCTTAGCGTGAAGCATGTAAGTACCACTGTTTAGATCCTTCTGCTAAGATACATCCAGGAATCTCACAGGACATGAAAACCTGGTGTTTTGTGACCCAAATTAGAATAATGAACTTCTTGTGAGTTAGCTCTTTCTTCTGCAAGGCTTGGGTACTATGCTTCAAAGGTGGATAATTGTGGGCTCATTTTTTTCCTATTTTTCTAATTGAATTGGCAGGTGTTAGTATGCCACACATACAAAAAAAAAAAACTTTTCCCTTTAGATGCTTAGTTTATCTATGCTGTTTTGCCACGTAATTGTTTTTAATGATTAAAGAACAGTGTACACAGTTAGAAAAATGGATCTAAGATTTCAAAATCCACTGAACTCATCCGATTTATTCTATATGTTTCGAGCAAGTTGGAAGCTTGTCAGGGAAACAAATCCAGGAATGTGTGTGTGTGTGTGTATGTGTGTGTGCGCGCGCATGTGTGCGTGTGTGCGTGTGCGTGCGTGTGCGTGTGTGTGTGTGTGTGTGTGTGTGTATTTGGTACCAGTCTTAGAGCTTGAATTCAGGCCTTGGGCACTCCCCCTAAAAAAAATTTTTTTTTTGGGGGGGGGGTCTGGTTATGGGGCCTGAACTCTGGGCCTGGGCGCTGTCCCTCAGCTCTTCAGCTCAAGGCTAGTGCTCTACCACTTGAACCACAGCACCACTTCCAGCTTTTTTCTTTTTGCTTATGTGGTGCTGAGGAATCGAACCCAGGGCCTCAGGCTTACAAGGCAAGCGCTCTACCACTGAGCCACCTTCCCAGCCCCACTCCCCCTAAAATTTTTTTTCTCAACACTATCACCTATCACTTGTGCCCTGGCACCATTTCTGGCTTTTTTGGTGCTTATTTGGAGAGAAGAGTCTCATGGACTTTCTTGCCAAGGCTGGCTTCAAACTGCAGTCCTCAGAAGTCAGCCTCCTGAGTAGCTAGGATTACAGGTATTAGCAACCAACACTGGACTTCTGGATTTAACTTTAGAGAAAAACTTTAACATCATAGCATTCTGCCCAATGTTCTTTATTGGCCATATTTGAAAACCACTCCTGTTTTCTCAGCCTAAAAATGGTTTAGTTTTTTTGCTGTTTCATCTCACCATCTTCAGAATGTTAAAGTTCTCTGAGACTCAGTTTCTGCAACTATAAAAGAGAATTACTTATACCTACCTCTTAGAATGATTATGAAGATTAAAGATTACTACAAGTAACTGCATAGTGAACCCTATGATAGTCTATTCTCAATAAGAACAATTTCCCTCCTTTTCCATTAACACTAAAACATTTTTGACTAATTTGTGTCAAAATAGAAAATATTCAATGTCTTAAATTAACCTTTTACCTTAGGCAAGTGCTATGGCTTAAGTAATAGAGGATTTGCCTAGCAAGCACAGAGTTCAAATCCCACGAAGAAAATGAAATTAACCCCTTTCCTTCAAGTACACTAAAACATAAACTAACACCAGTAGACACTAATCTTACAGATTCACTCAATAAGAAGGGACCAGCACAAAAATAATTCTAATTCTAAGCCATAAGACTGAATATTGCCAAAATTCAAAAAATACAGTGCTTCCCCCAAACAAGAAAAGGTAGCTTTATCTATTTTTCTTTTGAAAAAAATACAAATGTTCCCTTAAAATGTTTCCCTATAATTTCATGAAGAAAAAATAATAATAATTAAAAACTACTTGTTTGGCTGGGCACTGGTGGCTCATGCCTGTAATCCTAGCTACTCAGGAGGCTGAGATCTGAGGATCATGGTTCAAAGCCAGCTCAGGTAGGAAAAGTCTGTGAGACTCTTATCTCCAATAAACCACTCAGAAAACTGGAAGTGGCGCTGTAGCTCAAGTGGTAGAGTATTAGCCTTGAGCTGAAGAGCTGAGGGGCAGCACCCAGGCCCAGAGTTCAAGCCCCATAACGGACCAAAAAAAAAAAAAAGTTTGTATAGAAATCTGAAGTTTTCATAATATATATAAAGTTTTACTCATATTTTATTTCTATGAACTCAAGAGGCAGTTGTAAATAATGGGAATACACACAGAGACACAGACACACACACACACACACACACACACACACATACACACACACTTAGTGCCAAGACTCAAAATAATGACAATACAAAATATACCTACTTGGTGCCAAAATTCAAAGACTTGATGTAATTATTCATTTAATCCTAACAATACTGAGGTATTATTTCATTATTTTTCTATATTCTCATTTTGCAATTTAACAACGTATAATGTTAATAGTCTGGTCAAAGTCACATATGTAGTGAATGTTGAGGCTGTAATCCCAAGCAATCTACACAATACCAATCATGCTTATTCAGACATATGCTCTTAAAAAAAGACTTGCTGTCATGCTGGCCCCTGGTGGTCCACATCTTTAATCTGAGCTACTCGGAAGGCTGAGACCTGAGATTCCAAACCAGCCTGGGAAGGAAAGGCCAAGACTCTTATCTCCAATTAACACCAAAAAGCCAAAAGTTGAGCTGTCACCCAAGTGGTAGAGTGCTAGCCATGATCACCAAAAGCTCAGGGACATTGCCCAGGCCTTGCATTCAAATGACAGTACTGGCACCAAAGAAAGAAAGAAAAGAAAAGGCTGGTTTTTGTTTCCCTAAAGACAGAAGATCTAAAAGAGGACTAATATATAAAATTTCAGTAAGAGAAGTGGTGCTATGGCTCAAATGGTAGAGCCCTAGCCTTGAGCAAAAGAGCTAAGGGACAGCGTACAGTTCAAGCCCTATGATCAACAATAAAAAGAAATTCAGAAAGAAAGAAATTCAGAAAGAAAGAAAGGAAGGAAGGAAGGAAAGAAAGAAAGGAAAGAGGGAAAGAAAGAAAGAAAGAAAAAAGAAAGAAAGAGGGAAAAAAGAAAGAAAGAACAGAAAAGAGATTTCAGTTAGATAAGAGGAGCTATTAAGTTCAAGAGATCTATTGTACCACATGGTGGCTATGTTAATAGCAATGTATTAGTATATTATATGCTTCAAAGTTGCTGCGAGCACATATTAAGTGTTCTTTCTAACCACAAAAAAATGCGTTATGAGATAATGCAGTGTTAATTGGCTCTCTTTAGCCAGTTCATAATGTATACACACATCAAAACATCATATTGTTTACCATATATACATATAAATATGTATTTTGTTGATTAAAAATTAAACATAATTTTAAATATTTAAAGCATTTATTTAGACTAAAAATTCACCTTTTCTTTTTACCTCAAAAATCCTTTCCATGTTTTAAAATGATTAATGATACCAAAGAAATTTTGTCTATATGGGTTAGATTTATCAACACTTATCACTCTAGAAATTAAAGATGCAAAACCTTAAAACTCTTAACAATTTATTTTTTAATTCTATATTAACAAACTCATATTTCTGAGAACATTAACTCATTGGTAGGAATATTATTAGTGGTAATGGAAATATATTTCATGAGAAAAGTGGCATGATTTTGTATCTTTTCCAAATCTCCACAATTGTGTTAACAGAAGACACTGCGAGCTTCTGTCTATGTCTGTGACCCATCTGCTGTCATGTGTTACTTTGGAGTAAGTCCAGAAACCCTGGCCTCACACAAATGGAGAACTAGAAAGGGAAGAATGTTTTAACAGCTTTTTCAGATAATTATCAATATTATTTTTTGGTATTAGAACCCCAATTTGACGGGTTCTTTTTAAAGGCTAGTTCAGATATGGAATTTGAAACCATATCAATGAATTATTTATAAACTGTTACATTCAACTCCATTGGTACTTTGGGTCTTTTACACATTTCTTAATTTTGAAGCACCATGTGTTCGTACTTTGGAAAAGAACACTTCACCTTAAATTGTCCAAATATTGATACAGTTTATTGTGCAATATTTTAAAATCAAACCATATTTTGTTAATACCAACACTAGACTCATCACAAAACCTGCTTGGTAATCCAACAGCTACACCAATGCTTGAGAAATTGTCTTACTTGCTCTTTCAATAGGGTTTTGTGAGTATTTCCTATTATGTCACACAGAATGTTAGAAAAAAGCATATTCAAGATCAGGAGTTAATAAAAAGTAGCAGACTAGAGCCAGGCCCTGTTTGCTCATACCTATAATCCTAGCCACTCAGGAGGCTGACATCTGAGGATCACAACTCAATCCAGCCTGGGGAGAAGAAGTCAATGAGACTCTTATCTCCAATTAAGCAGCAAAAAGCCAGAAGTGGAGATGTGGCTCAAGTGGTAGTAGAGTGCTAGCCTTAAAAGGCTGAGTGAAAGCTCAAGGTTCTGAGTTCAAACCTCAAATGAATTTGTGCCATCAAGGATGTTCTCTGCTTAGCATAAGAATCCAGGGACTTTTTCGTTTAAATAAGGATACAGGTGGACCCGTTGCAACAATGAGATGTACAAGTTGTCATGTATAAAACGAGCTTTACAACTTTGGTGGGGGGGGGAGGGAGGATTGCGGGGGGGGGGGGGGGGAGGGGGGAAGGGATGGGAAGGGGAAATAAAGGAGGAGGCTACAATGCTTGATAAGAAATGTACTCATCATCTTGCCCATGTAATTGTAATCCCTCTGTACAGTATTTTCACAATAAAAAATAAATAAAAATAAAAAAAAAGAATCCAGGGACTTTTTTAAATTGAATTAACAGCATAATTTTTACTATAGATTATGTAATGGCAAAGGAAGATTTTTAGCTTAATATTTTGATTCAGATTTGTGTGGACAAGTTTCCAAAGAAGGAATAACTTCATAGAATTTAAAAAAGACAGCTGTGGACTTCCTCTATGCTCCCAGAACCTGTCAAGGTATTTCATTTAAATTATGGATAAGGTGGTAAAGGAAAAGCATAGCCTCTTCACAGTCTAATAATGTCAAATTTAAAACAGAGCATGAAATCTTACTTGGGTGGTTACAAAAAAAGTTTTAATAAATTAAATATTAAAAAGTCTTGTGAGACTCAAGTAAACATCTTCAGATGGCCACATCAACTCATATTTAAATTAAGTTAATAAATGCATCTACATTTGATCTGGAAATCATATAACAGGTTTTTCAAAGAATATAGGATATTAGTGAATCTTGTTAAACACTGTTTTTATACTAACGACCTAGGTGTGTATATATATATATACATATATACATATATACATATATATATATAATATATCAAAGGTCTCTATAAATCATTTACATATAATATATACATATATACTTTAATTTTCTTCTAGGCCTTTTATTCCTACTTTAGATATTCAAAAAAAGAAAATTCTAATATATTAAAATTACATTTGAAAGCAAAAACAAAGAATCCATTTATTTAGGGCTGTATCATTTGTTTAGGGTACACAACTTGTGTACACAGGACAACCTTCCATCACAGTTACAAAGCAAGTGACTCATTATTGTCATAGAACTAAGTTTGACCTAATGGACCCCCTCAAAAACTGTCAGAGAGCTTTTATTCATCTTGTTGCTTTTTTTGTTCTTCATTCAATTTGTTTCTCTATAAATGTTTTACAAAGTGTGCCTGTACATACTATATAATTTGGGATTTTGTTTTGCTTTGTTTTCTGAGATAGGGTTTTACTATGTAGGCCAGCCTGGCCCCAAACTCAGTCTTCCTTTTCTACCTCCTGAATGCTAGGATTACAAACCTGTACCATCAACCCAGCTTGGAATTTTTTCTTTGCTTCTTTCTTCCTTCCTTTCTTTCTTTTCTTTTTTTCTTTCTTTTTCTTTCTTTCTCCTTACTTCTTTCCTTCCTTTCTTCCTTACTTTTAAGTTGTTTCTATGAATTGCTATGGTTCCATGTCTCTGGCTACAAATCATTATACTGTTTTCAAAGACCTTTTCAGGAGGAAGAGAGAATAAACAATTAAAAGATTTTCACAGTCTGTAAATTAGTTACTGTGTATAAACTGCTCAGCAGGCAGAGTCATTCAGGTCAATAGGGTATCTTTCCCTAATCAACCCCTACATTAATTTACTCATTTCTTTGTGCCTCCTTAAGTGAGAACTCTATTTAGATACATTATTTGTATTTCCCAATTTGAATAAATTAGGAATATATTATGATACAGTTAAATGTACACAGATTGTGCATATTAAATGCTCCCTATAACTAGTTCTAGAATGAGATAATGTATGTTGTTCCAAAGTCAGTCATCACATGTAAATAACAGAAGCTAGCTTTAGTTGAGCCTGAGAGGAATTCCTTTAAAGCCATCCTAAATTATTTAATTCCAAAAATAGCTCCCGAAAAAAATTAAACTTATCCCAACTAATCCCTATGAATAAAGGTTTACTTAATCCTATGGTTTTATAAATCCATAGAGCCTCACAAATTGCATATCTCCTTGACTGTATTAAATCAGTTCATAAATGTTCTTAAAGAAGGATTGGTGCTTACATATAAGACATCTTCTGATCTGTGAATCCTTTCTTTTGAGTCATTTTACGTTTTCAGTATGTTTCTAGTTTATTAATTTCTTTTTTCTGCTATTATCTAGTGGTGAAAGAATAGAACTTTTAGCAAATCATCTTACAGCATTAAAAGTAACTTTATTTGGGCTATCAACAACACTGAACTAACTGAACTGAACCAACCACTGGTAGCTCAATGGCTCATGCCTGTAATCCTAGCTGCTCAAGAGGTTGAGATCTGAGGTTCATGGTTCAAAGCTAACCCAGCAGGAAAGTCTGTGAGACTCTTATCTCCAAAAAACAAAACAAAACAACCAAAACACACTACTCAGAAAAGGCAAGTGGCGCTGTGGCTCAAGTGGTGGAGCACTACCCTTGAGCCAAAAAAGCTCAGGGACAGTGCCAAGGTCCTGAGTTCAAGCCCCAGGATCAGCAGAAAAAATAAAATAAAATAACACTGAACTGCTTAGGCTGGGATACAGCTAGTGGCAGAGAGTTTTTCCAGCATGCTCCAGCACTGGGTTGAATCCTTTGCACTGAAAAACAAAACAAAATTGAAGTATTTACCGTAAAAGAAGGGTAGGCAGTATAGAATAGAATGAAGGTATTTTCTAAGGGGTATATTAAGATACTTTTAAAGCCATACCCTCTAATTCTAGCTTTTATTTTTTGCCAGTCATGGGGCTTGAACTCATGGCTTGGGCACTGTTCCTGAGCTTCTTTAGCTCCAGGCTAGCGCTCTACCACTTGAGCCACAGCATCACTTCTGGCTTTTTCTGTTTATGTGGTACTAAGGAACCGAACCCAGGTCTTTACACATGCTAGGCAAGTACTCTAACACTAAGCCACATTCCCAGCCCTATTTCCAGGATTTTTGCTGGCTAATTGGAAATGAGTTGCTGAAATTTGTCTGCCCTGACTGGCTTCTAACTGAGATCCTCAGATTTTGGTTACCCCTATTTTAAGGTGTATCTTTAAGGTTTCACATGTTTCCCTCTGTGTACCTATGGTCTCAGAGCACTTCTCATTTATCTTTAGCAATTTCTCTGGCTCAGTAGCATAGAGCTCAGGTCTGAGGATTTATTTTGAGGGTTCCAAGGATTGAAGGCCTCACACCTACCACATGAACTCCAGACCTAGCTCAATCCAGTTCTACAAGCTTTAACTACAAAGGGAATTTACAGTCACATACCTAACAAGAAGGGGAAAAAAACAACAACAACACATATTTCTGCCAGGCTTGATGGCTTCAGCCTGTAGCCCTAGCTACTTGGGAGACATCAGGATATTAAGGTTCAAGCCAGCCAAGGGATGGGAGTTGGGGGGGGGAAGAGGAGCTCAAGAGAATTCATCTTAATCAAAAGCTAGGTATAGGGCATGAGCCTTTTTAACACTGGTGTGGGGAAATCATAAAGGCTGAACACAGTGGCACACGCCTGCCATCCCAGCTACTTGGAGCAGCTCATGTAGGAGAATCACAACGCAGCCAACCCAGAGCATAAAGTGAAACTCTATCTCAAAAACAGCCCAGGCAAAGGGAGCTGGAAGCATAGCTCAGGTGGCTGTCTAGCAAATGTAAAAAATCCTGAGTTTGATCCCAAATGCTGCTGAAAAAGAAAAAAGAAAAGAAAACCTGTTTCTGTTGAAATACGGGCTTCAGTTAGGCTGCCTTTAAGCACTGTTGTTTTCATTTTTCTTTCTTTTCTTTTTTTTCTTTTGGCCAGTTCTGTGGCTTGAACTCAGGGCCCGGGTGCTGTCCCTGAGATTCTTTTTCTCAAGTCTATTACTCTATCACTTGAGCCACACAGCACCACTTCCAGCTTTTTCCATTAGTTACTAGAGATAAGAGACTGCCTTTCTGGAACCTTACTTCATTGTTGGTGGGAATGTAAACTTGTTCAACCACTTTGGAAAGCAGTATGGAGGTTCCTCAAAAGACTTCACATAGAACTCCCCTATGACCCAGCAATCCCACTTTTGGGCATTTACCCAAATGTTTACAAACAAGACCACACTAAAGCTACCAGCACAACTATGTTTATTGCAGCATTATTTACCATAGCTAAGATATGGAACCAACCCAGATGCTCCTCAGTAGATGAATGGATCAAGAAAAGGTGGTATATATACACAATGGAATTCTATGCCTCCATCAGAAAGAATGACATTGCCCCATTTGTTAGGAAATGGAAAAACTTGGAAAAAATTATATTAAGTGAAGTAAGCCAGGCCCAAAGAAACATAGGTCCCATGGTTTCCCTTATTTGCAATATCTAGTATATGTATGAGTCAAGCGGAAAAGGTCAGATAATGTGATGTTAGGAAAATGAACCCTTAGATATGTATTTTAATGTTTTTTTCTTTCATGCATGTGTTTCTAACGCATTTATAAGATTAACCCCTGCTTTCACTATATTTGATGTCAGTATAACTTGTGGAGGAGATGGGGAAAAACCAGTTGTTTAAGGATACAGGTGGACCTGTTGCAACAATGAGAAGTACAAGTTGACATGTCCAAAACGAGCTTTACAACATCGGTGTGGGGGGTGGGGAAGGGGGGGAAGGAGAAGGATTGGGATTGGGGGGGAGGGGGGAGGCTGGGAAGGGATGTGAAGGGTAAACCAAAGGAGGAGGCTGCAATGCTTGGTAAGAAATGTACGCATTATCCTGCCCATGTAATTGTAACCCCTCTGTACAGTATGTTCACAAATAAAATTAAATTAAAAAAAAAAAAAAGAGACTGCCTTTCCTACCTGTGCCAGCTTTGAACCATGATCCTGACATCTCAGCCTCTTGAGTAGATAGGGTTAAAGCATGAGCCACTAATGCCCAGCTCATTTTCTTAATTATGTGATTAGTGTGATTAGAAATAAGAACTATAAATACTGAAAGTAGACAAAATTTCCTTCTTTGTAAACATTATGCTTAGAAACTTAGAAAATATAAAAAAAATGAAAACATCTTTTAAGCATAGAAAATTAATGTCATACCCATATGCTAGTGACTAGTTGAAAGTAGTTTTTAAAAAGAATTATTATACTAAATAAGTGAAAATATACTTTTAAATTTCTAAATAGTTCTTTTTTTTTGGGGGGGGGGGTCCAGTCATGGGGCCTGAACTCTGGGCCTGGGCGCTGTCCCTCAGCTCTTCAGCTCAAGGCTAGTGCTCTACCACTTGAGCCACAGCACCACTTATGGCTTTTTTCTTTTTGCTTATGTGGTGCTGAGGAATCGAACCCAGGGCCTCAGGCATGCAAGGCAAGCGCTTCTACCACTGAGCCAACTTCCCAGCCCTCTAAATAGTTCTATAAGCACATTCACAAGAAAGGCATATAATTTACATGACAACCAAACAAAAATATGTTTATTGGTAGCAGGTAACAGGAGCAGATAGATAGGCTTGGGAGAAGTGGGGAACGATGATGAAAATGGTGGCATTCATGAAGATACACTGCACTTAATGAAGCTGATACGTTGAACTGGAACCCCTTTGTACAACTAAAGATACTTTTAAAAGTAAAGTTGAGAAAAGCAAGGGAAGGGTTTCATACACTGTTAATGGAACTCCTTTGGACAGCTACTTAAAATAATAAAATAATTTTAAAACTACAAAACTGAAAATAAAAATAAAATGTTACATCTATATTATTAAAGAGTATTAAAGAGCATTAAAGAGATAGACTCTAAGTTCTATCACTAGCACTGTAACAAGGTTGGGGGAGAGGCAGAGCTCTAGTAAGTGTAGAAATAAGATATTTATGATTAGGGAAACTAAACGCTATAAATTATATTACTTTTCCCACATAATGAATCTATGCAATGTTATTGCAATAATTATCTTAAATTGGAAATGTGGTCCTAAAACGCACTATTAAATTAAAAGGGGAAATGAAAATAATTTTAATAGTATATTAAAGTAACCAGGGCTGGAGTTATGGCTCATTGATAGAGCATTAATATGCTTTAGGCTCAAACTTACTATTCCAAGCACAGCAAGGCATAAAATGAACTTACCAGTTTTTGAAACATACTTATGCTTAAATGGGCATAGTGCTATCCTGATAGGAAAATAATAGGACAGAATAGCTTAAATATTATATCTGTATATATCCTATATAGATCTTCATCATACATATATATTTTTTCAGCTTTTGCTTGTTAATTGGAGATAAGAGTCTCACAAACTTCTCTGCCCAAGCTGACTTCAAACCACATCCTCAGTTTTCAGCCTCTTGAGTAGTTAGGATTAGAGGCATGAACCACTGGTTCCCAGCTGATCCATCTTTTTATCTATAGCACAATTATTCTTAGACTATATTTTCCTACAAAAACACAAATAACAACTCAATAGTCAAAACAAACCTTTGATTTGGGGATGACACTACGATTTCCATGACTGGAACAGCTGGTAAAAGCCCACAGCTTTTCAATGACTTCCTTCACACCATAATTCAAACACACTCATTTGTGACTGAGGACTCTGTACTAGAATTGGCCTCGTTTCAGGGTAAGATTTTTATGAGAATAGCAAGATGATGGTCAAAATAATCTTTCTGAAGTCGAGAGATGACCCTATCTCAAGAGAAAATACCATCTAGTGGCCACGTATTCTAAAATAAGTGTCCTGCTCCTGATCTCATTTTTCTATCAAGAAAACTATAAAAATATGATAAAATAGAAGCTATTACTTGAGTTCATAGAAAATTGGTGACATTTAATTTAAATGTTGCTCTTTCCTCCAATCTCCTATTTGTTGTTCTTTTTTTACATCATCTGATTTTATGACATTATACTAGAATTTTATACTGAAAGGAAATATTAATATAATTTGTATTATTGACCTGAAAGTTCAGAGGCAACATTAGCAAATAGTAAGCCATATTTGAGCAAAATTTTATTATGACAAAGCAGGGTTGTCATTTCCAGGCAGGTTAGTCAATTGTGTTAAAAGTGCTCTCTCTAGCGCTTTATGGATTGTGTTTATTCTTTCATGTCTCCTGTTCTTTTAGAAACCTTAAGTGGATATAGTCAATGATTTTCTTTTCACTTAAGAAGGACATTTACCATTTCATAAACCTGTGGCTCTCTACTAAAGCTGAAGCTAATGTAATTCCCTATGGCTAAGCAAGGAGTATTTTGAATTTCCAGATTAATGTATGGGAAAAACAGTAACGATATATGTCATCCTACTTGAAAGGATACTTGCTGTCATCTAGCCTTTTTTGCCAAACACTTTAGGTCCCACAATATTTTTATTAAAAACTGGTAAGATGACAGAGAAGAAGCAGATATGATAGACAAATGGATGGATGCTCAAACAGGTGGCTAGATATTTGTATTTATATGGCCTATGCATAATATGTTGATTACTATGGCTTTATAGAATACTCTGGAATCACATTGTTTAATGTTTGTTTTTTGTTCAAGATGGCTTGGCTATTCAGGGTTTTTCTGTGGTTTCACAAGAATTGTATAATTATTTTTTTAAATTATAGTTGAACAATCCCATTGGTATTTTAATAGGGATAATATTGAATATTGAATCTGTAAATTACTTTGTGCAGTATAGATACTTTAATAATACTGATTTTTTTCATTTTATTTTTTTTTTTGTGAACATACTGTACAGAGGGGTTACAATTACATGGGCAGGATAATGCATACATTTCTTTTTTTTTAAATTTAATTTAATTTTATTTTATTTGTGAACATACTGTACAGAGGAGTTACAGTTACATGGGCAGGATAATGCATACATTTCTTACCAACCATTGCAGCCTCCTCCTTTGTTTACCCTTCACATCCCTTCCCAGCCTACCCCCTCCCCCCCCTAATCCCAATCCTTCTCCTTCCCCCCCTCCCCCTCCTTCCCCCCCCCCCCCCACCAACGTTGTAAAGCTCGTTTTGGATATGATGCGTACATTTCTTATCAAGCATTGCAGCCTCCTCCTTTGTTTACCCTTCACATCCCTTCCCAGCCTCCCCTTCCACCCCCCCACCCAATCCTCCCCCCCTCCTCCCCCCCCACACCAACGTTGTAAAGCTCGTTTTCGACATGACAACTTGTACTTCTCATTGTTGCAACAGGTCCGCCTGTATAATACTGATTTTTTTTCTAGCTCATAAACTTGAGACTTCTCTTTCAAATTGATAAAGCAAGATGTAGACAGGATTTTTTTCCCCTTTGGTGGTATTTGATAGATTCTAGGATGAATACAGTGGTAGAGAAAACACTTTTCCATTTATCAAATAATTTTCAAGTATGTCATGTATATAGAGATATACAAGCAACTATAATAAAATTATGACAAAAAGGAAGGGAACAAGAATCACAAAACTTCCAAGAGTATTTGCCCTTTTCTAAGTGGGGAGATGTCACAACAGAGAAAGATACGTGTGTGTCTTGAGTAGAAGAGAGAATACATGGATTCTTCTACTACTGTATTCTATATATTATACATTTCCACATAGAATATACTACAGTTATAAAAATATCCTTGTTTGTGTATATTTCATGTATGAAACTTTGTTTTTACAAATGATTACAAATACATAAGCTCTACATGAATGAGAGGTACTGTACTTACTTGTGGAAAATCTAAAATGTATTTTACATGTCAATCAAATGCAAGATTATTGGAAGAAAATATTTTCATGTCCTTATATCACTAGTGGAACTCAATAGCAGAATAAGCCATTTAAAAACTAGTGAGATCAGTCAATGCTTATAGGTCATATGATGCTTTTCAGGGAATATACGTGACAGCTGTTAACACCACGAGATAAGAATATAAAAAAATGACTAAAACAGTAATATATTGAACTTTTTCATAATTCACCCTATATATAACTCTATATGTTCCCTTTAGAATATGCCACAGGGCCTAAAACACAGTAAACTCATCAACAGTAGTTTAAATCGAAATAACTACCATTAAGCCAGGTGCTAGTAGCTCACACCTGTAATCTTAGCTACCTATACAGGAGACTGGGATCTGAGAATTGTGGTTCAAAGCCAGCCCAGGCAGATAAGTTCTTGAGACTATCTCCAAATTTCCACCTGTACTGGAGCTGTGACTTCAGTGCTAGAGTGCTAGTCTTGAGAGAAAAACACAAGCAAGCACATGGCCCACAACTCAAGTCCTATACAAATACTGGAAAGAGAAAAAAAGAAAGAAAGAGAGAGAGAGAAAGAAGAAGAGAAAGAGATGGAAAAAGAAAGGAAATAAATCTTACCCTTAACTGAATACTTAATATAGTCTAAATTATCTTCATGCATTATTTTCTGTTCTCATATCCACCCTAGAGAGTAATTTGAAATTTTCCCCTACTTAAGTTTACAAACTGTTGTTCAAAGAAATCCAAGGTTTTGTCTAAAAAATAAAAAGGATTGAGCCCAGTCTGTTCCAGTCCTGAGTATGTGATCTTTCTACCACATCACCAGCTAATGTCAGGGAACAACCATCCTCAAAACCCCCTTGGGAGAGGGTCGCATCTATTGTTACCTAAAGTTATAGACTAGGAAACTGAGGCAGAGAGAGGTTATCATTGATTTATTGTCACACACATGACTCAGGAAAGAAATTGTAAGTGACAGGGAGATTAGACCATACTTTATGTCTTCAGATGCAAGAGTTGGTGGCAACCACATGGACAAAAAGAACAACAGAACCTGTACACATCAGGCGAGAAGCTGTACCAAAGACAGACTTGATTAACTGGAATGAGTGACCAGAGACTGGCAAGAATTCTCCTTGTTATTTAGCCCCAGAGATGAAGTTAGATCTAACACACACACATGTACATGTACACACATACACACATGTATGTATATGTGTGTATATGTATGTATATATTGTATATATACACATACATGTGTGTACACGTGTATGTATATATGTATATGCTGTATATACATACATGTGTGTGCGTGCGTGTGTGTGTGTGTGTGTGTGTGTGTGTGTGTGTTGTAGGGCTTAACTCAGGGCCTGGGCACTGTCTCTCAGGCTCTTCTTCTCAAGGCTAGTGCTCTAGCGCTTTGAGCCACAGTGTCACTTCCAGTTTTTGAGTGGTTAATTGGAGATGAGAGTCTTCCAGGGAATTTTCTGCCCAGGATTGACTTTGAACATGCACAAGAATGTTCCACTTGTACCGTGCTATTAAATCTAAATTATAAAGACAGATACTTGAAAACATATACAGAACCATATGCACATAGACACAAAAGTATATGAGGGGGAAGATTCCAGAGATGTGATTCCTTTAAACAACTAACTTACAGTTTAACTATTGACTATCCAGACCTTGTGGCCAGGAGGGGAGGAGGCAGATGAATGGAGAGAGGGAGGGTGGAAAAATGCAATCATAATATTCAATGAATATTTGTGAAAGTGGGACCAGGTAAGTTGAGGGGATGGATGGGGTTAGAAAAATGGAAGAGAACTGTGCAAGAGGTAATATTGATCAAAATGCATTGTGGTTATAAACTAGCATACTGAATTGAAATCCCTTTGAATATATCTATGATAAAATTAAAATTAAATGAACTCCTCTTGGATGAAAAGTATTTCCCCTTTGTGGCCTGGAAAACTCAAATCCACAGCCATGTACACTTAACACTTGAAGAATTTATTCCCCCTAAACTGTGGTAAGACGAGAATTCCCAAAAACTCTTTCTACTCTTCCTCCATCATCTAACAGGCACCTGACATCAAAGTTTGTTGTTAAAAGCATCCTTAATAGAAATATTACTGTATATATTTTCACCAGAAGGAAGAATGTCAGGGAAATGTGTCATGAGAGGTGTTTACCATAAGTTTGACGTGCATTATTGTTAGCTCATTCTACTCTCCCTCCATAATTTCTCCATGCAATTTATTTATGTGCATATTTAAATGGGGTGCCACTTAATTGAAATTATAGTGTGTTCAAGCCAGATTTGACACTGACTGGCAGTTGCTGTTAAGGAATATTTGGAACCTATGAACAGGTCATTTCCAAGTAATACTCGTGTAGCTGTATTCATCCAGCAGAATAACACAGAACATCAACTAGCCAATTGTGCCAGTGCAAGTACCTGATTCATCCTGGGCAGGACTGCGTCCTCTTCTCCCTGAGTGACCACAGCTTCAGAACCGCATATGACAAAGCCTACTCGGTCCACTAGCAGCCTGTCTTCTCACACAAACTCTCTGCTCATGAATGTTAACAGTCAATACCTTTTAGAAAGTATTTCATCCTCAGAAGACCTTTGTAAATGTAGGTGTTTATATTGTGTGTAACACACATTCCAGTATTTGATTCTATTTTCTGTATTTTTCATCCAGATATCTATCCTGAGAAAGTATAACCTGTGAAAACAGGATGCAAACTAGACCACGGCAAAGAGAACGTGCTTGAAAAGGCAACAGCCCATTAACTTGAAAAGGCAAAAAAAATACTAAACAGCCTCAGATTGTTAGAATTTAGAAACGTTTACATTTTGCCCAGCATTGGGGTATCATGCCCATAATACTAGCTACTCAGAAGGCTGAGATCTGAAGATGGTGATTCAAAATCAGCCAAGGCAAGAAAGTCTGTGAGACTCTTATCTCCAATTAATCATCAAAAAGCAAGAAGTGGAGCTGTGGTTCAAGTGGTAGAATGCTAGCTTTGAGTAAAAAAGAAAATGGATAAAGCCCAGGTACTGAACTCAAGTCTAGTGTGCACGCACACACACACACACACACACACACACACACACATACACACACACACACACACAGATAGGAGGCTGTCTATTGGATGGGATTTATCAGCAAAGGAGTGGATCTGAACCTATACCATGAGTAGTTATTTTTGGCTGACTGTTCTCATATAATACCTAATGACATATCTCCTACAACTATGGGACAATCATCTTTAAAATACAACATCACAACCCTATAGTAAATACTAGCAAAATTTTCTTTGACTTCATGACTCTAATTTGAGGGATGTATCCACGTTATTTTGGGAAATCCTGGCAACATTTCTATAGAAGAGAGGTTCTTGGTTGCAGAAAAATCTCCATAAACATTTCATTTGATATTCTCATGTTTTACATTAATGCAAGTGTTTTTGCACACCCCAGGGATGTGAAATGTGCTATAAGAATTGCAGTGAGCTGCCAATCAATGCCCTGCAGGGAGATTTACGAAATGGAGTCCTGCAAGTGTTGTTTATTTCTTTTCAGTCCAAACTGCATGAATTATTTCAGCTGAATGGGGTAGAGGGATGAAGGGGTGCAGGAAGCTAATACAGAGCTCCGCACCCCCATTGATGCTGAATAAGTAGTCTGAGTGACAGACTGCTTATTGCCAACGTCTATGACTTTTTGTTTGAAGATATTGGGGTGGGGCCAAGCAATTATTCTAGTCCTTATTATCATCTTTCATACATGGAAAGTCAGGACCAACCCTAGGCCACTCGCTCATGTGCTTGTTGCCAGGGGAAAAGTTGCAAGGGAGGCAACTGGTGGCTCCACAAAGGGAGAGACATTGTCTCAGAAGTGGAAGGAGTTAGACAGACTCAGGAAGCATTGCAATTCCAGGGAGAAAGTTGAATCTTCCCAGGGCCTGGGTTTGCATTGCTGTTTGTATACACTCCAGCTATATAAGGGGCAACATCCCCTATCAATCAGACCACTCATCTCTGTTAAAGGAAAGAACATCATAAGGAGCCCATGTGGGCTGTGTCTGAAACACCAGCTGAACTATCAGTATGGCACCTTTTCAGCCATCCTCGTTTCATCGTGGAAGAAGCATTATATCCTGAACACATGCTGGATTGTGTGTAGGAGAGTTGCCATTTAAACAGGGATCACTTCACTGATTAATCAATCCAGTCATTTGGCTTTTTCACTAATTGGCTGCATGGATCATGATATGCAGCCACAAGCTCTCTCCTGTTTCTGCCTCAACTATCTCATGTTTCAGAAGCTTTCATAGTACCTTGATGCAAATGATCTCACTAATTATGGGCTCCTATTGTCTCAATATAAGGCTTTAGAATCAGGTACTACAAGATATGAAGAGTGACACAAAACGTTAATATATAGTAAAAAGAATCTATGTATAAGGTATTTGGCCTGCAAGTTTAGTTAGACCCATCTGTATCATCATTGTTCCCAAAAGGGCTGAACTACCTATAATTGATGTTGAACTGAACGTATTTTATAACATTAGTCAAAATTAAGTGTTCTTTACAACTCTGTTTCTTTTATTCTCTCTCCTTCCTCTCCTTTCTCTCCACCCCTCCCCCCCCTCTGATTTTTTTTTTGGGGGGGGGGGCAGTTCTGGGTTTTGACCTCAGGGTCTCAAAGCTCTCACTAAATGAGCACTTGAGGTACATCCCTGGTCTTTTTTGCTTTTAGTTTGCTTTTCAGATAAGGTTTCATAGTGACATCGCCCTGGTTAGACAGGGATCTTCCATTGCTGGAGCAACAGGCATAGCTTAGTTTTGAAATAAAAATCTCACTAACTTCTGCCTGGGCTGGTTTACACCATGATCTTCCCACGTCTGTCTCTTGTATAGTTGAGATTAGCAGTGTAGGCCATTGTGCCTGACTCTGTTTCATTTTTTTATATATAATAGCAGCTTCATAAAGCAAAATATATCTTGTACAATAGCGGATGTACCTAGAATTGTGGAAAATAAACATCGAAACAAAATAATTTTTCCACTATTTACTTTTGTTTTCATTTAAAAAGTGTATAGTCTATGAGTTATAAACCAATTAAAACTAAGAGTTATTAAAACACTAAATGATGTAATAGAAGCTGACAAGTAAAAGCTTAGGTAGATTCCATGATATAACAACACAGAGAAGAAAAAGAGTAATAACAATTCAAGTATGAAATGGAAGTTGAGTGTAGTAGTACCCAACTGTGATCCCAGCACTTGAAAGGTTGAAGTGGGAGAATCACAAGTTCAAGGCCAACCTGGGCTACATAAAAAGAGCTTATCTATCCAGGCACTGTGGCTCACACCTGTGATTCTAGCTACTCAGGAGCTGTGGCTCAAGTGGTAGAACATTACCCTTGAGCTAAAAAAGTATTTTAGGAAAAAATCCAATGTCCTAAATACAAGTCAAAGAATAGGATTCTTATTAACTCCAAATGAGTCAAAGACCTCAAGGTAAAATCAGATGCCTTGAAAATATTACAAGAAGAAATAGGAGAAACACTAGGGCTTCTTGGCACAAGTCAAAACTTTCTAAATAAAGATCCAGAAACACAACACATCAAAGAAAGGTTGGATAATTTGGATAGCATTAAACTGCAGAGCTTCTGCATGACAAAGGACATAGCTAGCATGATCAATAGAAAGCCCACGGATTGGGAGAAGAACTTCATTAGCCATACAACAGACAATGGTCTCATATCTAACATGTACTAACAGCTCAAGAAATAAAACTCCCCCAAAACAAATCCCCATAGAAACAACCACCCCATTAAAAAGTGGGCTAAAGACTTAAAGAGAAACTTCTCTCAAGAGGAAATACGAATGGTCAAGAGACACATAAAGAAATGTTCAACATCTCTGGCTATAAAAGAAATGCAGATCAAAACAACATTGAGATTCCATCTTATACCAGTCAGAATGTCCATAATCAAGAAATCTAGGGAGGGGAAGGGTTGGGTGGAGGGGTGGGGAGAGGATGAGAAGGGATGGGAAGGGGAAACAAAGGAGGAGGCTACAGTGCTTGATAAGGAATGTACTCATCATCTTGCCCATGTAATTGTAACCCCTCTGTACTGTATTTTCACAAAAAAAAAAAGAAATCTAACAACAAAGATGGTGACAGGGATGTGACCAAAGGGGAATGCTACTACACTGTTGGTGGGAGTGTAAACTTGTTCAGCCACTCTGGAAAGCAGTGTGAAGATTTCTCAAAAAACTACATAGAGCTCCCCTATGGCCCAGCAATCCCACCTCTGGGCATTTACCCAAATGATCACAAGCAAGGCCATACTAAAACTACCAGCACAACTATGTTTATCACAACATTTTTTACTATAGCCAAGATATGGAACCAACCCATATGCTCCTTGGTAGATGAATGGATCAGGAAAATGTGGTACTTATACCCAATGGAATTCTATGTTTCCATCAGAAAGAATAACATTGTTTCATTCATAAGGAAATGGAAAGACTTGGAAAAAATTATATTGAGTGAAGTAAGCCAGACCCAGCAAAAAGCAGGATTCATATGATCTCCCTCATCTGTAAGAACTAGAATATGTAGAAGATACTCTAAACAGTGGATCTCAAGATTCCAAACACTTAGTGCAAAGGACTATATATAAGGAAGCATATTAACATGAATTTCAACTTTTGGAAAAAAGAGGCTCTCATTTGACCCTCTATATAGTTCATTCTTTTTCTTTATTGTTTTTTTCTAAGGTTTTCCTCATTTGCAATAATTAATATATGTCTAGGATAATTTTATCAGATGAGCAGAAAAGCTCAAAAGCTATGCACATATGACTATAAAAAATGATCCTAAGTGAAACAACCCCAAGATAAGGACACAAACAGTTCTTCTTTGTTGTTGTTGTTTTTAATGTACTACGAGATTGTTTTGTTTCCTTTGTATGTTCTTCCCCCGATGGTATATCTCCTGTTGTTGCTGTACTGATATTGGTACCCTGCATCTTGTATATATGTTTGTCCAGTTTGGGGAGGGGAAGGGGAATAACAAAATGCTGAAACAAGGACACAGGATGACCCATTGCAACAATGATACCCACTAGACAGTAGATTGGAATTGAACTTTACAACTTCAGGGGGGTGGAGGAGTGAGAGAGGTAGGGGAAAGGAAGGGATAGTGGGAGAATAACAAAGGAAGGAGTAACAATTCTCCACAAGAAACATACTTATTACCTTATTCATGTAACTGTAACTCCTCTGTACAGCCTCTTTACAATAAAAATTTTTTTTAAGGAATAGGAACTTTTTTAGAAGGGACTGGGGGGTAGATTCAAGACTTTGTGCTTGTTAGGCTGGAGTTCTACTGTTTGAGTCATGTATGTAATCCTTTTTGCTCAGGTTGTTTCTTGCTACTGGGACTCACTTTTTATTCCCTGGGAGATCCTGAACTGTGTGATCCTCTTATTTATACTTCTGACTCTAGTGATTTTTCTGGTTAAATAGAGTCCCAAAAGCTTTTTTGCCTGGGTTGGCCTGAAGCTTCAGTTCTCCAAATCTCAACTTTCAGCATAGCTAGGGTGACAAGTGCATATAAATACTCTCAGCTATTTGTTAAGATGAGATCTTGTGAACTTTTTGCTTGGATTGGCTTCAAATTGCAATCCTCCTCATCTCCACTTCCAGAGGAGGGAAGGTTACAGGTATGAGCCACTGAGCTTGACAATAGTTTTTTGTTTGTTTCTTTCTTTCTTTGCACTCCTGAAATCAATGAATCAGGAGCCCAAGAGAGAAGGAAGACATTCAAGGCCAGCCAAGGTTAAATAAGAAGATACTATCTCAAAAAAAAAAACCAACAAACCAACAAACAAACAAAAAAGAAGTGCTAAATCTTCTCACAATAAAAGAAAAGGAAGGAGGGGGTAACAATGCTCCACAAGAAATGTACTCACCTTACTCATGTAACTGTAACCCCTCTGTACAGCATCTTTACAATAAAGAAGTTTTTAAAAAAAGAAATGTATTCATTACCTTTTTTAAAAAAGACACAGAAATTAACTTCATAAAGATATTGTTTTTATATACTTACAAAAATTAACACATATTTTTCTGTGCTGATGAACCTCAGTTCAGGATTTGACATGTGGCGAATGGTATGCGATATACAAAGCAGAAGAAAAGAGAATATAGTACACCTTATTCTTTATGAAATTCTAGCTTTGCCAGGCACTGGTGCTTCACTCCTGTAATTCTAGCTACTCAAGGAGCTGAGATCTTAGGATGGGAGATCTGAAGCCAGCCTGGGCAGAAACATCTGTGAGAATCTTATCTCCAATCAACCACCAAAGAGCAAGAAGTAGAGTTGTGGCTCAACTGGTAGTGTGCCAGCCTTGACAAATAAAGCTAGGGAACAGTGCCCAGATCCTGAGTGCAAGCCTTAGTGCTGGCACACACATAAAAAACCAATTTTCAAAAATTAGCCTTTCTAAGCCAGGTACCAGTGGCTCATGCCTGTAATCCTAGCTGCTCAGGAGGCTGAAATCTGAGGACCATGGTTTTAAGTCAATCTGGGTAGGAAAGTATATGAGACAAGTGGAGCTGTGGCTCCACTAGCCTTGATCAAAAGAAGCTCAGGGACAGTGCCCAGGCTCTGAGTTCAAGCATCCGGATTGGGGGAAAGAAAGTCAAAACCTTTCTAAATTCCAAACTGAAATCTGAGATTGTCTGGTGGGTTTTGTTTTTGTTTTGGGCTCCTTGAAATTGCTTGGGCCATTGTCCTTTTGTGACTCTTCAAGTATGCTAGGGGCTGGTTTTGCATCTTGTTGCCACAGGCTTTGCTTTTTCTTTAATAAGTGTCTGGATTTTTTAAAAAACACAGGAAATAAATTCAAATGCTAGGGTATTTTGTATACATAATAGAAATATCTATTTTATTGTTTGGTTGTTTAAGGAATTGAGTATTCCAGGAGTTGGTGGCTCATGCCTGTAGCCTTAGCTATAATCTAAAGCTCTAAGGATGGAGGCCAGTCAGGAAAAGTCAATGAGACTCTTATGTCCATCGATCAGCAAAAAGTCAGAAGTAGAGCTGTGGCACAAATGGTAGAGTGCCAGCCTTGAGGAAAAAAAGCCAAGCAAGAGAGCAAAGCCTTGAGCCCTAGTACTGCTATCAAGAAAGAAATGAATCAAATCACTTGCTAACAGATAATCCTAAAACCTCTGGGTTGTGGGCAGAGCCTCGGTATGAGAAAACAAGGACAACCAGCAGTGCTGGCATCTGCTTGCACATGTGTGTATTCATGCCCCACCCCATCCTGACGCCAAGACAGTGGGTATGGCTGGAAGCAAGTGAGGGGAGAGTTGAGACATAGCCAGAGCCATATTCTTCAGACCTCACTGAACAGAAAAATCATTGGCACCTTTAATGTAGTAGGGAAGCTCTAGAGGTCTTCGTTTTGAGTATGCCATTTGACAGGACCTGATCTCTCTCAATGCCGCAGACTGCTGTGACAAATACATAAATATATATAAAGTGGGTAGTTTACCACATGGGAAGCTGAGTTTTCACACTTCTGGAGCCTGGAAGTTCAATTTTTATATTTCATAGACATCTTCTCTCTGTGTCCTGGCATGGTGGAAAAAGAGCAAGGCAGCTATAAGAGAAGAGAAATTTTTGTTTCCCAAGACACCCTGCCTGCTAATACACCACCAGAGGAGGTAGATATAAGCATTCAAACCTAGCATCTGATACACATTTTTAAGTTGGAGAAGTATATAACCATTTTCTCTTTTGTTTTACTGTACTTTTTTTAAATTATCTTTAAGTAGTTGTACAAAGGGGTTTCCAATTCAACATGGTAGTTTATGAGTACAATGCATCTTGATCAATGTTACCCCTTCCATCGTTACCATATTCTAAAGAGCCACCAGACTTCTTACTCTTTATAGAAAGAGGTTTGTTCTTCTTCTTTTCTTTTTCTTTTTCTGTTTTTGCACTGCTGAGGGTTGTGCTCAGGGCTTTAAAAATCCAAAGCAAGTATGCTACCACTGAGCTACATTCCCCAATCCTTAAAAGGGGTATTTTAGTTTTACAGCATTGCTATTAAAGTGTTAGATTATGAAAGCAATTTATGCAGCTAGAACACAGTGCTTACGTGTAATTCCAGCTATTGCAGGGGCTAAGGTGGCAGAATCATGAGTTCAAGGCTAACCTTAGCAAGACTCCTTTCTCAATATATAAATAAATGAATAAACAAACAAATAATTGATGATTTTTTTTCTTACTAAAGAAAATTGAGAAAATATAAAAGGAAAATAAATGCACCTATAATTCTCATCCAAGATTGGTAAATTATAAACAACAGTCAGACAACTGTCTTTTGTAAAAGAAAATGATATTGAACTCAGGACTCCCATTTGTTTATGGTCATCCATGGCGGTTTTCCATAAGAACAGAGTTGAGTAGTTGTAGAGACTTTAAAATCTAAAGTATTTACTGTCTGACATTCTATAGGAAGAATTAGCTAGTCCTGTTCCTACCCTTTGAAATAATTTGTTAATTTGTTTATACACTCATGCCTATAATCCTAGCTACTCAGGAGGCTGAGATCTAAGGATCGTGGTTCAAACCCAGAAAGGGGAGAAAAGTTGTATAATTCTTATCATCAGTTAACCCCTAAAAAGCCAGAAGTGGAGCTGTCTCAAATGGTAGAACACTAGCCTTGAGTGAAAAAGCTAAGGGAGAGCACCCAGGCCCTGAGTTTAAGACTCAGTACCGGCACAAAGAAAGAAAGAAGGTTAAAAAAAAGATGAAGGTACATTCTTCTTGACATTATAAATAGTCAAGATCATACCATATTTAGTTACATAGTTTGACAACTTTACTTACTATTATACCATATATGTATTTTGTTTATTTATTTATTTGCAGCTGGTCCTGGGGCTTGAACTCAGAGCCTGGGCACTATCTCTGAGCTTTTACGTTCAAAGCTAGCACTCTACTGCTTGAGCCACAGCTCTACTACAAGGTTTTTGGGTATTTAATTGGAAATGAGAATCTCACAGACTTTCCTGCCCAGGATGGATTCAATCCAAGATCCTCAGATCTGTCTTGAGTAGCTAGGACTACAGGTGTGAGCCACTGACTTCCTGCTCCATCTATATTTTTTATACAATTAACATTCATTATGAAAGATGAAATGGGTCTAACGTTTTTAACTATACTATAATGTTCCATGGTTCAGAAATATTGTGGTCTATTTTTTCCCTATTTTCTGTTAAAATTGTTCGAAATTTTATTATGAAAAACGTTATGGTTGAATATCACAGTATGTGATTGATTGTGTTTTTGTTGATTAATTGGTTGGTTGGTTAGTTAGTTGGTGTTTGAGTCCGTTTTTATTATATCTAGAACTCTTGGGGCTGGGAAGGTGGCTCAGTGGTAGAGCACTTGCGTTGCATGCATGAGGCCATGGGTTCAATTCCTCGGCACCACATGAGCAAAAAGAAAAAAGCCAGAAGTGGTGCTGTGGTTCAAGTGGTAGAGCGCTAGCCTTGAGCTGAGGAGCTGAGGGACAGCGCCCAGGCCCAGAGTTCAAGCCCCAAGACCAGACTCCCCCCCAAAAAATGACTAGAACTCTTGGACTCAAGTAATCTCCTTCTTCAGTCTCGGAAGAGTGGTACTATGAACGTGTGCCACTGAGCTTGTATTGCCTGCAGTTTTATCATCTTTCTTGGCTATATTTCTTTTTTTTTTTTTTGACCAGTCCTGGGCCTGGCACTCAATGCCTAGGCACTGTCTCTGAGCTCTTCAGCTCAAGGCTAGCACTCTATACTTGAGCCACAGCTTCACTTCTGGTTTTTTTATGTTTATGTGGTACTGAGGAATCGAACCCAGGGCTTCATGCAAGTGAGGCAAGCACTCTACCACTCAGCCACATTCCCAGCCCATCTTGGCTATAATTTCTTAGGGTAAAGTTACCTGTTCTAAGTAAACATATTGGTACTTAAACACTCTTCCCCTTTGAGAGACTCTGGCTCTCAACCAAATTATCATTTGGGTGAACTTTGGAGACTGGTTTGGATTGCTTGAGGAAATTTGTTTTCTTGTTTTAAATAAATGCAAATAAGGATAAACACCATTAACCACGAGCCTTTTTGTGGGGAGAGCATTGCTTTCAATAATTTGCATACATTAACTTCCTTAATCCTCACAACAGTCAGGTTGGGAGAAACGGGTACTCTTCTGCATCCATTTCCCTTAACTAAAGCCAGCAGGGATTCCCATCAAAACTGTGTGACTGTGGAGCTCATGCTTTCCACCAAGGGTGGAAGTCATACTGGGACTCTATTCTTTTTGTGAGGGTAGACAATGGAGGTTGGGATGGGTACTGGGCCTCAAACTCAGTGCCTTGCACTCTTGCTTATCTTTTTTGCTCATGGCGGGCACTCTACCACATGAGCCACACTCCACTTAACAGCTTTTTGCTGCTTAAGGAAATTCTTTTTTTTTTTTTTTATTTATTTTATTTTATTTTATTTGAGAACATACTGTACAGAGGGGTTACAATTACATGGGCAGGATAATGCATACATTTCTTACCAAGCATTGCAGCCTCCTCCTTTGTTTACCCTTCACCTCCCTTCCCAGCCTCCCCCCTCCCCCCCACCCAATCATACCCCCCTCCCCCCCCCCACCGACATTGTAAAGCTGGTTTTGACATGACATTTTGTACTTCTCATTGTTGCAACAGGTCCACCTGAATCCTTAAACGACTTGTTTGTCCCCGTCACCTCCACATGTTATACTGACATCAAATATAGTGAAAGCGGGGTTACACTGTGGGGGAGGGACATACAAAGCAACAAAGAAATAATCTTTTTTTTTTTTTTAATTTAATTTAATTTTATTTGTGAACATACTGTACAGAGGAGTTACAGTTACATGGGCAGGATAATGTGTACATTTCTTACCAAGCATTGCAGCCTCCTCCTTTGTTTACCCTTCACATCCCTTCTCAGCCTCCCCCCTCCCCCCCCAATCCCAATCCTTCTCCTTCCTCCCCCCCCAGCCCCCCCCAGCCCCCCCCCAGCCCCCCCCCCCCCCCCCCCCCCCCCCCCCCCCCCCCCGCCAACGTTGTAAAGTTCGCAAAGAAATAATCTTATAAATGCATTAGAAACACATGCATGAAAGAAACAAAAACATTAAAATACATATTTGAGGGTTCGTTTTCCTAACATCACATTCTCTGACTTTTTCCGCTTGACTCATACCTATACTAGATATTGCAAATAAGGGAAACCATGGGACCTATGTTTCTTTGGGCCTGGCTTACTTCACTTAATATAATTTTTTCCAAGCCTTTCCATTTCCTAACAAATGGGGCAATGTCATTCTTTCTGATGGAGGCATAGAATTCCATTGTGTATATATACCACATCTTCTTGATCCATTCATCTACTGAGGGGCATCTGGGTTGGTTCCATATCTTAGCTATGGTAAATAATGCTGCAATAAACATAGTTGTGCTGGTAGCTTTAGTGTGGCCTTGTTTGTGATCATTTGGGTAAATGCCCAAAAGTGGGATTGCTGGGTCATTGGGGAGCTCTATGTGGAGTCTTTTGAGGTGCTTAAGGAAATTCTTGTCTGTTGGATTTATCTGCCCTGACTGACTTCAAACCTCGGTCCTCAGATCTCAGCTTCTTGAGTAGCTAGGATTACAGGTGTGAGCCACCAGCACTCTACTCCTCTGCTCCTAAGGACTATATCTTGTATTACATTTCTAGGAAATAGGTTGTGACTCAAGGTTCTGTACTTCCAACTTTAGCAATCCTTGAATGTCTAAAATACTCCTGCTCCTCCTTCTGGAAGCTTCCATGGAGTCTTTTTTTTTTTTTTTGCTATTTGCTCATCACTCAGTGTTTTGTCTCAAAAACGATCTTCAAGTCTAAATTTTACTTGCCACAATGATGAAAGTACCCAGATGCTATTCCCAACTACTTCTAGAAACACTTGCAGACAGAAGCTTCCAGAAGCAGAAGGAAAATTTTATCTCCTTGTTTGTTTAAAAAAAAGTACAGACACAACTTTAGTTTGATATATAATTGCTTCTTTTAGATTGCTAGGTAATATTAGAGCAATTTGCACCCTTCTGTGCTCATATGAAAACTCAAACATGTTCACAAGAGATGCTCCAATTATTTTCCCATGGGTAAGCCTCACTTGTTTTAATTAGCAAACTTATGTTTAATTGTTTTAATTAGCAAACTTATGAGAATTAATTAAAATTGACTTCCTGCTTCCAAAATTACATATCACTGACTTCTGAACATATAATCTTAATCAAAATATTGCAAAAAAGTGAAATCCAGCTACTTTTAATTGTCTAATACACTTGCTTAAGAAGGAAATAATGGAAAGAATGAAGTCTAAAGATGATTCTGTTTTCAAATACCTTTCAAATGGAGGTTTCAGAACTGAAGCTTTAGGTCAGCATTAGCCTGGCCCCAGAGAAGCAAAAAAAAAAAAAAAAAAAATAGGTGGGTGTTTTGTTTTTAAAGAGTAATGATGATGCCCATACCATTTTTTTCCCCATTTTGTTGAGAAGCAGCGTTTTGGTTTTGAGTGTTTTCCTATGTTTTTAGACAGTCTTGCTTTGTCACTCAGGCTAACCTCACACTCTCAATTTTCCTTTTTTTTTTTTTAATGCCAATACTGGGGCTTGAACTCAGTGCCTCAGGCTCTTGCTTAGCTTTTTCTGTTCAATGCTGGTGCTTTTCCACTTGAGCCACATCTCTACTTCCAAATTTTTAATTGTCCTAGCTTGGTCTCCAAAGCGCCAGGTTTCCAGATGCATACTCCCACACCCAACCAGAGTTTGTTTTTATGTAAATGTCTACTCTGATGTGGGGAAAGCAATTCAGGTGCAGCCAGTCCTTGCCAGCTCATCCTGGAGACTGAACACAGCCTAAGGAAGGGGCCTATGAGAAAGTTCTCAAGCAAGGCAAAGAAAGAACAACAGAAACAACTGGTTTGTAAAGCTGCTCCAACCTCATTTCTCATCTTCCAAGTCTGACCCAAATTCTACTCTACTTAGTCTGAGCAGAGAGGTGGTGTTCTGTGCTGATGACCCTGTGCTAGGCTAAGTGTATAAGATAATTCTTTAATATTATTCCCAATAACTGAATGGAGCAACCACAATTACGCTCTTCCATAAGTGAGAAAATTAAATCACCTAGAGTCTGACTAGAGGACAGAGATTAGTTGGTAGCTGAGATTTCATTCAATTCAATTCCCAGCTCCAGCTTTTAATAACCACTTGGAAAACATTCACATACCTGGATGTGTACACCATACAATACACATGAGCAGCCACACGCTGTGAGCTCAGGCACACAAGTACACAACTTCATTTCTTATTTGCTGCATTGTTTTGATTTTTATGTTCAGTTTTTAGTTCTTTGGTTTTTGTTTGCTTTTTGGTAAGGTGTTGTTGTTGGATTGGTTTTGCTTTTTGGACAAGGTCTTGGTATATAGCCCATGATGGCCCTACCTCACTTTACTATGTCTTCTTTCTTTTTATTTTTATCTTTGTCTTTGTGTTCTTTGCTAGTACTGAGGCTTGAATTCAGGGCTGGTTCATTGTACCTTAGATTTTTTTGCTCAAGGCTGGTGCTCTACCATTTGAGTCACAGTTTCACATCTGGCTTTTTGGCGACTAACTGGAAATAAGAGACTCATGGACTTTCGGTCTAAGATGTCTTTGAGCCATAATCCTCAGCTCTCAGCCTCCTGAGTAGCTAGAATAACAGGTGTGAGCTATTGGCACCTGGCTTTACAGGGTTTTAAAGTAAAAGAAAAGCTAGAAGACATAGTGAGGGAAGACTAATGCTGTAAGAAACATTGAGACTAATGTAATCTAACAGGCCAGATGTTTAGTGTTTCAGTGCCTCATTTATCTTATTGTCCTGAGTCTTCACCATGATCTATTTCCTCTCTAGCAATTCCTGTGGCTGTGTAAACATTACCCAATTGTTTTTTTTCAGCTGTTGATAATTATCAGAAAAACACAAAAGTTGGCACAATCAATGTACAGTTGAGAAAGATTAAGCTTAAGTGTAGCTCACAGCTCATTTGAATGTTAAAATCAACACCTTGCTGAGAAAGGGACAACACATTTAGTTACAAAAAATAATTATAAAATTTGATTGTCCTACATACATAAGTGATCATTGATAAATGTTTTAAAAATAAACATGGTAGCCTAGCACTAATGGCTCACATCTATAATCCTAGCTACTCGGGAGGCTGAAATCTGAGGGTTGCAGTTCAAAGCTAGTTGGTGGGGCTGGAAATGTGGCTTAGTGGTAGAGTGCTTGCCTAGCATGCATGAAGCCCTGGGTTTGATTCATCATTACCACATAAACAGAAAAAGCCCAAAGTGGGTTCAAGTCCTAGGACTTGAAAAAAAAAAAAAAACAGGGGGAAAAAAACCAGGTTGGTCAGGTAAGTCTGAGAGACTCTTATCTCCAATTAAGCACCAAAAAGGCAGAAGCGAAGGCATGAAGCTTTAGTGTTGAGCTTTAACCTTTAATCTTGAGCTTTAACCTTTGTCCTTGAACAAAAGTTCAAGAACATCACCTAAATTCTGAGTTCAAATCCAAGTACACACACACACACACACACACACACAAAAAATAAAAACCAAAAATGTGAGAAATATTGAACCATCTTTTATTTAAATAGTATACCAAAATAAAATTTTTGATTTGCACAGAAAAAAACTACAATGTTTATTTAAAGAACATAACATTTTCTCTCTTTTTTCATCATTTAGAGAATGTTAGGTAAGACCTTATATATTTAATTCAGTGGGTTTGTCTTGTACTAATGGGGGAGGGAATAAACAATCCTAGACTCATGATGACTAATTTCTGTACAATTCCAATTCAACATGGTAAATTGGGACATTTTTTTCTCCAAAGTTGACAGCACAGCTAAAATTTCCAAAAAATTCAAATTATATATAATGTATGTGTGTATACATTTATATGTATATAAAAATACCAATAATAGCATCATTAATAGCAACAACAGCTTTTCCAGGTTCTATAGTCATTTGGACAAAATTATAAAGACATCCATCACACTCCTTTAGGAAAAATAAAACAGAACACATCAAAGTTCTGTTAATGGTGTGGTACCTGGCACCAGTTTTTATTAGCTTCTTAAGGATCATGTGGAAAGAAATTATTCTGCAGTAACAGCATTAGAAACATCTCTTATAAAAACAGCATTTCGGGCTGGGAAGATGGCTCAGTGGTAAAGCGCTTGCTTTCCATGCATGAGGCCCTGGGTTCGATTCCTCAGTACCACATAAAGCAAAATGAAAAAAAAAAGCCGGAAGTGGCTCTGTGGCTCAAGTGGTAGAGTGTTAGCCTTGAGCTGAGGAGCTGAGGGACAGCGCCCAGGCCCAGAGTTCAGGCCCCACGACCAGACCCAAAAAAAAAAAAAAAAAACCAGCATTTTACCAGGCACCAATGGTGCACACTTGTAAGCCTAGCTACTCAGGAGGCTCAGATCTGAACAGCAGGGTTCAAAGTCAGCCCAGGCTGGAAAGTCCATGAAATTCTTATCTCCAGTTAACTACCAAAAAGCTGGAAGTGGAACTGTGGCTCAAGTGGTAGAGTGCTATCCTTGAGCACAAAAGCTCAGGGATGGCAACTTGGTCCTGGGTTCACCCCAGGACCAATGTACACACAAAGTAAAGAAAGAAAGTGAGACAGACAGACAGAAATGGGGGGGGAGGGAGAGAAAGGAAGGAAGAAGGGAAGGAAGGAAGGAAGGAAGGAAGGAAGGAAGGAAGGAAGGAAGGAAGGAAGGAAGGAAGGCAGGCAGGCAGGCAGGCAGGCAACATTTGGCTATGCAAAATAGATAATTCTTCAAACATATTTTCAAAAATAACTTTTATAAAAATCACTATTATTATTTTCCCTTGCATGATTTTTATTTATTTGGTTTTGTTGCTGATGGTGGTGGTGATGGGTGTGTGTGTGTGTGTGTGTGTGTGTGTGTGTGTGTGTGTGTTGCTGGAGACTGAACTCAGGTCCTCACACATCCTGGGCAAGCCCCTGCCAATTGCCACTGTTTCTATGGCAGCAATACAAATACATCCTCCTACATTCTTCTCAATTATTTTGTGCCAAAATTGATCTCAGCACCATTTTTTTGTTGTTGTTGTTCGGTCGTGGGACCTGAACTCTGGGCCTGGGCGCTGTCCCTCAGCTACTCAGCTCAAGGCTAACACTCTACCACTTGAGCCACAGCGCCACTTCTGGCTTTTTCTGCTTATGTGGTGCTGAGAAACCAAACCCAGGGCCTCATGCATGCAAGGCAAGCGCTCTACCACTGAGCCACCTTCCCAGCCCTCAGCACCATTTTTTTTTGTTTGTTTCATGTGTGTTATATATTTTATTTGTAATACAACTTGGTTGCAAAATTGAGAAATTGACAATATTTGTTCTTGGTCCAGTTGGTTTGGAAAGTTTGGACTTTATACTCAGTCTTTAAGCATTATGTGTACATATGTTTGGGGTTTTCTCAGAATGTATTGTAAGACAATGGTATCCATTGCTTTTTCTATCCAGTGATTTTCTGTGCTTCTTTCTAGAGCTACAAGCATGTGTTCATGTATACAGTAAAAGAACTTTATCAATAACATCAAAGCAATTTCATGGTCAGGATAATAATTGAGTTTTGAAGTTCTGGAGCAAGTTCATCTAGGGTACTCAGGGTACCTCAGAACACTGTTTGAGAACCCATTTGTAGAACTCGGATGGTCTTGAGAAGTCAGAAGCATCATCAGACCTTCATGTAGAGTGACACGTGGGATGGGTTGGGAGACATTGATAGATTAAATATCAAGAGATTTGCTAGGAGTTTATTATAAGAGGCAATGGAGGATTAGACTTTGCCATATAAATTAGAAGAGAAATAAAATATTCAAGAAGAAAATTCAATAGACGTGTTAATTATCTAAATTGATGAAGAAGAAGAGGCCATTGATGACTTCTTGCTCAGGAGATAAACATCCAAATGGTGCAGCTACTGAGACTGGTCAAGTATGCTGAACATATGGAGCATATTTGGACATATTGACAGTGAAGCTAAGTTACTACCTGCTTTATAGTGAATCTAAACTACTATTTATCTAGAACTCAAGAGAACAGGAAACACAGAGAATAAGGCAAACCCTGGGTACTCTGGCCTGCTAGAGAGCATGTAGGAAAGCATCCACCAGATGACTAGGGAAGCTCAATCAAGCCTGAGAGGGTTAGGATTACAGAAGGGACCCTTGGACAGGGGAAGAGGGAGTCAGCATCTGACCAGGAAAAGAAGAGCATTTCTTATCACTCTATATTCTTCCTTTTGTCAATCCCTGGACACTTCTACCTCTGCCACCCCTACCCAAAATAAAATTTAAGCCTTAGTAAATGACGTTATCCCTCCTTCACAAAGAAATTGAATGCTATCAGACAAGACTTTCTCATATCTTCAAACCACTGAACTTTGAGTACTACTTGAATAGGAAAGAGTTCATAAACTTAGCTGCACATCAGAATCAGGAGAATTTTTGTTTTATTTTGTTTTGTAATTTTATTACTGCTACTCTGGGCATGCTACAGACCTATTAAATCAGAATTTGTGGTGGTGGGCTGACTCCCCAGAAAGTTCTACCATGCAATCCTAGTTAAGAACCCTATGTTCAGAAGTACTGAAAAAGTCTTCCCCCAAACAAGGAACTTTACCCACAGTCCTCAAAAGCACATGAATTCCATTAAGTAATACACAAAAAAGATTATGTGCAACTGGGAGGAAGCCATACTCTTCAATGAATGCCTCAAATATCCATTTAATTTTAATCTTAAAATTAAACTCATGAAGAAAGCTGATTCTCAGACAGATCTGGACACAGATTCTTATCACACCCATACACTTCAAAAGGCTTCAAAATGCCTTGCATTTGCCCACTGAGGATCCTGTGGAACTACTTGCATTAACATACAGAAAGCTTCAAGGTCTGAAACTTTTATCCTTACATATTCACTCAAATTAATGAACATTATTGTCATGCTAGCAAGAGTCACTTCAAGTTGGCTAGCTTCATACTCTCTCATATCCTAAAGTAATAACTATTCTAAATGAGCAGGGAGGAGAGTAGAAAAAACTTGTCCTAATAGAGGTCCATGGAGAAGGTTTTTAATAAATAGTACATCAGGAATCTGATAGATTGGCTAAGTGAAAAGAAAAGAAATTAGAATAGACAAATAATATGCAATAATTGTAACTACAATTTGGTTGTGAAATGAAGAAATGGACAGAAAAGCTGGGTACCAGCTGGCTCACACTTGTACTCCCAGTTATTCAAGATATCTGAAGATCATAATTTGAAGCTAGCCCAGAGAGACTCTTATCTCCAATTAACTAGCAAAAAGCTGGAAGTAAAGGTGTGGCTCAAGTGGTAGAGCACCAAAGAAGGAAAGAAAAATAGAAATGGATATTTCCTCCCCTATATTTACCCTTATAGAGGTATGAAATCATCCATTAGGAACTAATATACTTTATGCCCCTAGGGGAAGTTTGTTTGTTTTTTAATCCAATTTTTTTGTGTGTGTGTGAGAATACCGGACAGAGGAGTTACAATTACATGGGCAAGATAACGAGTACATTTCTTATCAAGCATTATTGCTAGGGGAAGTTTTGAACACTATAAAATGCAAAGATCTTAGAGCCAGACAGAATAATATCCCAGTTCTGCCATTTGCTCATTTGGTGACCCTGAACAACTTAGTTAATGCCTTTAAGTTCAAGTGTCTTATCTGTAAAATGGCAACAACCTATCCCAAAAGGTTAGTACAAGAACTAAGTTAAATAACTTATTTAAAGAATGTATTGCAGGGCTGGGAAGGTGGCTTAGTGGTAGAGCGCTTGCCTTGCATGCATGAGGCCCTTGATTCAATTCCTCAGCACCACATAAGCAAAAAGAAAAAAGCGGGAAGTGGAACTGTTGCTCAAGTGGTAGAGTGCTAGCCTTGAGCTGAAGAGCTGAGGGACAGTGCCCAGGCCCAGAGGTCAGGCCCCACGACCAGACCCCCCACAAAAAAAGAAGAATGTATTGCAGTGCTTTAAGCAATGAGGGGCTGAATAAATGGCTTGACTGTTACAAGTCAAACAGGCTTTTTCTGAAAAACTACTCTAACACTGTAAGTAGGTTTCTATAGGAAATTTCCCCTTCTATATGAATGGGTTTGAAATGGTTAGTTATGGATAGTTTGGGGTAGTTTTGATTTTTCCTATGCAAACATTTCAGTTCTTGCTTTAAAAATTCAACTTCGGATTAGCCTTAAACTCATGAGCCTTCTCTCTCTGCCTCCCACTGTTGGGATTGCAGGTTTGCATGCCTCACCTTCGCCTTACTTTTTTTTTTTTTCCAGTTGTAGGGTTTGAACTCTGGGCCTGGGCGCTGTCAATGAGCTTTTCAGCTCAAGACTAGCACTCTACCACTTGAGCCACAGTGCCACTTCCAGTTTTCTGGTGGTTAATTGGAGATGAAGAGTCTCACGGACTTTCCTGCCCGGGCTGGCTTTGAAACAGATCTCAGCTACCTGAGTAGCTAGGATTATAACTGTCAACCTTTTTTAAAATTAATCTGTTCAGCTGCTACTTAATATCACAACTAGTATAAACTTCTTCCTAATATGAGAATTTCTTAGAAACAGGGAATGAGTACTTATGGAGTACCCACTCATGGAACAATACGATGGCAATTTGACATAAACAATGCAGTGATCCATTTGCTACCCTCATGGGGTTTAACTCCTTGGTGAAAAAGTGAGATGTGTGCCAAGAACCTGCACTTATAAAGGGCTCCATGTTATATCGCCAATGCTATGTAAAATCGACCAAATGTGTATGAGAGCCAAAAATAAATTTAGAAGGATAGTAACAGAACCCATGAACTACTCCTGCATGGAAAGGTTCATAATTGGAGTACGTTGGATTTTGGATTTTAATCCAAAATGTGAAGATAAAAGGTGGAACGTCATAGTATGCATCAGGGCTTATACTGAACTGGAAGAAATCGTGAGCAGGCCTGTAGGGAATAAGGAAGCTAAGGTTGGAATGCTACTGAATAATTATTTTTTTCAGAGCTCTGGAAGATAATTAAGGAAGTGTAGACTTTATGCAAAAAGCAAAAAGAAAAAAAACTGTTATTGATTCTAGAGCCAAAACCTATGTAACACAAGAAAATACAGTGGAAGGAAGTTATTCCAGCCAGATGTTGTGGGTAAGTGGCAACTGAAGCAATTTCATTAGCACATATGAGACCTATTGTAGGTCTGTATTATTGTGTCTTTAGAGATAGCCAGTAAAAATACAAATGGTATGTGATACATGCAAATAATATTTCATGAACGTCATCTGGGATGTTTGAATAACATATATCTGAATATATTTAACAATTCCAAGTTATCCTAAACTATAGTTTAGTTCATCTTTAGACAGTCAGTAGAACACATTTTATGAACTTTAAGCATCAAGGGATATAGTAAATGTTTCCTGTCTACTTAGGAGT